>NC_061111.1:46853439-46883527 GCF_002878395.1 Capsicum annuum
TTGGTAGAGTGACCGGAGCGATCACAGAGTTGACAGTGAAGAAAATAGTCAGTATTTTGAGGCTGTTGATTTTGACGAGAGCGCCATTGTTGGGTATTTGAGGAGTCTCGAGCTGTCTAGGAATGCCATGGTTGGCTACCTTGTGAGGTATTACTTCCTTGCTTTTGATTGTTGTTGTTTCTTGAAGGTGCTTGGTTGTTTCGTTGAGCAATTGCAGCATTGATTGGTGGTGTCCGTTATGCTTCTTCATGCTTAAGAAAGATCTCATGATCAAGAAGTTTCTCATAGAGTTCTTCATAGGTGATCATTATTTCACGTGACCGGATGGTCGCAGAAATAGCGTTATATTCAGGACCAAGGCCTTGGAGGATTCACACGGTAAGTTGCACATCTGTGATTGACACTCCACCGATTGAAAGTTCATCGGTAATAGAACGTATGTAACGTAGATAGTCAGTGACAGACCGAGAATCTTTAGTGATATGGGCTAATTGATCTTGGAGACTGATAATTCTAGTATGAGATTTGTTTGCGAAGGACTTGTGCAGGGATTCCCATGCTTTGTTGGCCGTTTTGGCTGTTGCAATAGTAGATGCAAGTGTAGGTTCTACCGATACCAATATGGCATTTTGAACTAGATAATCTTGGTGGAACCAGTTAGTATAAGCTGGATTAGGAGTGCATTCATTATTTTCTATAAGTGTGGTCGGAGGAGTAGCGATTGTGCCATCAAGGTGACAAAAAAGGTTGTGTCCATGCATGAGCATCAACACCTGTGCCTTCCAGGTTATGAAGTTGTGGCTGCCTGTAAGTTTGATAGGTAGTTGAGATGCAGGATTAAATTGCACGATGGTAGTGCTGCTGGCAGTGTTATCTGCATTAACAACAGTGGCTTTGGTGGCCATATTTTTGCGTGAGGCAGTAGGTAGGGTTGGAAAAAAAATTGGGATCGTACTCGTGTGAGCTTTAGAGCCCTGATACCATAAAGGAACTACTGCTGAATAGAGAATGAGAAGATCGATCATTTATTCATCAGTTAATGGAGAATATATAGGCTCTAATACGACACTAAGTCCTAAAGTAATACAACTCCTAATTACACTCCTAAAGTGATATAATAACTGATAACAGCTGTACAAACAGATAACTAATGATATAATTACAAATTATTCTCATATATCTCTTTTAAGAAGACACAACTTTGATTGGACAAAATTGAGAAGAAAACCTAGAATCTAAACCAATTTTATGTTACAAAGGTCCAATATTTTTTTATTGCATGAAGGTCCAAACTAACTAATTGTTTGTTACTTTTTACAAGTAGTATATAAATTTATGGTAACAAGAATCAAAGATTTGAAAAGAGTCACAATCATATCATGTAAATCATCATAATAATAATGGTAACTATAATTAAGACACTGCATGCTTGGGTGACTAACCTCCCCATAATGCCTCAAACTATGACACCTACCACAAATAATCGACTTTTCACCTTTCTGAACTTGGTTTTCAACATTTTCTTGATTTTCATGCTCATTGAGCAAACTCCTTTTAAGAGAAAATGATATTTTTGTTGGGTTCAAAGTATATGAAAAGTGTGAATGAAAAATGGAGGAAACCAAGTGAAAGGAAAAATAGAGAAGAAAACACTAAAATGGAAAGTGTACTCTAAAATGGAAAGTATACTATTTCTCCCACATTGGTGGGAGAATGTGACTTTCAAGTGTTTATATTAAGAAACACTTATTCCATTTGATAAGTGAGGCAAGAAATAAAAGATGCCTCACGCCGTCGTCGGCACTTGCTCGGCTCAGCTTCGGATTTGGATTTGGAAAATGATCGATCGATTAGATCTATCTTTTTGGACAAAATTTATTTGACAGAAATTTAATCCAAAGGGAAAAATATAAACGGAGTAAATTTTTTTTGTGTTTTGATCCTCCAGTTATATGCATGCATACAGTGTTTTGAGCTGATGCTTCAAAAGGATGCACTGTTTGCTTCAGAAGGATGCAATCCTTCAACAAAATGACACATTACTTTATGAAATAGTCTGCCTGTTCGAAAAAGATGCAAACTTTGAACGAACAGAGATGATCTTTCAGGAAATGTCACACCTTTAAGTGAACCATTGCCACTTTTCAGAAGATGCATATGAAGACTATGAAAACCTGCTTTCATCCATAGGTTTAGACACCTATTTTTCTGAAATACAAACTCTCTTCTTGTCTTCAAAACATTTTGTGTGATCAGTCAAACTATTGAGTGAGTTCGTTGAATCCAACAATTTGAAGTACCGCTATTGTTTGGATTGAAGACCATTTTATCCTGGGAGGAAGATTCCATAACCTCGGGTATAGTGAGGGGAATTATTCCTTAAGGACACTATGTGAAGTCGGGGGACTTTGCCTTACAAATTCTATTTCATCTATTTTCTGAAAATAAACACACTTCTTAGATAGATTATTCTTAATCTAGTGTTGAAGGTGTTAAGTAACTTCAAAAGTGTTCTTGTCTTTGACTTGAACAAGAGTTGAAGTTTGTGTTGCATGCATACAGATTCTTGTACCCGAATATACTATTTATAACAATCTTAAGGAATAACGTTGCAGAATCTGTATTGCTTGTTTTTGGAGATTAAAACTTTAAGCTTTTTACTTCGTTTGAACTTAACTAGTGATTTGAAGACATAAAATCTTCATCACAAGTTAAAGATCACTCGATTGACGATTGGAATTCATAAAAACTTATTCATTAACTAGAAACAAGAAGAAGAATTTAAAGTTGCTTAGATTTATAAGTAGAATTCTAAAAATACTAGATTTTATTATCTTGTGGTGACAGGAAAAATGACTAACAAAAGACAAATGCAAGATGCGGCTACGATTGTGGGGGCAACTAGTATTTCCTCAACAAGTCGAGCAAATTCTCCACAACCTATGGCACCAGTGGAGAAGCCCAGAAAATTTACGAGCATTGACTTTAAGAGATGGCAGCAGAAGATGTTTTTCTACCTCACAACACTATGTATTCAAAGGTTCACTAGTGAGGATGCTCCTGAGGTGCCCGAGGGAACCTCGGACAAAGAGCGTTTCATAATTGTTGAGGCTTGGAAGTACTTAGCCTTCCTTTGTAGGAATTATATCTTGAGTGGTCTCCAAGACAACCTCTATAATATTTACAGTGGAACTAAGACATCGAAGGAATTGTGGGGGGCACTAGAATAAAAATACAAGACAGAGGATGCGGGAATTAAGAAATATTTTGTTGCAAGGTTCCTGGAATTTAAAATAATAGATAGGAAATCGGTTTTCTCAAGTGCAGGAATTGCAAGTAATCATCCATGATCTCCTAGCGGAAGGTATATTTTTGAAAAATACCTTGGTTGAACAAATTAAAAATGTTCTTAGTACTCACATAAACTGTTTTGTAGGTTTGATTGTGAATGATACATTTCAAGTAGCAGGGATCATTGAGAAGCTACCACCTATGTGGAAAGACTTCAAAAACTACTTGAAGTACAAACACAAGGAAATAATTGTCGAAGATCTTATTGTCCAACTACATATTGAAGAGGATAATAAGGCTGCCGAGAGAAGGTCAAAAGGAAATTCTACAATTAATGGAGCACATATTGTAGAAGATGACCAAAACAATTCTAAGAAAAGTAAGAAAGTTGAACAAGGAAGCAACAACCCAAGAAGAAATTCAAGGAAAAGTGCTTCAACTATGGCAAGATTGGCCATAAGTCCACAGATTTTCATGCCCCTAAGAAAGGCAAGAAAAAGGACCAAACAAATATGATTGAGTCCAACAAAGTATGTGATGATCTGTGTGCTATGTTTTCATAATGCAACTTGGTGGGGAATCCTCGCGAGTGGTGGATGGATTCTGGTGCCACCTGCCATGTTTGTGCCAACAAAGAGTTATTTTCGTCATTCGCTCCGACTGAAGTAGAAGAAATGATCTACATGGTTAACTCCGCTACGGCTAGGGTAGAAGGAACAGGAAAAGTGGGCTTGAAAATGACTTCAGGAAAGGTCATGACACTTAACAATGTCTTGTACGTTTCGGAGTTACGTAGGAACTTGATTTCTATTTCACTTCTAGACAAGAACGAATTTAAATGTGTAACCGTTTCTAGAAAAAATTTAATTAGCAAAGGAGAAGTGTATGTAGGAAAAGGCTATCTCACCGAGGGCCTTTATAAGATGAATGTAATGAATGTTGAAATCAATAAAAGTTCAAATTCTTCTTACTTGCTTGAGTCTTATAATTTGTGGCATGACCGTTTAGGCCATGTTAATTACAAAATATTACAAAAAATAATTAATTTAGAGGTTTTTCCAAACTTTGAGTGCAATAAATCAAAGTGTCAAACGTGTGTGGAATCAAAGTATGCAAAGCATCCTTATAAGTCCATCGAAAGGAATTTCAATCTCTTAGACTTAATACACATTGACATTTATGATACGAAGTCAACACCATCACGTGGTGAAAAAAAGTATTTCATAACTTTTATTAACGATTGCACTAGATATTATTATGTCTACTTGCAAAATAGTAAGGATGAAGTAATAGATGCGTTTAGGCAATACAAAATTGAAGTAGAAAATCAGTTAGAGAAAAAGATAAAAATGATAAGAAGTGATAGGGGCGGAGAATATGAATCTCCCTTCCCCAAAATATGAGTAGAGAATGGAGTCAGCTATCAAACTACGACCCCGTATTCACCTCAATCTAATAGAATTACGGAAAGGAAAAAAAATGAAAGTTGAAGGAAATAATGAATGCCTTTCTTATAAGTTTCGATTTATCGCAAAACTTGTGGGGGGAGTCTATCCTTACAGCCAATCATATACTCAATAGAGTTCCCCGTGGTAAGACACAATCAATTCCTTATGAAGATTGGAAAGGAAGGAAACCCAACTTGAAATATTTCAAAGTGTGGGGGTGTCTAGCAAAGATCCAAGTTCCTATACCTAAAGGGTTAAGATATGACGTAAGACTGTGGACTGCGTGTTCATAGGATATGCTAAAAGCAATAAGGCATGTCAATTTTCGGTTCATAAATCCGAACATCCGAATATAAATATGGTAATTGAATCAGATAATGCTGAATTCTTTGAAAACATTTACCCGTATAAAATTAGACATGAATAGTCTAGTGTAGGATCTAAATGACCTCGAGATGAACCAAGTGAGAATGTACATAATAAAGAGAATCCAAGATGTAGTACACGTCAAAGAACGTCTACTTCATTTGGATCAGATTTTGTAATATTTCTCTTAGAAAATGAGCCTCAAACATTTAAAGAAGTGATGTCGTCGTCAGACTCATCCTTTTGGAAAGAAGCAGTCATCAGTAAGATTGATTCAATATTGCAACCATACGTGAGAATTGGTTGATCTTCCTCCAGGAAATAAATCTTTAGGTTCTAAATGGATCTTCAAAAGGAAAACGAAGGCGGATAATACTATTGACAAATACAAGGCAAGACTCGTAGTAAAAGGCTTCAAACAAAAAGAAGGCCTCGATTACTTTGATATATACTCGCCAGTAACAAGGATAACATTGATTCAAACCTTGGTGGTGGTATATGATCTTGAAATCCATCAAATGGATGTGAAAACCATATTCCTAAATAGAGAATTGGAGGAAGTAATTTACATGGAACAACCTGAGGGCTTTGTGGTTCCAGGAAAGAAGAATAAGGTGTGTAAACTTATTAAGTCATTGTATGGACTAAAGCAAGAACCTAAACAATGGCATACAAAGTTTGACCAAACCATGTTGGCAAACGGGTTTAAGATAAATGAATATGATAAATGTGTTTATATTAAAGACACTCCAAATCACCAAGTCATTGTTTGTTTATATGTGGATGATGTGTTGATCATCAGTAGAGACATGTCTGACATAAATGCAATGAAACAAATGCTTGAGAGTAAGTTCAATATGAAAGACCTTGGAGTTGCAGATTTGATCTTAGGAATAAGAATCCTTAGAAATCCACAAGGGTTGGCATTATCACAGTCTTATTATATCGAAAATGTACTTGAAAAATTCAAGTATATGAAATTCGATATTGCCAAGACTCCATTAGATGTGAGCTTTGTACTTCAAAAGAATGAAGGTGAAAGTGACTCATAATTAGAGTACACAAGAGTATTGATATGTTTAATGTATATAATGAACTGTACATGACCAGACATAGCATGTGCTGTTAGTAAATTGAGTCGTTACACGAGTAATCCCAACAAAACTCATTGGATGGCAATGAAAAAATTTTTGGGGTGTCTTAAATACAATCAAGACTATGCCTTGAATTATAATAAACATCCCGCGGTACTCAAATGATATAGTGATGCAAATTGGATCACCAGATCGAACGAAGTAAAATCCACAAGTGGATATGTATTTACTATTTGTGGAGGAGCAGTCTCTTGGAAATCATCCAAACAGACTAGTATTGCTTGCTCTACTATGGAATCTGAATTTATCGCATTGGATAAAGTGTGAAGAATCAAAATGGCTCCGGAATTTCTTGGAAGATATTCCTTACTGGCCCTAACCAATGGCACCAGTATGTATACACTGTGATAGCCAAACGGCAATAGGTAGGGCAGGAAACATGATGTACAATGGTAAATCTCGTCATATACGACGGAGACATAATACCCTTAGGAAACTTCTCTCTAGTAAAATTATCACCGTTGACTATGTAAAGTCAAAGGATAATGTGTCGGATCCACTTAAAAAAGGCCTATCTAGAGAAAGAGTGGAAAGGACATCCAAGGGAATGGATTTAAGGCCTAAGACAAGTCAGCATGGCGGTAACTCTACCTAGCAAACCGGAGATCCCAAGATCTAGGTTTAAGGAGATCAAACAAAGTTGTGTCTGACATGTTCAGCATTGTCAATTACCCAACCCATTCTCATGATGTAGACAATGTTTAGTAAACAAGGATAAGACTTAAGGTGAAAAGTCTTTTAATGATTATCTGAATTTGGATGATTTGACCAAATAGTTTAATTTATAGGATTGAAAGTTTAAAAATCACCTATGTGAGGGCGAAGTGGAATCCACTTCAAGGAGAATATTAGTAAAGGCCTATTCTCTAAGATCTCATGAAATCGGAACGTGTTCATGGCTGAAAAGAACAAAACCGTGAGAACCATAAATGGTAAAAGGCTGGTTATATGACATATGTTGTTTAGGTGTACATTAAAGCTCGACGGTTTAAAGATATCAAATCTACCAACTGACCGAGTACATCCGATGCATGTTCATTGCGGAAAGTTCAAAGGGAAACCCACTTATCCAGATGCAATCAGTCTTTGCTTGATGATCACATACTTGTCCGTAAAAATTTTACAAAAAAATAACCATTTTCCATTCATGTGGGGGATTGTTGGGTTCAAAGTATATGAAAAGTGTGAATGAAAAATAGAGGAAACCAAATGGAAGGAAAAATAGAGAAGAAAACACTAAATGGAAAGTGTACTCTAAAATGGAAAGTATACTATTTCTCCCACATTGGTGGGAGAATGTGACTTTCAAGTGTTTATATTAAGAAACACGTATTCCACTTGATGAGTGAGGAAAGAAATAACAGATGCCTCACGCCGTCATCATCGCTCTCTTGGATTCGACTTCGGCTTTGACTTCGGCCAAATTCGGATTCTGATTCGGATTCGAATTCAGAAAATAATCAATCGATGAGATCTATCTTTTTAAACAAAATTTATTTGATAGAAATTTAATCTGAAGGGAAAAATATAAGTACAGTCTGTGTTTTGATCCTCTAGTTATATGCATGTATGCAGTGCTTCAAACTGATGCTTGAAAAGGATGCACTGTTTTGAACTGATGCTTCAGAAGGATGCACTATTTCGAACTGATACTTTAGAAGGATGCAATCCTTCAACGAAATAACACACTGATTTATGAAATTGTCTGCCTGTTAAAGAAAGATGCAAACTTTGGACGAACAGACATGATCTTTCAGGAAAGGTCACACCTTTAAGTGAACCATTGCCACTTTTCAGAAGAGGCATATGAAGGCTATGTAAACTTGCTTTCATCCACAGGTTTAGACACCGATTTTTCTAAAATACAAACTCTCTTCTTGTCTTCAAAACATTTCGTGTGATCAATCAAACAGTTGAGTGAGTTCGTTGATTTCAACAATTTGAGGTACCACTATTATTAGGATTGAAGGTCATTTTATCTTGGGAGGAAGATTCCATAACCTCGGGTACAGTGAGGGGAATTATTCCTTAAGGACACTCCATGAAGTCTGGGGACTTGGCCTTACAAATTCTATTTCATCTATTTTGTAAAAATAAACACACTTCTTAGATAGATTATTCTTAATCTAGTGTTGAAGGTGTTAAGTAACTTCAAAAGTGTTCTTGTCTTAGACTTGAACTAGATTTGAAGTTTGTGTTGCATGTATATAGATTTTTGTACCTGAATACACTATTTATAACAATTTCTAGCTCATCAAAAATTGGATTCTTATTAATGGGCGTTCCATAATTTGGGGTTTTAACAAAGGGCCTGATGAAATATCATGGTCATTTTATGTCAAAATATCTTGATTTTAAAACCACATAAAAAACAGCTTCCTCAAAATTCCCATTTCTAGGGTCCTTTACCTTCCTCAAAAATGACATCTAGCAGAAACAACTGCTTTTCAACATTTTCTTAATTTTCATGCTCATTGAGCAAACCCCTTTCGAAAGAAAATAATATTTCTGGCTCATCAACAATTGGACTTTTGAATGTGAACAAAAAAGTAGGAGTGGGGTTTAGCTGGATGTAAGGTATAAACATTTTCAAGAAATGAAGAAAACCCATCTAATGATTGAAGGTACACCCATCATGCATGTCAATCTTGTGATCATCATTTAGATGTGTAACAAGGTACTGAATATCACCAGTAACAACGTCACATTCAGATCCTGCATATGGGCAATTGTATGGTCAAAATCTACAATTCTACTCATCCCACAAACTTTTATGATGAGTGAAATTATTTTGACAGCCATAAATTTCCAAGCTCATGGCGGAAAACTGGAGATACATGTACTTTTTGATTTGCAATTCATGCATAACATGTGTCCATTTGGACACTTACAAGAAAAATATTAGCAAACTCAGTAAAATCCCCATAAATGCTTCTAATGACTAGAAGAATAAGGTCACAAACTTAACAAAAAAGAGCGAAAAATGAAAAACATAGGTTCAGTCGGCCTAGCGCGATTGTGGTGCGTCGCGCTGAAGTTCTAGGTCCCAACCAGTGGGACAACGAGATGTATCCACATCGCGGTGACCCTAAAAATCCCATTCATTAATTTTCAGTGAGCCACCACAATAGTGGCGCGTCACAGTGGCCCATAAAATCGGGCTCTCAGTTATATTTTATTTCATTTTATTTAGGGTATATTGGGTATTTTTCACCCCCTTATCAGCTTAAACACGGAATTTTTCTCCCAAGTAACCACATTATTCATATTTTCTTCAAAAATTCCTAAGAACACTCTCTAGAGTTTCAAACTAAAAACTCAAATAACTCAAGATTCAACTGTGGGTTTTCGAAATTAATTGAAGATTTGAAATCCCTAAAATCGTAGGCTTCAAGAATCATCCATCAAATTTCTAAATTGAGGTATGTGGGGTTTATCCCAAAAACTACATGGGCTTGTCAACACTAGAACATGATTTAAAGATTATCAAACATGAATTTTAAAGGGGTTTTGAATGCTTTGAATTTCGCATTATGGGTGCTTGGATAATATTATTGTTTTGGTCTTTAGGACTTTCCCCCTTAAATTGATTTAAAATTATATGAATATGTATGATGTTGAAGATTTGATTGAGAGCATTATTATTGAAAGCCCTTTCTTTGATGATTTAGAGTTGATGAAGTTGTTGGGAATGATTTGAGATGCTTGTTTAATGTTTTCAAGGAGATCTTTTCAATATGTAAGTATTTAACATGATTTTAATGATGATGAGAGGGATTTTATTGATATGATTTCGTCCTTATCTTAAAAATAAAGAATTGCATATGATTGATATTTTTTACACGACCACCTTGTGTATTTGAAATGGTGAAAAAGAGAGTTTCTTGCATATGTTTACATAAGCTTTAAGAAAGAGTTTCTTGAAATGATTTATTGATAAGGTGGTCCCAAATTTACGTTTGGAAACAAAGATTATTATATGCTAATAATGGCTCAGAGATGTGACTTACAAGTCAATGGTATGACGATACCATATAAATGTATGCCATAACAGAGTTAGAGTTTTCAGAGTATGTTTTCAGAGAATGCATGTTTTAAAGAGTTAAAACTGGGCTTGAAGAGGGTTAGGTGGTTACCTGAAGAAGGTTTGAGTTCAAGTAACTCTTAACCTAAAATTGTGATTTGCCGATCCGGGTATATTATTTTACGCCGGCGATGACCGTATGGTGTAGCAGAGTCAGAGACTCCAACCCTTGCGGCACACTTGGGTTGGAGGTTTCCCCACCAAGTCAATGGCGGATTCCATATAGCCCGTGAAGTTTCAGAGTTGTAGGGAATACCACCTAGCGTAGAAGTAAAACAAAGAATGTCTTAGCGTTCAGATGATTTTATTTCAGAGTCTTTCAGAAATGCCCATGAGATTTCTTACTATATGATATGTTTATGAACTATTTTAAATTGCTCTCATATATGTTGAATATAAATTATTATTTTGGATTTGCTCTGCATACCAGTACAATTGTATTGAACCCTACCTCCCAGATTCAGAGGCTCAGCCTAGGGGTCCGGCTAATCAGTAGAGTATCCAGAGAGAAGTGATTCGTGCAGAGGTGAGCCTTTTTTGTTTCAGAAGTCCTGTTATTTCAGATTATGTTATTCCTTTGTTTTGGTCTACTGGGGGCCTTGTCCCAGTTTTTAGAATAGTTGTGAGATGTAGTAGAGATTTTGTAGGCTGAGTCAGATCTTATCAGATGTTTTGATTTGTAGCTTTCATTCTTATGTCTTGAATCTCAGAGGTAATGACCATGTTTCCGTATCAGATTGTATTTCCGCATCTTCTCTTATTATATGAATGTTGTGCATGACTACCAGATAGAGTAGGACGTCCGGGCCTTTAGGGCTCGGGATGTCCATCACGGCCAGGCCCTAGTTCGGGTCATGAAAACTTTAATTTCATCTAGGTGGTACAACCTACAATCCCACGGGCTATATGGAATTCGTCCTTGACTCGGAGGTCAAGCCCCCAACCCAAGTTTGTCGTAAGGGCTAGAGTTTCTGATTCTGATACGCCAAAAAGGCAAAAGGCCAACGTATAATCCCTATCTTGGGACATAATAAAACCCGTATTGGCAAAACATGATTTCAGACAATGAGTTATCTAAACTCGTTCCTTCTTCAGGTAACCACCTAACTCTCTTAGAGCCCATTTTAACCTTATAAAACATTTATCTTACTGAAATCATGATCTGAAGTCAGAAAAGTCTGTAGTCTGTTCTATTTCGAGTCTGTCATGGCATTCATCTGTTTTGGTATCGTCATACCAAGACTTGAAAGTCATATATAAGTCATATCATATCATACCTCAGTGCTTTCAATCAAAACAAGTTATTTGACCACCAAAAATATTTAAACACCGTAAGAGAGTTCTTATTTCAAAACATATGAAACTCATTACTTTGACAAAGTCTAGTCATCTCTTTCGTCAATCTCATACAAGTTCTTTATTAGGAAGCATGAGCATTTATAAAACAAGGTAAAACCTCTCTCAATTCATTCAAAAGAAAATAACAATCAATACACATTGGTAAAATATTTAAACTCAACTTTTAACCAATCCATGTAAACAATCCATGGCATTGTGAAAAACACAGGGTTTCATAAAAAGAGAGGGAATTACATAAATCTTTCTTACATATAACTTTTTGTGCTCATAACATCCATACACATGAACATAATTCATGTTTAGGAAAGCCACATGGTTTTAAAAAGATTTCATCATAAATTGGGGTTCCCAATGCATGCTTTTAAATCAGAATGGACGACATTGCTGGGGATCTAAACTCTTGGACTTGTATCGCCTCGACAATGAGGCATGACCCATAAAATTAGAGCAAGGAAGGAATTTTGGACAACTTCCATATGGACAATACAATGACACGATCTAGAGTATGAAAGAATGGGAAACATCTCCTAAATGCCTTGTAACTTCCTCCTTATAGGTGTGGCGCGCTACACACCCATTGTCTCGAACCAAACTGAGGCTCTGGCCGCAACGAGCATCCTGAACCATGAAGGCCCGAGAGCTTGTAATCATAAGCATAACTCATCTATTATCAAAATGCGGAAGTAAACTGGAAACATAGTAGTTCTATTATTTCAACTTAATTAATGCGAAACATAAGTTCATTAGAAACCCAAAACCATCTATAAAACATCTACAAAGTCTCTACTAAACTGGAAACAATACTCTGTCTGAAATCAGGACAAAGCCCTTGGTCGTACCATGAACTGAAAACAAATGAAATCAACACATAGAAAAAAAGGCCTTCCAAAATAAGGGAGGCTCACCAACTCCAAATGTCTGACAATGATCTACTAATTAGTGGGACCACGGGACTGGGCCTCAAAACCTAAAATATAAGGGGTCAATACACAATATGCTGGTATGTAGAACAATCCAAAAACAAAATATTTTTTATACAATATAGGTGAGAGCATTTCATAAAAGCATGTCATCATAAAATATTTGAAAATACATGGGCATAATCAATAGGCTTCAAAACATTTTTGTAAATCTCAACGTAACTCTTTGTCTTACTTCTGAGCTAGATGGTACACCCTATATTTCTAGTACCCACGGGCTATATGGGTCCGACATTAACTCGTCAGTCAATCCCCCTAATCCAAGTTCGCCACAAGGATTGGGGTCCTAAATACTATTCTAGTATATCAGTGCCTCAAGGACAAGTATACATTGGCCATAGTCAATCATGTCTATCGAATCGGCAAAACTCGATTTTCAGCAATGAGCCCTTACACTCAAATGCCTTCTTCGGGTAATCATCTAACTCTCTTAAAGCATAATTTTAGCCCTTTAAAATCATGCTTCATGCTAAAAAACATTCAGTGCTTATTCTATTAAGGGCATATCATCACAGGGTATTGTCATACCCAGACTTGCAAGTTATTCATATTATACCACATCGTATCTGCCCTTTTCATTCAAAAACATGCATATAAGCACCCATAAGATTTTATCAAATCACACGAGAGTTATTATTTTCAAAAACATATGTAAACTCATGTAACATAATATCTTTACAAATCTTTAACACATGGTGGCCAATTCATTTATTCAATGGTTGCATTTCTTTCAATTAAGACACAAAAGCCTTTAGCATAAGACATACCTCTTTTGAAAGCGTACAAACAACAATACATAGTGGTTAAAGAGGCTTTTTAAACTCAAGAGTTGTCATCATTCATAAACTAGCCCCAACATTGGTTATACATAAATCTTATGATTAAAAAGGGGCTTTTAATGCATGCTCTCAAAACAATTCACAATTTATGACATGCAAGGACTATAAATTTTATCATAGGGAAAGGAATTTCACAAGTCAGATTCATAAATTACTTTTTGAACTCAAATCACATATGCATGAGATTATAACTCAAGCTTATGGAAAAAACCCATGTAAAATACATATTTTCATCGAGTTGGGCCCATGATGCATGCTCTTAAAATAATATCTCAAAACTCATTACATATACATACATATATAACTTTAACACTTGTAAAAATTATAAAACCTATGCCCATGAGATTTAGGATAGCCCCACGTACCTTAATGATGAAGAAATCATGAAGAAATTTAAGCTTGAATGTTCAAACCCTAAGTTGTTTTTCTCCTTTTGTATTTTAGAAAGATGAACTAGGGATTTGATGTGCTAAAACGTATTTAGGAGATTTAGTTTCATTTTAAGATGTTTAGGGATGGTTATAGGATGTAAAAAGACTTGGTTTCCCTTGAAATAATTCAAAAATGGAACCCCTAAGCCGCTAAACAAACACTATGCGGAGCCCAGCCTATGGCCTAACCCTCAAGTAGGCGGCGCCTAGCCCATCGCCTAACACAAGGTAGGCGGTGCCTAGGCCATCGCCTAACACAAGGTGGGCGGTGCCTAGGCCATCGCCTAACCATTTAAGTGATAGTAGGCGATGACAATGTGATGCCTAGCCATCGCCTAGGCCCTACTTTATGACGCCTACTTACTTTTGAGGTCCTAAAACACCCCAACACGCCCACAACATCAACACATGATCTACCATCACTACAGGGGTCCTAAAGGTCATTTTTTATGCATTAAAAGAATATTACGACTATGGGGTGTTACACCCATAAAAAGGACTCTACTCGACATTACTTCGTAGACACCCTGGAACTATGAACCGTGCTCTAATACCATTCTTATCACGACTCAAGCTAGAGTCCTTGCAGCGATGGACATCCTAAACCACGAAGGCCTGAGAGACCCCCTTAGCCCAGCACACTAGTGATATTGTCTGCTCTGGGCCCAGGCCCGCACAACTTTAAAATGCGTCACTAGGGAGTAAGACTTGCTTACTTATATACGCAGCATCTCTCCTATGTTTTGTCGATGTGGGGCTCCTTATCATAATGTAACACCCCAACATAGGACAAAGAGTCTCACATCGGCAAAACACAGGAGGGATGTTGGGTATATAAGTAAGCAAACCTTACTCCCTAGTGACTCATTTTAAAGTCGTGTGGGCCTAGGCCCAAAGGGACAGTATCACTAGTGGGTTGGGGAGTTACAGGGGTATCTCAAGCCATGATGGTTCGGAATGCCCGTCGCGGACAGAGACCTGGCTCGGGTTGTGACAAAATGGTATCAGAGTCGCTCTTGTATTAGCCTTGCCATTGTGGGCCAGAGTTTTAACTGAGTTTAGGTAAATCCCGATAAGGCGGGGCAAACCTCAGTCCTGAGTCTAGACAAATCCCATTCGGTAGGGCAAGCCTCAGCAAGGACGCTAAGTCCATAAGGGGGGCTGTATGTAACATCTCAACTTAGGATAAAGAGTCTCAAATCAGCAAAATACAGGAGGGATGCTGGGTATATAAGTAAGCAAGCCTTACTCCCTAGTGACACGTTTTAAAGCCGTGAGGGCCTGGGCCCAGAGCGAACAATATCACTATTGGGTTGGGGAGTTACAGGGGTACCTCAGGCCGTGATGGTTCAGAATGTCCATTGTGGCAAGGGCCCGGCTCGGGTCATGACACCTAAGTTAGGGTGTTACAGCTTTGTTTTTGCGCAGTACTTTGGGACAAATTTTTCTCTTTATTAATCTAAAAATTGAAATATTTTCTTAATCTTTTCACTTGAGTTCTTGAACATTTGATTCTTGGTGAAGTTTTTTTTTCTTTTTTCTTTTTGAAAATTTAGCAGCAAAAAGGGCAGCAAATTTGATTCTTGAACCGAAAAGATCCCTAATAAGGAAATTCTCAACATTGTGAAGGAGAACTTTGATTTCAGGCCTGATATGATTTTTATTAACCTCGATTTACTGAGAGGTGGCAATGGTCCATTCTTGAATACTGCTGCATATGGGCATTTTGGCAGTGTTAACATCGTTGTTGGTGTTATCTTTGCCGAAAAAGTTGTAAAAAGAAAAAATTAAAAAATTGACCGACAAAGGCTTAACATTAAAATGTAGAACAGAATCTTATAAGAAAAAGAAGATTAAATTGGGTCAAAAAAATTTCGGCGAAACTCCATTTTTTCGGGCTAACTTGCTATGAATCTGAGATTACTTTTTGATATTATTAAAGAATTCAAACTTTAAAGAATCCACAATATAAGAAGAATAAAAAATAACAATAAATATAAATTGACACCGACACGCCATTGAAAAACTAAAAAGAAACAAGATTGCTAAGATTATTTTTTTTTACAGAATTTGGATGAAGAAGAAGACGACTAAAAGTGGGGAGGGGGGGAGGGGAGGTAGGGAAACGTTGTTTTTCTTTTTTAAAGAAAAACTAAAAATTGTAAATTGTATTAATAAAATTGCTAAGAATTTAAAAAGGGTAAAGATAAAAGAAGAAGAAGAACACGGCTAGGGTAAAGAGGGGGTGTTGCTTACCTTTAAAAAAGAAAATTAAAAATTATCTATATCTATATCTATATCTATATCTATATCTATATCTATATCTATATCTATATCTATATCTATAATATATTAAAAGTGTGAAGACCCTTAGAAAAGTGATTTGAATTTTTTGCCCTTCATTAAAAGTCTCCGCAATAGATAAAATTGTCTTTTCACATCATTAATTTATTATATAATTATATTTATACTATTAATTCCTAAAATATATAAAACTAAAGATTCCTAAAATCTATAATAAAATAAAATAGTAATATTTATAAACTACTAAATATATGGTAATCCCCCCTTCCTCATATTTTCCATATTTCATTTCATGTAAACAATTATGTTCCGAAAAGAAAAAATCATAAAAACTACCCTAAATAATTTGTTTAGTTAAAAACATAATATATTACCTTAAATAATTTAATAACATAATTAATTATTACTTTTTCCAAAAGAAAAATAACTTTTTCCCATATTTAAAGAATCCCTTTTTTAGAAGAAAAGAATTTGAACTTCTATAAATTAATTATTATTCCTTTCACATCAATGTAGAGATATAATTCTCCCAATATTATAGTTTTCTTTATTTCTTTATATCAGTCATATGTAAATTTAATGTATTACAAATTACGTTTTTATAATTTCACTTTGTTATTGTCTTTCAAGATTTCTTTGTTTCTTGATGATATAAAGAAAAATTAAATAATAAATATTTGTATTATTGTTCATCTTTCTCTTCTTCTTTTTTTCTATTTGTGTTGTAGGAATATGCAGTTTATCAACAGTTTATAATCAGGTATCAAGATTTTTTCGTTTCTTGATGATGTAAATTAAAATTAAAAAATAAATATGTGTATTATTCTTCATCTTTCTCGATTTTGCTATTGATAATTTGTGCCTTTTTTTTTATTTGTGTTGGAGGAATATTTAATTTCTTAAAGGTTTATATCCAAATATTTTTTTCAATTATATTTTCTATAAATTTTGTATGTTAGACTATGACTTTGTGATTTTCTCTATAATTAATAATTAAAGAATCCTAAAATATATGAAGTAGAAAATTAATAACTTTAGCTCAATAAAATAAAATAATTATTTTAATAATTTGTTTCTTCACAGAAAATAGGTATTACTAATTCCATAATGCATATTGTAAAATAAATTATAGTGGAACACACAAATAAAAAAATAATATATAGAGAAAGTCTGAAATAGTAAAGTCTTAAATACAATGTTTATTTATCCAAACAAAAAGTAGTATTATAGTTACTTTAAAATATTTAGTCACGTCAATAGTTTAGAATTAAGTGCTTAGGTTTATTTGAAATAAATATGTTAAATAATTTATGAAAGAAAAATAATTTTTTTTATAGTTTGGTGATTTTCTTTGAAGAAAATTTTTTTGAATTTGAATTTTTATAAATTGAGAATCTTAAACAAAAATAGGTTAAAGTGATTTTGACACATTACTTCTTGAAGAATAATGAATGAGAAAAGATGTGGTGATGAGTTATTATATTTTCCTTTAAGTATAGTTTTTATCTTAAAAGTTTTATGTTATTCTTTTAAAAAGTTGTTTACATAATACTCTAACATACACACATAATTTATTTTTTTATAAAAAAAATTATTGATTAACGCAAGACATACGTGCAAAGCAAGTATGTTTGACTAGTTATTATTAGAAGTTGGTCTAATGAAATACATTTAAGTATAATTTTTCTAATAAAAATAAAATATCATTTAATATACTATTCGCACGCCCAAGGAAAGTGAATAACACTTTCCTTGCCACATCAGCACTTTGTGTCTGATAGGTTCAAGTCTAAGTTGAGGAGTCTAAGTGAAATTTACAAGTTTAAGGGTCTATCGATGACTTAAGCCAATTGTAAAAGTTAGGTTATCTTTTGTTTTTTTCATTCGGTGCTCGATTCCAACATTGGAGTTCAACTAAATTTAGATTCGCATTGAGAAATTTTACATTGAGGGTAAACCGCTCCCTAATAAAGACAATTTCATAACTCGAATCCAAAATTTCTGGCTTAGGATGAAAGAGTACTTATCACTCCATCACAATTCTAGTTCATTAAGTTAGGTTATTTTGCTACTATTTAGAAATTGAGGGTATAAATCATATTTATAAAAAATACATTCAAATTCTAAAATTTTCTTACAAATAAAGTGAATATGTTTTTTATTTTCATGTCAAACGCCTACTAAGATTGTCTACGAAGAGTTTCATAGATATTTTGTATCATTTGAGGTTAAGATTTACTCCCCATATTTCAAAAGAAATGATCTAGTTTAACTTGCCGTGAAGTTTAAGAAAATAAAAAAAACTTTTGAATCTTGTGATCTTAAATTAATGTTAAATGTATCGAAATGCACTTTAACTTTGTGATCTTAAACATGATACGTGGAAAATTGAAATAAAAGTATTCTCGAAAGAAAAAAGAAAGATGTCATTTTTTTTAAAGAGATTCAAAGAAAAGTAGATTTCTTTTTTAAACGAAAAAAGTACTAATATCACCTATATTTAGAGTTTAGTTTCTTTATATGTTTTGATCAATTTTTATTCGATAAATTAATCTTTTAGATCAAATTATATTGCAAAATTTTCTTTTGAATATACTATCGGAACCTATAAGAATTGTTTATGATGGCAATTCATTATATTTATTGTCTGTTTTATGGCATTGACTTTTTAAAAAATGAATTTTCTATCCTTGCACGTATTTCTATAAAATATATTGACTACATATTGAACTAAAGAAAATTCTTTTGAAAAATAATATATATAAAAATCACTTTGTCATAGTAAAAATTTATTTATATTCGATGTTTATATCATGATAAAATTATATATTAATATGAGAATATCTATGAATTACTACTAACATTGATAAGAATATATGTGTGATACATTTATAAGATTGATATAATTTCGAGTGCGGTTAAGCTTTTACAACCCCAACAAACTAGAACTAGTTTGATTTGCATTCTTAGTAGTTACTTCTACCGTAATATTTGAACACATCAATAGATATTGGATGACTCTGTCACCAAGCCTAATCAAATGAGAGAAACAGTCTAGGTGCTTTTTGTCTCTGCGGGATATTTGAATTCACCTATCTAATCGGGATCAAAATTCCAACCCCCTCCCCCCAAGGGTAATAGAACAACAACATGCCCAATGTAATCCCACGAGTGGGGTGTGAGGAGGATAGAATGTGCGCGGAACTTAACCCATGTATAGAGGCCGTTTTCTACAAGATCCTCGGCTACCCCTTCCTATAGAAAATGAAAATTGAATATAAAGAAATAATTTGAGGAGCTTCAAAAGAGAATATAGAAAGGGACTAACAACCAGATAGTTTATCATATGGCTGGTCAGAAAAGCCTAAATGCCTCGAAACTTTAGATGCATGATCCACAGCTGAGCTAAACTACAATCGATCCAAAAACTAGAAACTGTATAGAACCATCTGCAGATTTTGCAATAACCATTTACACGAAATGCAAGAAAATTAAGCCACAAACCAATTTTGGCGATAACGAACTATACTTTCTGGGCATCCCCGCAATGACAGAAGATGATATATCTAGTTTACAATGGCTCTGGCCAAATACGCCCAACTAGCTGTAGCTTCAGCTCCTTCATGTCACCACCAGAGAAGAAGAGTGCCATGCTCCTATGGATAATCAGCCCGTCTAAACTGTCTCGGACAGTTTTGTGAGTAAAATGGATGCTCCTTGGTACTCCTTGCCATGTTAACTTTCTGCCAAATCCACCTACTTCAAGACTATACCTAAATCTTGTTGCATCATCATCATCGCCCATAAAACGAATGAATGCTATGTATACAGGTGCTAATCCAAGGTTGAAAGCCTCAAAGTGCAGGCAGAACTGGTGATCGAAACAGTTGAAAACCTATTCCAGAAAAGAGCAAAAGTATTATTACCAACATGACCTTTTCAAGCAGCACATTGCAGTCGCAACCATGTGAAAATCAACAAAAAAGACACTTATTTATCATGGCTAAATGCTTGTTGGACACTTAATTGGTGCAAACAACCAAATTAATCATGCTCTTGTCTGCCCTCATTTTCAACCAGAAAAGATAAGCCAGACATAAAAGTATGAGCCTCCTAGCAGTAGCTAAATTGCAAATGTGACGATGAATAATGAACCTAAAGTTATAGATGTAATCATGTATACATCCTTTTCCTCAAAGTATCTAACAGGAGGCCAAGATCTAACTTTTAAGAGAGAAAAAAGTAACAGAAACAGCCATCAGTTATCCCCTTTCACAGACGACAGCTTGTTTCAATCTTGAATTAGTTGTTTCTCTCATTAGTCCAGATCTTCCTGGAAGGTTGATAGTGATTTCTAACGAAAATTCTTTCAATGTTCAGATAAAACATGTGAATCTTATTGAGATTTGACCATCTCCCAAGAAAGCCCGTGCATTTTTAGGTTGTCGATAAAGAAGCAGAACAAACGTCAGACTGAATGTTTGTTCTTCTTTTCCTTATGCCGGCTGTAAAAAAGAAATCTATTGACAACGGAACCCACATCCACTACTCTCTGGGTGCGCATTGCATAGGGTAAACACCACTCATGTGCTATAGCCCGCAAACCACAAGGGAGTAGTAAACTGCACTGGGCAAGCCCCATGCAACGAGCTCGACCCAGAAGGCCAACCTTAGGAACACCCTAAAATATGGAGACTAAACGAAGATATAAGGAAACTTAGAAAGAATTAATTATTAGTGAACACGGAGAAGTGGATTGTTGGAAACCCAATCCGGTGACAACCCCTTGCCAGAACACAATTTGGAAAAATTATTGTCCGCTTTCGGCAGAATTTCAAACTGGTCTAGACTTGCTAGGATACGAATAGAAAACTCTTTCATTGTTTTTTATCCATTTCTTTCGCTTGTCCAGTGTCTGCGTAGTTGCATATAGGTTTGGATTGTTGCTTTGAGGGTGTTGGAACACCTGTGCTTCTGTGGCATCTAGTATTTGTAGATTTAACTTTTCGGTAGTCGTTGCCTGAATTGCTTGCATGCCTTCTTATCTTTTTAAGTAGTGGCTTTGGTGGTTGATGATAGACTAGGGTCATGTCATGGGTCGGGGTTGGGGTTGATTTTAGGAGTGGGGGCGAGGGGGAGGTTGGGATCGGGGTTAGGGTCAGGTTCTGGGTTGGGGGGATTGGGGCGAGGGGTAGTAGGGGTATATGGGATAAGAGAGTCTCTAGGTTGAGAGCAGGGTCGTGAAACATAGGGACCCTTCAAGGTACGTCCATAGAGCTCGTGAAGATTCTTAGGGAGAGAAGGATTAATATAGCTTGTGTCCAGTGAATCAAAATGGGTAGGTTCTAAAGCGAAGGATGTGGATAGGTATAAGTTGTGCTACTCAGGGATGGGGTAGGTATATTAGTTGATGAAGAGCTCAGAGGGCAAGAGATGAAGGTTAAGAGGGTCAACGATAGGTTGATGATGATTAAGTTAGTCTTTGGAGGGTCTACATTGAAAATTATTAGTGCATACGCCCTACTGACGGGTTTGGAGGAGGAGGAGAAGAAGAGCTTTTGGATGAGGTGGTGAGAGGCGTTCGAAGCTCAGAGAAGCTTTTCTTAGGAGTGGATTTCAATGAACACATCGTGTCATTATCGAAAGGCTACGACGATGTGCAGAAAGAGGGGCCTCAATTTTGGATTTTGCTAGGGCCTTTGGGTTGGTGGTAGCGAATTAGGGATTTCCGAAGAAGAAGGAACACCCGATTACCTTTCAAAGTTTAGTGGCCAAGACTTAGATAGACTTTCTGCTTCTTCGAAAGGGTGATAGAGTACTTTGTAAAGACTGTACAGTCATATCTAGTGAGAATCTTTCAACCCAACATAAGTTTTTAGTGATGGACTTGGAAATCACGAAGGGCAGAAAGAAGGGGGTGCAGAGTATTGATCCAAATTATGTGGAGTAGCTTGAATCCGGCCAGCACTCTGGAGATGGAGAGAAGTTGGTGGCTTCAGAGGCATGGGAGAGTAGGGGGGATGCAGATAATAGGTGCGAGATGACTGGCAGTTGCGTTAGGGAGACAACTAGAGAGATGTAGGGTGTCGATTTGGCAAGCATGAGGTGAGTGGTGGTGGAACGAAAAAGTTAAAAGAAAGGTGGAGATAAAGAAGCTGGCTTATGTAAAATTGGTTTAAAGGATGAAGAGGAGAAATGGGCAAATAGGGAGGAGTATAAGATAGCTAGGAAGGAGGCTAAGTTAGCGGTCACGACGGTTAAAATAACTTTCAAGATCTTGTGCAAAATTAGAGGAGAAATACGGGGGAAAAAATTTGTATAGGCTTGCCAAGGCTAGGTAGCGGAGGGCCCGTGACTTGGACCAAATGAAGTGCATCAAAAGGAGGATGGCAAAGTATTGGTAGAGACCTCCACATTAGGAGGAGATGACAATCTTATTTCCATAGGCTCTTGAACGATGAGTGGGACAAAGGCATTGTGTTAGGGGACTTGGAGAACCCTTAGAGGTGTCATGGCTACAGTTATTGTAGACATATTAAGGTTGATGAGGTCAAGAGTTCTATTCATAGGAGGGCGGTTGGGCCAGATAGTGGCGGATCCAGGATTTAAGGATAGTGGGTGCTTAAAAAATTTAAAAACTGAAAAAAGTGAAAAATCACCTCAATGAGGTTTGAACACGAGTCCTCCTTCCACTGAAGCACCTTAAGATCAACCTAAATGCCAATGCACCAAATCAACTTTTTGTTATAGTGGGTGCTTTAATATATTTTATACCTATTTTCATATATTTTCTATGAAATTATACTTATTCCGCGTCGAGTTTAGCGGGTACCGGAGCACCCCAAAATCCTACATAGGTCCGCCCCTAGGGCCAGATGAGATTTTAATGAATTTTTGGAAGAGCACTGGCGGGGTAGGTATGGAATGACTAATGTCAATTTTAGGACAGTGAAAATGCCTGAAGCTTGGAGATGGAGTACGATGACTCCTTTATATAAGAGCAAGGGTGACATTCAGAGTTGCAACAACTATAAGGGATCAAGTTGTTGAGTCACACTATGAAGGTCTGGGAGAGGGTGGTAGGGTTGAGGTTGAGGGGGATCACGACTATTTTTGAGAACTAATTCGGGTTTATGCCAGGTCGCTCGACTACCTAGACTATTCATCACATGAGGCGACTAGTGCAACAGTATAGGGAGAGGACGAGGGATGGACTTATAGTGTTCATCGATCTAGAAAAGGCATACGACAAAGTTCCCAAGAAGGTTCTTCAAAGGTGCTTGTAGGCCTAGAGGTGTTCCGGTGGTGTACACTAGGTCGATTAGGGACATGTACGACGGAGCAAAGACCCGTGTGAGGATGGGGGGAAGAGATTCGGAGCACATTCCTGTTTTGACAGGGTTGCACTAGGGATCCATTCTTGGCCTGTTTTTATTTGCCTTGGTGATGGATGTTTTGACGCGGCATGTTCAAGGGAAGTTTTTTAGCGTATGTTATATGTTGATGATGTAGTTCTGATTGACGAGACTCGAGAGGTGTCATTAATAAATTAGAGGTTTAGAGAGAAGCCCTAGAGTCTAAAGGGTTTAGGTTGAGTAGGACCAAGATAGAGTACTTGGAGTGCAAGTTTAGTGAGATGACATATATAGCTGACGTGGTAGTGAAGCTGGATTCCCAAGACATTTGAAGAAAGATAATTTCAAGTATGTTGGGTCTATGATAGTCTTCGGAGGTAGCAGTATGGACTGAGTACATTTTACCCCCCAGACCTCACTTGGTGGGAATACACTGGGTTTGTTGTTGTTATTGTTGTTGGGTCTATGATAGAGGAGAATGGAGAGACTGACGAAGATGTCACACACCTTATCGGCACAGGGTGGATGAAATGGAGGCTCGCCTCTAGAGTTTTGTGTGATTGAAAAGTGTCTCCAAAACTTAAAGACAATTTCTACAGAGTGGCAGTGCGACCGGTGACGTTGTAGGGAGTGGAGTGTTGGTAAATCAACAACTCCCATATCCAAAAGTTGAAGGTGACGGAGATGAGGATGTTGCATTGGATGTGTGGCATTTGGTTAAAAAGGAGATTATTCGACAGAAAGTGAGAGTGACTTTGGTGGAAGACAAGATGCAAGAAGTGAGGTTGAGATGGTTCGGGGCATGTGATTAGGAGGGGCATGGATGCCCCAGTACGGAGGTGTGAGAGGTTGGCTATTGATGGTTTCAAAAGGGGTAGAGGTAGGCCGAAGAAGTAATGGAGATGTGATTAGACATAACATGGACTAGATACAACTTATTGTGGACAAGACCCTAGATGGGAAGGTATAGAGGACATAGACTAAGGTAGAGGGTTAGTAGGTGAGAGTGTGTCCCGGCTAGTAGAAAGGATGCTTTGTTTGTGGTCGTGCCAGTAGTCGTAGTATTTTGCGCGTGACTTGTAGTTTCTTGTTCATGGTGTCCTGGTGATGCCAGTAGTAGAAATGGTTGCTTTACACATGATACTCTCACGGACTTGATTGTCAAGATTTTAGTACGTCTTATATATATATAATATATATATATATATATATATATATATATATATATATATACATAAATCCTGTAACCATGTATACTTTACAAAGGAGGGAAACTTCAATATGTAGCTGATGTTCCTTTGTTTTTTGTATTCTTTTGCAGTACCTTCTTGGTGCTATCTTTAGTAAAATTATTTACCTTTACCTTGTGAAAAAGCTATCGTTGTTCTAAGAGCTTCCCACGTAGAATATAATAATGATATACACATCCTATGATTTTATGTTGGTTTGGAGACCGAGACCCGCAAACAACTCTCACTTGCATTGTACCTAAATTCTTAAGTGGACCTATCGTTCCCTTCAACCGAGGAAGTATGGAACCACTGAAAAATCTTCTTTGTACCGCCAGATATAATTTGGCACGTCTACTTGAGGGAAGACACTAGTCACACATCTGTACAAAGGAAAGCGCTATCCAACTAATCTTCTCGACTCTCATGTAAGACGTTCTTTTTTCAGATTGGAATTTATCATAGGCACTTTAAATGGCAATTTTCAGATCTGGAAGTAAAGATTCTTATTACTGAGTGTAGTCTCTATTAAGGCCATCAATCTCTATTACATTATTTCCATTCCGGACAATGTGCAACTGTACATCAGCAAAACTAACAGACCCTAATTTCACAAGTGGTCCAGCGAGGCTAAGATGTACGCAGCCTTACCCCACCTTTATGGGTTAGAGAGGCTGTTTCCGATATGTGCAACTAACTGTATAGTGAATTTTTTGAAAAACGTATATACATTGTAGTAATAACACCTTCACTGCCTAACCCCTTCATAAGAACAAATGTAAAAAAAGATACACGCAGCCTTACCCCACCTTTATGGGTTAGAGAGGCTGTTTCCGATGTGTGCAACTGTATAGTGAATTTTTTGAAAAACGTATATACATTGTAGTAATAACACCTTCACTGCCTAATCCCTTCATAAGAACAAATGTGAAAAAAGATACACACCCACACACACATACAGAGAGAGAGAGAGACATAACTAACCCTCAACATCCATGCAGCATTATCAACTTCTTGAGGATTAGGTATGTCATAGCGATGTTTGAAGACACACCCATCATGCATATCAACCTTGTGATGATCTTTTAGATGTGCAACGAGCTTGTGAATATCACCAGTAACAGCGCATTCAGATTCTGCATATGGACAATTGTATGGTCGAAACCTGCAGTTCTGCTCATGTTGCAGCCTTGTATGATAAGGGAATATATCTTGACAGCCATAAAATTGGTATCGGCATGGCAGTTCTAGTGACTCTGCAATTTTCTCCAGTGCTAGACATCTTATATTTCCAGGCTCATGGCAGCAAATTGGACATACAAGTACTTTTGACTTGCAGTACTCGCATAATGCGTGGCCATTTGGACACTTACAAGAAAAAGATCAACAAGCTCAGTAAAAGCTCAAGAAATGCTTCTAACGACTTGAAGAATGAGACCACAAGCTTAATAAAAAAGGAAAACGAAAAATGAAAAATTTAAGTTCATTTGGCCAACTTCTTGTTTTTTTTTTGGATGGCACTAATGATCCTCTTCTTTTTTCTTTTGAAGAGCATTGGTTGGTCAACATCTTTTACTTGCGATGGCCACAAACAAAACTCTGTATGCCAACAGTTAAGAGTGTCTAAGATTCCAATTGGGTTTATCCAAACTATCACACACTACCCTAGAAACGGAAGTATTCAGTGAATATATTACTACATAGAAGACAAATAGTTATAGTTAAATCATGTTTCCAACTTTCCATCACAAAAACATACCAAAAAAGTTCAAAATCTGCTAATAATGTCAAATTATATGCTTTACCGACTTCACTGAGCTAATTCCTTAACAGAAGCAATAGAACTAAGAGGCGCATCGGGTATGTAGTACAATCCTTAAATACATTTATCTTATAGGAAACTAGGTGCTCTCTTATCATTAACTAGCAACAAGAAGCTTGTAGAGTTGACTGTCATAACGTCAGACATTTATCCTATAGGAGACTAGGCACTTTCTTATTGTTAATAAATGATCAGAAATACAGACTTTAACCATCATTTTTTAACAAATGATCGAAAGCATAGATTCAAACTCCAAGGAAGAAAGATGGGAAACCCTTTTACGCCATGCCCAAATAACTTGAAAGCTACTATACTTGATCTCTTTCCTCAAATGAGAACTATTTCCTCCTCTGACTATTTTTACAAATACAAACAGCTACCTGTTTACATTATTAGAAACTTAATTAACATCTTGCTGACTTACTCTAGTAGGAGTACAAAAAAAAAAAAGAACTGGCCAATTGCTCTTTCTTTTTAAAGACCAGCCACCAGGTGTTTCATTAATCACAGGGCCAAAATCGGACATATACAAGTATACCAAAAAAGTAAGGAACCAACAACACGGCATGGTTCTCTACAAAAGACACCCTATTCTCTATACAACCCGGCACGGCATGGGTACACCAAAAATAAATAAGGGACCGGAGGCTACTCCTCAACTGCCCAAAAGTCATTTCTACCCCTTCAAAAGCCCTCCTTTTTCTCTCACTCCAAACAATCTACATCAAAGCTAGAGGGACAACATTCCAATCTCTGCACTTTCTCCTGCTTCTTCCCGATTTCCAGCAAGACAATGTATCCTTCACAGATTTAGGCATCACCCAAGACATACCAAACCAGCTAAACATATCCCACCACAGTCTCGAAGTCAGGTTGCAGTGTAGTGGAAGATGATCAACATCCTCACCCGTTTCCCTGCATAAGAAACACCAGCTAATGCATATGCACTTTCTTTTCCTAAGATTTTCCGCAATCGAAATCACTCCTCTAGCAGCTAACCATGAGAAAAAGCACACCTTTCTCGGCGCCTCAGGAATCCAAATCGACTTTAAGGTAAAAGCCTCCACCAAAAGCTTCTCACAGAAGGACTTGACAGAAAAAACCCAATTACTCTCCAACTTCCATTTCAAAGTATCGGGTCTATCAACTGGTTTGCGATGCTAATGAAGTAGAGCCAGTAACTTATGTAACTTAATTAACTTCCCAGTTTTGAAGATTCCTCTTAACCTCAAATTCCAAAACGATTCTTCCCATGTAACCACCTAATCTGATGGACTACCGCCTCTCTCTGACAAGAAAACCTATAAAAGCTCAGGAACTCATCTTTTAGTACCGCATCTTTGCACCATTTGTTTTCCAAAAACTAACTCTCCTCTCGTCCCCTACTTTGAACGAGATGTTAACCTCAAAATCAGCCCTTCCCTTCATAATATTCCTCCACACGACATAGTATATCATTAGTTTTCCACCCTATTCCTCCACAATCCACACCCAAATGACATCGTGATATCATTAGTTCTCCAACCCCCTTCCATCAGCCCATATGTTTCTACTATCACCCTCTCCATAAAGAATGGTCCTCTATCCCAAATCTCCACAACCATTTCCCCAAGCAAAGCACTATGAACTACCTTCAAATTCTTGACTCCCAACCCTCCCCAATTTTTTGGAGTAGTTACTTTCTCCCATTGGACCAAATGAAGTTTTCTTGTCTCGTCTGCCGAATCCCAAAGAAGATTTCTTTGAAGCCTTTCCAATTTTCCAGTAACATTGGTAGGAGAATGAAATAAACATATAAAGTAAGGGGGAATGCTCAAAAATATGCTCTTGATAAGCACTTCTTTTCCTCCGTTGGACAATTATGTTTTTTGCCAACCAGCAAGCCTTTTCTCTACCCCTCTCAAAATCAGATTCCACACATTAATGTCTTTATTTGAGGCCACCTGGGATAAACCCAAATAAGTAATAGGTAGAGCCCCGACACGACACTGCAAAACGTGTGCAAGCAAATCAGTGTTGCCGATCTCATCAACAGGAATGATCTCACATTTTCGAAGTTTAATTTTTAGGTCTGACACCACCTGAAACCAAATTAGCACTTGTCCAAGAATATCCGGCTTACCCACATCTACATCATAAAAGACAAGGGTATCTTCTGCACACAATAAATGAGAAACCGATAATGTTCTATCCCCTCCTACAGCAACGTTGAAATCCTTTATGTGTCCCACAACAGCTCTATCCATCATTCTACCCAAAGCATCCATCATCAAAATAAAAGCATGGGTGATAAAGGATCACCTTGCCTCAAACCCCTCAAATTGCCAAGAAAACCACGGGTTACCATTCACCAACACAGAGTATCGAACGAAAGATATACAAAGTTGATCCACTTTCTCCATTTATCCCACCATCTTTAACATTATAAAGTCAAGAAACTTCCAGTTAGCATGGTCATCCGCCTTTTCAAGATCTAGCTTGTACAACACTCCTGGTACACTTTATTTGTTACCAAAGTTGTATCCTAGATCTGCCTCCCTTCCACAAAAGCATTTTATGAAGATGAAATCGTCTCATTCAAAACCTTCTTTAAGTCTACTAGAAAGCACCTTAGAAATAATCTTGTAGATGCTTCCTACTAGACTAATAGGTCTAAAATCCCCTATTCTCATAGCTCCCTCCCATTTAGGAATAATAACAATGAAAGAGACATTTAAACTCCTCTCAAACTCTCCTCTTTCCTTTTTCCTGAAACTCGATGATGGTTTGCATAACGTCACTCGTCACTGTATCCAACAATTATGGAAGAAAGCCAAATGAAGCCATCAGGACCCCGAAGTCTATCACCGCACAACACTCTACTGCCTCCCACTTCCTCTTCTTCAAATGCCCTCTTAAGCCATCCACTATTAACCTCTCCAATTTGCTTAAGCCTTATACCCCCCAAGTTCAACTTTTTCTTTGAACAAACGTTCGTAGAATTAAACTTTTGTCCGTTCAACTTCCTTCTGCCCCACATGCACTTCCCCATCCACCTCTACTGACTCTACAAAATTCCTCCTATTTATTACTGCTACCCTATGAAAAAAAATCGAATTAGAATCCCCCTCTTCTAACCACAACGCCTTAGATTTTTGTCTCCAACTAAGCATCTAACTATCTATTCAAATTCTCTTTTCTCTCTTTCTCCCTCTCGTCCAACTCCCTCCCCACTTCTATTTTTTCTAACTGGCCTACCTCATTTAAAATCTCCCTTATCTTCACCTCTACCCTCCCTATTCCACACCCATAAATCTATCTTAAGCATCTTCGGCTTCTTGGCAAGCCAAAAGGATGGTCTCCCCTCCACGACATAACTACTCTACCACCCCACCACCTTCAAAATCTGAAGCTTTCAGCCATATATTCTCAAATCTTAATGGTGAT
>NC_061111.1:46886527-46902735 GCF_002878395.1 Capsicum annuum
GTGATCTTTTCCTATTCCCTCTACTACCCTCCAGCAAGACAGGAAAATGGACTGAGGTCAACCTTAATAAAAGAGCTTGAATCACACCAGGTGTCGACTCTTCCCATGAAGTAGACACTAAGAATCTATCTAATCTAGACTTGGATTTGGACCAAGTGAAATAAGCTCCTATCACCGGTAAATCAATAAGATAATGGGTATCAATAAACTCCAAAAATTCCTCCATGGCCTTGGAAATAACCCTACACCCCAACCTCTTCCCCAGGAATTTAATATTATTAAAATCGCCCCAGCACTCAACGAATGTCCCATCTACCCAACCCCTCTCCTGCTTTTTCCCAAAAATCTTCTTTGAGGCCTCCCCCACAGGCCCGTATTCTCCGCCAATGGCCAATTGCTTCGCTCAAGAATTTGAAGCAACAGTCAAAGATATCTAGGAGTGTGGTCCTTGAATTAGTAACTTGTGGCGCATAAAAAAAAAGAGCTGAAAAACATGCAAAACCAGATCCTATCTAAAAGCTTAAACTGTTGGAGAAGAGACACTTTTATTTATTCTTTTTGACGTGCAGGTTTTGATTTTTTTTCCATTACAAAGCTCGTAGAGATTAATTTGACAATGTAGATAAGTCTTGCATACAGGTTCCTGCTTTAATACCAACAATCCCCTCACGTGTAGGTTGGATTTCTCATTTCTTTCCTTCAGCAAAGCACATGAAAATTCTTATGAGGAGACTTGGGCTCAAGACATCTTTCTGCTTTTAATATCACAAAAAGAAGTTGATCTGAGTCTAAATTAATTCCAAAAGTAAACTCATTAAGTGAGGATCTCGCTAGACCATTTAAGGAGACAACAACTCATCCCTCAATCAATGAGGAACTGTTAACAACCCTGCATGCCTAGGAGTGGATATCTGGAGTGTGAACTTAACAGAGGGAAGAAACATTTGGAAACCAAAAAATGGGATGGCTGAAACTTATTTCTTAGTAAGTTGAGGTACTCTGGTTGTCTAGCAAATTGCAAGCTTTTTTTACTATGAATTGGACGAGAACTATTTCATCTCTACTGAAAAGACGTTTTCTTCCTATAACAGCTTGAATTGATTATATTACGCTGCAACTTCATTAAGATGTGACACTTGAATTTAAAGACTCATTAGTACAACATATAGTCATTTGTATAGGAAAGAAGCACAATGAGAATTTATGGAAGCTGGACACAACTCCCATCAGAGGAGAGATGATTGCATCAGCTGAAAGCAAGCTTATCTAAGATAGTATATCAGTAAAACTTTTTCTTAGAAATCAAACCAATTTAACCAACATTAGAATGTACCTGGTAAATTGGCGGGTACATTAAATTCATACAAGCAGCGCATTTAAGCATCTCATGAACAGCACTATTAGATCCAGCTCCATGCTTCCCATCGATAACAGCTGTAGATTTTCTAAAGGGGGAATTAGTGAATTCAGCACTTTGTAGTGCAATACCATAATCAGTATATGCACTTCGGGAATCACCAATATCCTGGTAATTGCTGCCTCCGGGATCCATGGTATCTGTATAAACTAGTAGCGTTAACAATAATATATATCCTCCTCAAACCTAATTTTCTAGTTCTTCTGACGGCCCTGATCCTGCCACCAAAGGAAGCACAATTACAAATTGGAATGATATTAATCTATCGAAATGAATGGCAAAAGATCAACACATCAAACAGAATCGGTGAAAGATCTACATAAATGAAAAATCAGTAAAGCGACAGAAAGAAAGTTTATGCCACTACTAGTTAGAGCAGCCTATTTCAGTTAATGCAGGAGATCTAACACCAACCACTTGTATAGAAATTCATTGGTCAAGTCTTCGAAAGCTAACCAGAATGAAATTTTTTTAAAATATTTGTTTCGCAAGCCAAAATAACATAGAGATTTGCAGAGAGGAGGGCGGGGGGATGAGAACAGCAGAAGAGGAAGAAGTATAGTGAAACTATAAGATACATAATGAGATAACTAGTCCATGAACTTTTTGATTATCAGCATTCAAGATTAGCAAGTTGCACACATGCAGAACAGAAATTTATTTAATGTATCGTCTTTCAATAACTAGGTCTTATGTCAAATAATTGTTGTAATAAGATACTTGTTTAAGATCAAAATATTATTATTCATATTTTTGAACAAAGACTTTATTCACCAATCAACCTTTTTTTTTGTGAACAAACACATCTAATCACTGAAAACACTGCAAGAAGTAAAATTAAGATATAAATAATAGTTGCACATCGGTAACTTCTCTTTAGATCTAATAAAATCCTTGCAGTGCAAATAATGCGAAGCTATGCTAACCAAGGTGAAATTACTTACTTAGAACCATTTACTTCATTACTTAGAATTTTGTTCATCACTATTTGGAAACTTATAATCAATGTTACTTCCCGCTTAATATACCCTTACATTCCATGGCGAAGCGAAAAGAATACCAAGGTCTCATTTCGACTGTGCTATATATTTTCTTTTAAATAATGAACACAGTGGCCAAGGGTATACAAAAACCAAGTGATGTGCCTTTATGTAGCACTTTGGATTTGTCAATTTGAAGCCACACAGTTAAAATTTGATAGAAAGATGAAAACACGTCAGGAAACTGTAGCTTTGGCTAAGAGATGTATGTCGACTAGAGAACTATCTGTCACTCCCATGTCCCATGTAATGATCATAATTTTACTATAAATTGGATCCAAAGGTAGAGACAAATAAGGAATAAGAAGTGCCTTTTTTCAAGATACATTTTGAATTTCCTTGAGAATAAAAGTGCATGTCTTGGTGTTTTTTATCGAGGGATGCATTTGACCAATTCTCCAAGCTCAGTCGTAATTAGTTAGCCCAATATGAAAATATTTTAATATTTTAAGATATAATGAAAAGTACCAAGTTGCATTATTCCCTGTATCAAAGCAGCGAAAGAACACATTTGAATAGATCTCTACAATGAACACTTCGTTTGAAGTGAAAAGTGATGACCAATTTGGGGCAGAGGGAGAAAGAAGTTATTGAAGAGTGAGGTAAGGTTTCTCTATAGTAAAATAATCCTATTCTTGGAAATTCTCAATGGAAAGTAAACTAGTAATTCTAGGGTTTAAGGTATTATAAAAAATTACTCTTATGACGGTTCTTTTGGAAGAGAGTTCCGATGTAGCTGCTTTACTAATAATAAGTAATGGCACACTTAAAAAAGAAAGTGATGCCTAATAAGTAACGACTTAGTAAATAACTTACCTTGATCAAAAAGAAGTATAAAGACTTAGTATTATTATTTATCTCTATTTCAGGAACTCCTCATAAACTTTCATGCAGCTTCGCTCTTCCTTAGGGAAGTGAGAGCCATATGCTCAAAAGTTGTTTCAAATTATATGACTTTATTGAAGGACAGAAAGTTTAAAGCAAAACGAAAAGAGACAGAAAGCACTTCAAATAAGATAAAAGTCAAAGAGAGATTACAACCACAAACTTGCGATGATAGCCAAGTATTATCATCAACCAAGCCAATGCAAACTCACGTGCTAAGTACAAGGCGTAGTGATTTTGTTTGCTATCAGCAATAAACTGATGAATGAGAACTAGGTATACTCTGCGCGAGGTCTTAAACAAGAACTACTACGGCCTACTCCCCTTACTGAGAAGGCATAACTTTGATTGGACAAAATTTCAAAGAAACCTATAATACAAACCAATTTTATGACATAAATGTCCAAGAATTGAGTCTCTCGGTATTTTTCTTCCACTTCACTAAATTATCCACAAAGTAAATCTCCTACAGCTAAGTTCACGGACCGATCGTCACCAATTCCTTAATATCTAAATAATCAGAACTGTAAAAACAAAACCTATGGCAACCAAAACAGCACCCGTTGAAAACCCTAGCACCCGTTGAAAACCCTCGCACCCATTGAAAAGCCTAGCACCCTTTGAAAACCCTTTCACTGTATTTAAAATCTCTCTATAGTTTACTTATTCCCCCTCACAGAGTAGATTTACTTGTCAAAAAGGAGAGAGAACTTCATCCATTTAAATTCTTCCACCGAACTGGATGGATGATCAAAATCCCCTTGTTTGACATCTCGTTTCCAAATAACAAGATCTAAAAACTGAAAAAAAAATCCACATACATGATCAAAGAAATCTGAAAATCGAACAATTTAAAATGGAAAACAAACAATCTGTGGATCATGAGACGGGGGAAATAAACAATCACTTATTTCTACAATGTAAGTTCACAACTCAGATCTGGAACTTGTTTTTCAGCCTCACAAAGACAGTGGATCATGCCTGAACACAGCTGACCTGATTTGTGTTTCAATTTTTGAGTAAAGGTGTTAACTTCAGTGTGTTTAGCTGCTGTTTTTGTTCATTTATTTACATGGTTCAGCTGTAAGAGGATCTTTTAAGTTCTTTCAATTTGAATTTTTCATGTATTTTTTGCTGTTTTGTGTTTCAATTTTTGAACAAAGGTGTTAACTTTTGTGTGTTTAGCTGGCTCTTTTGGTCATTTGTTTACCTGGTTCTTTGAGTGAAATGTGGCAAAAGAAAAGGAGGTTTTGTCAGTTCTTTCTACTTGAATTGATTTTTGTTTTTCCTATTTACAATTAGCTGGACTGAGTTTTCCATGATTTTGCGGTACTTTCCAGTCGGTGCCTATAAACTTAGAGGGGAAAGAACAGTAATTGCTTACATGTTCAAAATGTACAAAAGGACAAACACACCCACTAAACATAAAAGTGTCTTTTTGCATAAGAATTCAAGACAGATGGAAAAGAGAGCAGTGCATAGAGAGAGGAAGATGGGCATCTACAGTTCACAAAGAAACAAACAACAAAAGGGATTTTATCAAAGTTAAGCAAGCAAAAGAACTGCATTCCCCATTGATATTATGGTGATCAAAATTTAATAAAATAAAATAAATTATATTTTCACATTAGCATAAAACTAAAAAAATGTACAAAACCAAACAAACCTACATAACAAAAAGACGAAAATTTTGCATAAAGATTCAAGAAAATAGAGAGCACAAGATGGGTGTCTAGCAGCATTTAACATTGACATGGTGATCAAAATTTTAAATAAATTTAAAAGGCAATTTTTTTTTATAACCATGGTGTTCGGGCCAGCTTTCGTGCATCTCAACTAAATCTACGGGATACCTGCCACCTTCCACTACTAGCAACAAAGATCAGTAACTTCGTCTACTAAGGTGACGACACATGGAAAGAATCACCTAGTGCTTTTTGTCTCCGCTGAAAAGAATCACCCACTAAGGCACTTCAAAAACTTAAATACGATAATTAGCTCAAAAGCAAAAAAGATTCAAAGATTGTCTTCAAATCTTCCTTCTTTTAACCTTTGATTCCTCTTCAAACAAAAAACATCTAACTTCTAGATAGGAGAAGTCAAAACCTGAAAGCTTTCAAACCACACAGATTATCAGCGACCCACAAACATAAACTTCAAATCAAGAATAAAAACCAATAAAACGAAACAACTTTGTCTTTTTCTTTTTACAAGTATTATACAAATCTAAGGTAACACGAGTCAGATTTCAAAATGGTAACAATCATATCATATAAATCTTCATAACAATAATAATAATAATAGCTATAATTATGACACCCCCTTATAGTTTACTGATTAAAATTTCACGTTAGTTTTCTTATTTTTATTGTGAACTCAAACACAATTTTGTGTGATTTTTTAATTAGTTCGTACTCACAGTTATGGAGTACATGTGCAACGCAAGTACCCAGAAATTAGTAAAGAAGAAAAGCACAAAAAGTGAATAATGGATAGAGAAAGGATCTCCACTGTATTGTTTGATAGAACCTTTCTATGAGAAAGGACTAAAACGAAAGGAACAAGAATGCCAAAATAGAGACAGGTCATAGAAAGCTTTCTCATAAAAAGAAACAAGATAAAAACCATGAACAGAAAATAAAAGGGACTAAACAAAAGGGTAAGAAAAGGCGGTGAGATGAACCAAAAAATCATTAAAAGCTTTCTCTTTGATTTACGTGTCCACCAAAACAGGCTATTTGTAGTTAACATTAAATCTAATAAAATAAAACTACTTAGTCTTTTTCTTTTACAAGTATTATACAAATCAAAGGTAACAAGAGTCTAAGATTTCAAAAGGATCACAATCAAATCACGTAAATCATCATAACAATAATAATAATGGTAACTACAATGAAGCCAAAAGTCACTCAACTTCATAGATTGATCATTGAAGTAGCTTTGTTGACCATATTTTTACACTATTGTATGAGACATTAGAGACATTTTAAGGAAGTTAATGATAGGCAATGTGCCTCTACGATTATTTCATCTTTTGAAACAGATATAAAACTTATATATATCGAAATTACAATAAAAGGAGGACTAAATGCAATAAAATTTCTCATTTTGAGTTAGATATATTAACATTTATCATCTTTAATTTTCTTATTTTTATTCTGAACTCAAACCCAATTTACGTGATTTTTTAATAGCTCGTTCTCACAATTATGGAGTACACGTGCAACGCACGTGCCCAGAAACTAGTAAACAAGAAAAGCAGAAAAAGTTAGCAAAGACCAGAATAAACATCCAAAGATCCGAAATTTGTTAGCCATTTTTAAGTGAAAGAAACCTCAATTCTTCACAAAAGAATATTTGTGCACTTTACTTTTTTTGCCAACTTTCGCAATTTTTCAATAACTTGGCAAATGCAATTCAAAAATATTAAATTTGATAATTAGCTCAAAAGCAAAAAAGACTCAAAGATTATCTTCAAATCTTCCTTTTGTTAACCTTTGATTCCTCTTCAAACAAAAAACATTGACTTCCAGCAAGGAAAAGTCAAAACATGAAAGTCCTTAAACGACAAAAACTATCAGCACCCCACAAACATAAACTTCAAATCAAGAATAAAAACCTAGAATTCAAACTAATTTTATGACACAAAGGTCCAATCTTTGTGAGCTCATAACAACTCTCTGAAACAAGAAAAGCACAAATATCATTAGCACCTACAAACACAAGCATCAAAAAAGCAAGCAAAATAATAGCAATACCTAACGGGAAAGAGAGCAAAACAAACCAAGAAAAGCAAAACGAAGATGAGATTTTGGAACAAAACGCCTGATAAATTCATCCCACTAAAACCTAAAGGGAAGAAAAATACTTCGAATTCATACAAAGTTTATGACACAAAGGTTCATTCTTTATGAGCTCAAAAACAACAAAGCACAAAAACTATCAACACCTCACTGGCGAAAATTCGAACCAAGACATAGAACATCAAATTCTAATGACAAAGAGAACAAAACTAATCCAGAAATCCGAATCAAGATGAGATTTTGTACCAAAAGTCCTGATTAATTCTTAAAAGCTTCATCATTAAAAAGAAAGATTTTGTACCAAAAGTCCTGATTAATTCTTAAAAGCTTCATCATTAAAAAGAAACAAGACAAAAGTCAAGGACAAAAAATTAAAGGGACTGAACATAAGGGTAAGAAAGGGCGGTGAGATGAATCAAAAAATCCTTTTGAGTTAATTATACAACCATTTATCATCTCACTTTTCTTATTTTTATTGTGAAATCAAACACAATTTTATTTGACTTTTTAATAGTTCGTACTCACAGTTATGGAGTACACGTACGACGCACGTGTGCAGAAACTAGTAAACAAGAAAAACACAAAAAGTTAGCCAAAACTAGAACTAACATCCAAAGATCTGAACTTTGTAAGCCATTTTTAAGAGAAAGAAAGCAAGAAAATAAATAACAATATCTAAAGGGAAAGAGAACAAAATTAACCAAGAAAAGCAAAACGGAGATGAGATTTTGGAACAAAAAGCCTGATAAATTCATCCCAGTAAAACCTAATGGAAAGAAAAAAAACCTAGAATTCAGACAAATTTCATAACACAAATGTCCAATCTTTATGAGGTCATAAAAACATCCAAAAACAAGAAAGCACAAAAACTATCAGCACCCCATAAGCAGAAACTTCAAACCAAGACATAAAACACCAAAATCTAAGGAAAAAAGAGAGCAAAACTAATCATGAAATCAAAATCAAGACGAGATTTTGTACCAAAAGCCTGATTAATTCATCCCATTCTATGAAAAGCAACCAAGAATTGGGTCGTCCGGATATGCTTCATCACAAAAAAAGAAACAAGACAAAAATCAAGAACATAAAATTAAATGAACTAAACAAAAGGGAAATAAAGGGCGATGAGATGAACCAAAAAGTCCTTAAAAGCTTTCTCCTTCTGAGTTAGATATATAACCATTTATCATCTTTACTTTTCTCATTATTATTGTGAACTCAAACACAAATTTATGTGATTTTTAAATAGTTCGTACTCACAGTTATGGAGTACACGTGCAACACACGTGCCCAGAAACTAGTAAACAAGAAAAGCACAAAAGGTTAGCCAAGACCAGAAGAAACATCCAAAGATCCGAACTTTGTTAGCCATTTTTAAGAGAAAGAAACATCAATCCTTGACAAGAATATTTCTGGACTCTTCACCTTTGCCAACTTCCCCAGTTTTCCAGTAACCTAGCAAAGGCAATTCAAAAAATTAAATGAGATAATTAGCTCAAAAGCAAAAGCCATAAAGATTATGAGCACCCCACAAACATAAACTTTAAATAAAGAATAAAAATTAGAACTCAAACTAATTTTATGGCTTTCTCCCTGATTTATGTGTGCACCAAAACAGGTTATTTGTATTTTTAACAGTAAATCTAATAAAACAAAGCTACTTTCTCTTTCTCTTTTTACAAGTATTATACAACTGTACGATAATAAGAGTCAAAGATTTCAAAAGGATCACAATCAAATCATATAAAGCTTCATAACAACAATAGTAATGGTAACTACAATTATGACACCCCCTATAGTTTACAGATTAAAATTTCACTTTATTCTTGTAAATAAATGATGCTCCATAAATACATAAGTGCACCAACTTTACTTAAAACGTGGTACTCTCTAACCATTTTCATGAGATCAAAATTGATCTTTCTTTATGTTAAGCGATCTTGTAACCATTGGGTATTCAATAGAATCACTTCATAACCTTTTAAATCTTTTAAGGATTTTCATATAACCTTTGTCATCTAGCTAAACATGACAACAATTCATTATATTTATTCAAGTTTTTCTATATTGCCAGATTGAAACAAACTTAATTTAATCCACCACAGGAGAACACATCTCCATATAATGAGGCCAGGAAGTTTGTGAAAAACCTTTATTCCCCTAGGCACAAGCCGTACTTTATCTCTCGCGGTCTTATTTCTCATTTTACCTTCCGAATATGAAGTGATCAAAAACCGTGAACGAAAGAACACTTGACTTGATCGAGTTAGATTAAGATGTATTAAATAACCCAGCTACGCTTAGCAATCACATAGTCAATGTTAAGGTCACAAGCAAAAAAAGAACAACTCTATGCACAAAGCACTAGGTGGGAATATACTGGGTTTGTTGTTGTTGTTGTCTATGCACGAAGCACCTTATGTTTCTTCAGCATCCAAGAAAAAAACCACACTCTAAAGAGGTATAATGTAAACAGTCTTATCTAGACACATTAACAGGTCTAATAACGATAAAAAATGTTCCAACTTTGTGGTTGCACAATCGTTGAACAAAAGGATTGCAATAATACCTATTTAGTGTACAACTCATTAACAGCCAGATAGAGTCGCCATGCATACAACTCATTACCTGCATACCTATAGTAGAACAAAGTTTATCAGATGGTGGCATGGCTGGATCTAACATAGAAAGTATGGGTTTAGCAGTAATCGATAGTTTTAGTCCAAACCATGCGCTAGTGTCACAAAATCCACTGAATCTATACATATAATAAACTTCAAATCTAGAACAATCAAACTTCAAATTTTGAATAAGCCTCGAGATGGTAGAGCAGAACCAACATCTGGTTCGTGTTACATACACGTATCCTTCCGCATTTAAATTCATTACGTAATAGGACGTAATGAGAAATTTGGAATCGATGACCACCAAAATTTAAGTATAACAAAGTTTCATGTTACGTAATGAGACATTTTGGCATAGATGAACACCAAAATTTGTGTATAACGAAGGTAAGAACAGCGTAATGGGGGTACAACCATCACAGAGAAAGGAGTCTCCAATGCAAAATTAGAGCCTGATTGCCTTTGTTGAATGCATTTCTCTGATTTTGATGCGGCATTTCTTCTTTGCAGAGGACAAAATCATGGTAGAAACAAATCAACTTATCCAGGTCCTGGAGAAGTAACATAGGTGACTATTCCGATGTTCCATCTGCATTCCAGTGTTGGGACAAGCAAAGTACATTTCCTTCCAAGAAGGTAAGGAATTTTCTTTTAGCAAAATTTTGCCAGATCGTAAATGCTTCCACAATTAGCAAGTAGTTGAAGCCACTTCAACAGTTGATGGTTCTGCAGGATTTTTTTGCAGTAGAGTCGTTCAATTTCCTCTTCTTCTAATTACAGGGCTGCTTATTGGAGGTGAGGTCAGCAGTGGAAACACTTTTTGAAACAGTAAAGCCAGCAACTTCAAAATCATGGGATCTGTTTGGGAGTATTGCATTACAAACGATGACAACGCCATCATATGTCCAGACATCTAATTTAGCCTCTCCCATTAGTCCAATGGCGAACCAACCGAGACCAGAAGCAGCAATATCAACAGAACTTGAATCCCACATATTCCCACACACATGAAATTCCCCCTTCAACCATTTCCCTAGCTCCTCAAGTCGTCCCTCTCCAATCGGCGGCTGACAAAATGAGAAAAAAAACAATATAGCATTTAATCATATCAAATCAATGAGGCAAAAGGTCAAGGCACAGAAGCAACTAAATCAGGTATCTACATCTGATGGGCGATCAGGGTTATCAAAAGCGAAACGCACAAAAAAGCTCTAAGGTCTGGTAGAGCTTTAAGTTCAAATAAAGAATACGATTTTAATGAAAAAAGGCAGAGAAGTAGTACAATTATATATGGTTATTCCAAGACTAATAATAATAAGCATGAATAACCAAATATATGGACAAAAAAACTGAAAAAAGATTACAATATAGTGAAATATCAATTATTTAGAGCCGCATCTTCAGAAATGCTTATTGGCATGGGAAGCTATGTTTTGGAGCCTTGATGAGAACCTAAAGCGCACATTGGGGAAGCGCTCACATGTTTTGCGCCTGAAGCGGGCTTAAGCGCGCCTTTGACAACCTTGCCAGGGACTTTTGAGTTTTGAGTTAGTAGCCAAACAATATAGGAATACTTCTACAAAATGTATAACTGAAGCATTTGAAGAATTCGGCACTGCTAGAGGGCCTTTTACGTTTTATGAACCTAAGCCATATAGAAAACTATGCTTCACCACCAATTCTCAAAGGCTATGAAAGAAAAACAAATGAAAGCGGCAAAAGTATCTTCAGACAACTGAATGAACGATTCAGCAGAGATATCTAGAGAAACTATGGTAATTTGACTCAGATTTCATATGCTTTGACTCCTCTAACAAAATCCACGGGGTACGTACCAGTCTCGTGCCACCTCCCACCAGCAACAAATATCAACATATATCATATAACTCTATCCACTGATGCTAGAACAGACAGAAAGAAAAAATATACACAATTTTATCACTTGCAACACAAATCAAACCAACAAAAGAAATCAAGAAAAACATAAAAATGGCATAAAATTCAAATACTTATATACAAATAAAATTCAAGAATTTATGAAACATAAAAAGATTGGACCTTTTTGCATGTAAATGGATAAGCAAGAAAATAGACACAATCAGTATTTCCCTTAACAGCTTCTTCTTCTTCTTTAGCCATTTCCATTCCCATTGCCGGTGCCAGAGCCACCGTCGACGGCGGCGGCAGCGGTAGTGGTGGCGGCATTGAGCCAACCATAACTGAAGTGGGTTTTCTTTCTTTTTACAAGAATCTTGAATGGTGGATCTAGAATTCTTGTATACAATGAGTGTATATCATGTATACAAATGGTGTAAGTGAGACTCATATATAGTGTGAAGTGACGACAAATAGCGGCTTTAAGTAGTTATGTTAATTTGCCTCTTTTTGCTTCTTGTTACTATCAATTTTGTCATTTTTGTACAAATGTTACACTTGTTTGTTATACATAGTTTTGAACCTTTGTTTTTAGTTTAGACAGTAATAATATCTTTTCTTTTGATGTAAGTAATAAGGTTTATGTATATTTTGTGTTATACTTTTTATTTAATGTTTAAAGTGTATCGAAAATAATATTTTTACTTCTGGTGTAGCAATAAGGTTTATATATATTTTGGATTACTAGTGTAACGACGCGTGCCCTGCACGTGCCTTGCATGTGTAACCTTTGATTATTTAAAATTAGACGATTTTGTCATTTTTGTACAAATATTACACTTATTTGTTATACATAGATTTTAAACTTTCTTATACTTAGTTTAGAGCGTATCGAAAATAATGTCTTTACTTCTGAGGTAAGTAATAAGGTTTATGTATAGTTTGTGTTATACTTTTTATTTAAAGTTTAGACTGTATCGAAAATAATGTGTTTTCTTTTGGTGTAGCAACACAGAGTGGAAGTGATGTAGGAATCATCATGCATGTGCAACTTTTAAAATTTGCTAATGTGGTATTAGTGGTCATTTAATGAATTGCTAGTCACAAAATGTTATATCATATATGGTATATTTTACACGTCCATAGGAGTATATTTAGACAGATAAACCATGCAACCAGAACCGCTACCCATATCTACTAAAGTTGGGCTTAATAGGAGCAAGTAACTTGGAGGCAACAACCAGAATAAGACATCTTTTGATCATGGAAATGCCAGGTCCGATAACACATTGTCTTGCCCACAGAGTTCCAAACATACCATCATTTTTTAGAAACTACGAGGAATCTGAAGGATATTCTAAGACTATTGACAACCTTAAATTTCATTACGAAAGAGATTATTTCAAACACCCAATTCCCTACAACAATCCCATCCAATAATGATATTCAGTGGCACAGACCTTGAGCAAAACTTTCAAAATCTTTCAACTTAACACTCAAAGTTCACGACAGAAGCAAAGCCAGCGTCAAGCTCAAAGAGATTCCACATACTAAATTCAAAGACAATAAATTACCATTTTCTGTCATCAATAGTTTTTTTTTCTTTTCTGCAACTAAACTAAATTTACACCAACAGCAGAGCATCCAATTCCTAAAGAAAATAGTACCTGCAGCTGACACCCGAAATGTCCTTCCAGCATTGTGCTGACGTTCTCTGTCCTCCCCATATGAAGTGGAATCAGTGGAGATGTCCAAATTGTAACATACACAGAACAACAGATAATTCCACATCCAACCACTTGAGCCCACCAACAAATAATGAAATTGTGAGATTTCAAAGTGGATGATGCAAACCAAACTAGAGAAAGCAGGCTCTTCAAGTGCAGTTCTGCACATGAGCATTGGCAGACACGCAAGCAACCGAAACAGTCACATCTTCACGAGCATTTTACAGGTTAATAATCCAATCTCTGGTAATATTATTCCAGGGCATACCTTGCCATTAGATTTTCTAACGCTTCGAAGCTCCACAAAAAGCATTTTGCTTGAAAAAAATCTTTATACAAAATGGAAAAACGTAAAACACACTTTTGTAAGGTAAGTAAGTTCAGTAGAAACAATCATAAGGGAATCATATATAGTTGATTGAAACATATTACAAGCAATGATAAACACTACACGGGGGAACTTGAGCCAGTATACCACCTCAAAAATGAGAAAGAAATAATGAATCATACTAAAGTTACTTCCTTTCTTAACCTTTAGTTATCGGTTAGTAACACTCAGTGCAAAGATTGGATAAGACTAAGATGAGCAAAACAAGATGGACTCAGTAAATTTTCATATATTTGTATTTGATCGTAAGAAACTATTCAAGGAAAAAAGTGATAAATATCCAAATCTCTAGTAGTTGATTTCTCCCAAAGAAGATAAACAAACAGCAACACTCAAAATTGGAAGTGAAGGGCAATAGAAAGAAAGCTTTTGCGGCAAAATAACTCATTGCTTAAGGAGTCTGGAGGAGAACTATGAACCTTGATTCGATATGTCCTTGGCTTTAACTCTTTACTTATATGAACTAGCTTCTGCTCTTCCCTAGTCAACCTCGTCAAAATCTGTTACGGATATAAAAGTCCTGGAGTATCAAAGAACTTGGCATTCCTTGGAAGTACCCCTTCTACCCTCCGTATCCCTAACGTAGTCCCTGGCACCGGTGCCTCTGTTAAATGACTTGCATTCCCACCAGAGCACTACCCTATTGCATTGATCAACGCGTTCTTTCCCGCATTTGTGCTCCTACGGCCCAAATATGCCCTCTTGGCCCAGCCAATCCCGCTACATCATCAACTAAATTCTTCACTCCCCAATGCCTCACTGCACTAACCATAAGTACACTTGTCAATTTAATCGCCCCACCCTCTCTTGTCCTCGTTCTAACCCAATGTTCAAGCCTAGTAGGTGACAATGAGCTAGGTAAAAGGTGACAATGAGCTAGGTAAAAGATCAATCTTTGCAACTACCAATACTATTCTAGGTACATTCCCCGATTTTCCCTCCTTCCACGCAGGCAAATTCTCTTCAATAGTCCTAGAAACTAACTGAGCTTCTTTCCTAGGAAACAACAGCCCTCGTCCCACTACTCGACATCAACCTCCTACCAACAGCATGATCAAAATCAAAATTAGGCAACAAATTCTCCACACTAGGGTCCTTAACCTTCTCATAAAGCCTTAAACTGTGACACCTAGCACAAACAACTGGTTTTTCAACATTTTCTTGATTTTCATCCTCATTCATCAAACCCCTTTTGAGGGAAAATGAAATTTCTGGCTCATCAAGTATTGGATTCTTGTGAATGGGTGTTTTATAATTAGTGCCTTTAAAACAAGGCTTGATGAAATACCCTGGTTGTTTTTGGTCAAAATCTTGCATTTTAACACCACAACCACGGAAAACAACATCAAAAGGTTGTACAAACAACATAAAAAATGGATTCCTCAAAATTCCCACCTCTAGAAAGTGATAAAGATTGAATCTTTGAAGGTGCTGAGGGGTTTCTGAAGCTAAACAAGAAAGGTGGGACAAGGGTTTTAGCAGGGTTTAAGGTATCAAACATGTTGAAGAGTTGGGTATTGGATTTTTGTGTGTAAATGGTGAGAGGGAAAGTGGAAGAAGTAGTTTTTTAAGCTTTGATGGAGAAAGTGAAGGGGCTAGAGATTGTTGTTTGGTTGTTTTTTCAGTTAAACTACCCCTTTGTTTGGATGATGGTTTCCATGCTATGGTATAGTTTTGATTGTTTCTCAAAGAGGAGTCACAACTCATTTAACACTTAAATTTAACTTCCATTTATTTACCTCTTTAACAACTTTTAAATAAATTAAATTCCCCCAATAACTAGCATGGCCAAAAAAAAAAAAATGAGTGAATTTTTTTTAAAAGACCACTTTATTGCTATTATTATTATTATTATTATTATTATTATTATTATTATTATTATTATTATTATTATTATTATTATTATTATTATTATTATTATTATTATTATTATACATACATACACACACACACACATATATATATATATATAACATTAAAAAAACATGTCTTCATAGAAGACATTTTCATCTTCTTCATCACTCCCCTTCCCCAACCCCACGCCCACCCCACCCCACCTCCAACACTCCATTTCTTCATCTTCTTCATACACCCACCTCATTTCTTCGTAATTCTCTTCCTATCAAGTCCTAATTAATCCAAAATTTTATTTTCGACAATCAAAAAAGGTTCAAGATTGATGAACAAATTTGATTCTTGGCCAAGAATTTCATGTCATGTGAATATCATCTATGTCATTTTCGAATTTCGGACTGTTTATGCCATTTCTGTAGACATTTTTGAGTAAGAAATTGAAAATTTAGGAGTTTTAAAATTTTGGGTTTTGGTTAATGTGAAATAATTTGGATTTGAGATTTTGTGTATTGATGTGTTTTTGTGATCATGTACTTGTATTTAGTTCATTGATGGATTTGCTCAAGCTAATTCAAGTTAATTTTGCATTTGATGA
>NC_061111.1:47256827-47331833 GCF_002878395.1 Capsicum annuum
TTTAAACTATCTTCAAACAAGACATTATACCTAAAGAGTGAATGATCTAACCCATGGACAGATTTGGAACTTTCACTCTCTAAGGAATCATTATCAAATTCCAAAGATATGTCAAGCACATTATTAACCCTATGAGCCAAGCAAACATTAGAATCCTTACAACAACATAGGCTCACGAGTTCACTCCATTTTTCTTGTCCAACATTTTTGAATTCCTAACTCACTTGAGACTCATTAATCACATCACACATATTCTCAAGTGATGACAAGTTTTACACACAAGTTGGTCAACATAATTTTCATACGAAGATATACTTTCATTCAACACAATAGCTTCAACACTTGGTGGACATAAATCGATCTTACTAGAAGAGTCGATTCGGTCATGTATAGGATAAACTAGTGTATCCACTCGCACAATATTTACATTATTTATAAGTGGTAAGGAATCAATATACTCATACATAGGTAAGCTACTATTCACACTCAAAGGCTTATTAGTCACACATTCATCATCCATATGTACCAAAGTGTAAGAGAGAGATGTTTTACATTGACATTCATGAGTATGTTCATCTTTACCTTGGTGTGAAAGTCCTTCACAAGTTTGGGCAGCAACTTCCTTCAGGAAGATCTCACCACAAGGTGTTTGGACCTTAGGTTTTGGATTTGTTAGGATAAGTGTGGATACCAATTGGCGTAGCCTTTCAACGTGCCATTTCATGTCTTCAATATTATCGGTGATGCGGTCAAATGTGGCATCGAGATTGGTGGCAGCCATGGTACCTAAATGAAAAGATAACAATGAACAATAAAACAAACAAACTTGTTAGCTAAAAAATGTCTCACCACACTCTCACTCTCAATTTTTACCTCACACTTGATTTTACAAGTGTTGAAAGCCGGCTTGTACTTTGTGAGTGATTGAGGAAGGAGTCCACCTTGGTCCGGAATAGATTTTCGTTAGAGTTGACTCAAATAAAATTTTCTTACGGACTTGAACCAAAAAGATACAATGAATTCACAAAACAGAAAAGCACACAAAGAACGTTAACATGAACAAACGGACACAAAACTTATTTACAATCTAGTAGGAGTTTACTAGATTGTCAGTTAGCATTCGCACCAATCAAATGAAACTACGGAACAATAAAAAGAAACTAATAAAATCTGAAATTTGATCCAAAATTGTTGCATGAATAGTAATAATGATGACATTGAAAAACATAATTGGTTGCGATTTCTAACAATTTTTGTTGTCCAATCTCAAGTCTTGGTAAATTTACAATTTAGGAATTGGTGAAATTTATTTTAAAGAGGGAAATTAAAACAAGTCTTGGAGCCTTTTCAAATTCAAGTTTTCAAGACTTTGACTTTCTTGTACTTCTCCTTATAACATGAACCCTTGTTTTATGGAAAGTTGTTGGAAAGTGGTTGAGATGTGATTGACTATTTGATGAGTGATGGTAAGTCTTTCAAGACTAACAAAGCTTCACCCTTTTTTCCTTCACCTTTATAGATCCAATGTTCACTTTATATTAAAAATATATGAAGGTTGTGAAGAAATTCAAGAACAACATCAACAATCACCAAGAACAACCAACAACAATTACCAAAAATACCACAATTTTCACATGGCCATCTTCCAATTTTCACAATACAATATCTTCAACACTTGGCCAAGACAACTACAATTTCAACAAAATGGTTCTTAGGCCACCAATGAAAAACAATATAACGTGGACAAGCTTAGAACAACAACAAGATGAAGACCACAAGGCCAAAACAGTCCATCAAAATAATGTTTCAACAACAATTTGGCCAAGCCCTATGTTTAAAAAAACAACACCAACAATGTAAGATCAAACTTAGATTTAGACTCAAGAGTGTTAGTGATGAAGCAAACTAACACTAGAAACAACAAAACAAGTAAAAATCTCAGCCAAGACACAACAATAACACAATTTCAGCCAAGAACACAAAATGGATAGATTTGCTTCTTTTTAATTTTTTAGTTTTCTAACACTTTTTTTTTTTGAATTTTCTATCAAGCAAGCCCAAGATTGATCTTGTAGGAACAAGATCAAGACATTCTCTGATTCCAAATGATACAAAAATCACAAGGAAAACACAAAACAAACACCAAATCAGTCAACAAGTTTGAAGAACCGAGGACCCCTTTGATGACCACTCTCGGATTCACTACAACAACAATGAAAACACAATAATAACAAGATATTTAAGGTATACATACACCAAAACAGAAACAATATGGCGAGATGGACAACAATAACAAGATAGGAACAACACACGGTTTTACTAACAAGAGGTAGAAACGGTTACAAGAACACAAACTACTACAAGATTACAATAAAAGTAAAGGGATAGTTAGACAGTCTTAATGAAGGTATAATCTTAAGAACCCAAGAGCATATTCCACTCTTGGACCCTTAACACTACACACAATGTTCACCTATCTTTTACGAAGACACAAGGTTGATTCCAAGCCATGAGATCAACAAGAGTGATTCCACAATCTCTATGCCTAATTTCAATTTTAGTGACTCAAGGAGAGAGGACTTGTGTTTCTTTGTGTTTCAAAACTTACAACATCATGAATAATCTAAGTCTAAAAGCCCTACAATATTCTATTTATACTAGGTTAAAAATAAAATATAAAATGTCCAAAATGCCCATTTAAGAGCTACGCTCCCTTCAAGTGTATTTAGGGGCTGCCTTGTTGTGTTCCAATGCTCCTCTTTACACTCCAAGTGGGAGATTAGGTTCGGCTTGGTGTGTTTTAAGTCCTTTACTCGTACACTACAAGCCCTGGGTTCATTACATTCTCACATGCTTCCATCTTCGTGGTCGTACTTATATCAAATCCCGCTTCACTACCACGTCAGCCTCATGCGTCATCTCACTAAACTTACACTCCAAGTACTGTGTATAGGTCTTGCTCAACCTAAACCCTTTATACTCTTGGTTTGTATCTAAACCTCTAATTTATTATTGACACCTCTTGGGTCTCATCAATCAGAACTACATCATCAACATATAAGCATTAAGGCACCTTCATTGAACATGCCACGTCAAAACATCCATCAGAAAGGCAGATAAAAATAAGCTAAGAGTCGATCCCTGGTGTAACCCTGTCAAAATAGAAAAGTTCTGTAAATCTCCCCCCAACCTTACATGGGTATTCACTTCATCGTATATGTCCTTAATTGACCTAGTGTACACCATCAAAAAACCTCTATCCTTCAAGCATCTCCAAAGAACCTTCATGGGACTGTTGTCATATACCTTTTCCAGATCAATGAACATTATGTGTAAGTCTCTCTTCCTCTCCGTATATTGCTCCACTAGTCTCCTACTAGATAAATAGTCTCGATAGTTGAACAACCGGGCATAAATCCAAATTGATTTTAAAAAATAGTCGTGATCCCCCTTAACCTCAACTCCACCACCTCTTCTTAAACAGTTCTAGTGTGACTCAAAAACTTGATAACCCTATAGTTGTCACAACTCTAAATGTCACTCTAGTTATTGTATAAAGGAATCATCGCACTCCATCCTCAAGCTTCAGGCATCTTCACCATCCTAAATATGACATTAAACAACTCATTCAGTCATTTCATACCTGCCCCATCGGTGCTCTTCCAAAAACCATTAGAATCTCGTCTGGCCTAGTCTCCCTTCTATAATTAGAACCCTTTACCTAATCAACCTTAAATATGTCTACAATAATCATAGTCAAGACACCTCTTAAGGTGATCTAAGTCCCTTAACACAATGTCTTTGTCCCACCTGTCGTTCGAGAGCCTATGGAAATAAGATTATCTTCTCCTAATGTGAAGATCCTATACCATTACTTTGCCATCCTTCTCTCGATGAACTTTAATTGGTCTAGGTCATGGTCCCTCCGCTCCCCAGCCTTGGCAAGACTAAACAACTTTTTTTCCGCGCCTTTCTCGTCTAATTTTGCATACAAGCTCTTGAAAATCATTTTAACTGTCGTGACCGCTAACTTAGCCTCCTTCCTAGCTAACTTATACTTCTCCCTATTCACCCACTTGTCCTCTTCATCCTTATTTTCAACCAACTTTACATAATCTACCTTCTTAGTGTCATGACCCAAGCCAAGGCCCTAGCCGTGACGAGCATCCCAAACCACAAAGATCCGAGATCTCTTCTAACTAGCAATCATATGAATAATTCATATATTTATAAGAAAGTGCGGAAAACATAATAAAATAGAAATACGACCAATCTCTTAATCCAACTAAACAATACAAAATCAAGTTCATAACATTCAAAAACATATGACACTAGTCTGCGAAATCTATAACAATACAAGAACCAATATTTGTGTAAAAATTGTGACAAGTCCCCAGTCGGACAATGCACCAAAATAAAAGAAAAGTATCTTATAAACCAGGCCTTTTGGAATATTGGTGCAAATATTGAACACACCAATCTACTGGTTAGCAAGACCCCGGGACTGAGCCTCAGATCCTGAAATATAGGGGGTCAATATATTTGCACTAATATGTGAAATAATCCAAAATAACATCTTTTATTTATCAACATAGATGAGATCATTTTATAAAGCATTAACTATAGGATAAGTAAAACACATGGCATAATTTAAAATTTCAAATGCTTTCTTTCAAATCATGAATCAGCACCTTGTTATTCTTCTGAGCTAATTGGTACACCCTACAGTTTCTAATTCTATGGGCTATATAGAATCCGCCCTTGACTCGATGACCAAGCCTCAAATCTAAGTGTGCTGCAAGGATTGGAGTTTTAATAAGTTTGTATACCCCCTTACAAGTATACCATTGCATCACCCTTACATGGTGTCCACATAATCCCCCTTTCGGGATAATATGCATATCAGCAACTACGATTTCCAATGATGAGCCCTTTACACTCAAATGCCTTCTTCGGGTAACAAATTAGCTCTCTTATGCCCAAGTTTTAGTTCTTCGAAAGCATGCTTCATACTTACAAAACGATCAATACTTATTCTATTAAAGGCACGTCATCACCGGGTATCATCATACTCTGACTTGCAAGTCAATATCATATCAATTTCATAACCCATCCAATTAAAAAACATTCATATGACAACCTAAGATTTGTAGTATCACAAGAAAGTCATCACTTTGAAATCTCAAGAAAACTTATGCAATTATCCTCTTTTGCAAGACTTAAAAATGCGGTGGTCATGTTAATTTATTAAATCACATGCAACTCTTCCCTTTTAAAGCAAGAATGTAGTTATAGCAAGACAAATCCCCCTCAACATATCGTAAAACATGCCAAACACCATGATATTAAGAAGCTTACTTTTTAAAACCTTAGTTCATGCATTCAAAATCACTCACATTACAAATAAACACTATAATTTATAACAAGAGAAGGAATTCATTGTTCATTCTCTCAATTAGAAATTCAAAACTATCTATGTATATACATAAGGGATTAAAATCTTGATTACCACGAAGAGGGTCTGAAACAATACATATATTTTCATCAAAATGAATTAATAGCATGCTTTGCAAAACAATCTTCAAAACCCTTAATTGACCATATAATTATAAATCATTATATATGAGAAAAACATAAAAATTTGTGCCCATGGGGTTTGAGGATAGTCCCACATACCTTATGTTCCTTAGATGAGGAATAGAACTTTAATCTTGACACTTTTTTTGGGAAATTTTGGATTGAAAGGCTTAAATTCCTTGGATTCTTGGAGAAAAGAATTTTGGATTTCATTTTTGGGGAAACGGAGGGGTTTTGGTTAGTTGATGTTTAAGAAAATGTGCAAATATTTTCCCTTTGGGTGATAAAAATTGCCCTTTGGATGTTTGGGGTTGAGGGGAAAGGACCAAAGTGCTCCTTGACCCTAAAAAGTTGAAAACAGCATTGGAATGGACCAGGCGGTAAGTCCTTAGTCCGGGTGAGTGGAGCCCACGACGTTCGCTCCACTCTGGTGCTCTAAGACATGCAGCACAGGATTATCGCGTGCCCTCACTGCCTCTCACAAAAATGTCATAACATTTTGATCGGGTGTTGGATTAAGGAAAAATTGGTATCATTGGAAGCTGACTCAATTATCTAAAATTTGGTGGGTATTAATCTGAAAATTCCATGTATATCAAAAGTTATACACGTTCAAAGTAGACCCTTGTAGAATCAAATACCAAACTTTAGACGAATCAAAGATTCTTAGTTCAACTTTGCTCTAGGTGGTTTCTATGAACATTTTTCACTTTGAAAGAACTTCCCATATTAGGATAAAGACATGGAACATGAATTAACGAGGAATTATTTGGTTCGGATCTATACGCGTAGGAAGCCACCAAGCACTCTCTTATCTCTAGAGCGTTGGATAGAGTCAAGCTACCTCTCATAATTTTGGGTCGATCCTCCCCACTCTCTACTTTCTTCCCTTCTTGAATTCAAAGTCCATCACCAAAAACTTATGTTGAGTCAAAATATTCTCAGTAGATATGACCTTACAGTCTTTACACAATGCTCTATCACCCTTTCTAAGAAGCAGAAACCCTATCGGAGTTTGGCCACCGAACTTTGAAAGGTAATCAGATGTTCCTCCTTCTTCGGGAAACTCAAATTCACTACCACCAACCCAAAGGCCCGAGAAAAATCCAAAAGTGAGGCCCCTCCTTTTTTTCTTACCATAAAACCAAAGCCTCTATGCACATCGTCATAGCTTCTCGATAATAACCTGATGGGCCCATTGAAATCCCCTCCTAAGAAATGCTTCTCTGAGCTCTAAATTCCTGTCACCACCTCACCCAAAACCTCTCAAAAGCTTTGTCATGAATTGAACTAGGGCCTGGCCGTGATGGACATCCCAAACCCTGGGGGCCCGGAACGTCCCTCTCTATTTGGTAAGCATGCACATATTTATATAAATAAAGAAAATGCAGAAACATAATCTGCTACGAAAACATGGTCAATTTTGAATTCAACATAAGTATAAAAATTAAAAATCAACTACATTTAATAACATATGACTCAGTCTGCGAAATCTTTACTACAGAAAAATCTAACAACTGTCTTAAAACTGGGACAAAGCCCCAGTAGACCAAAATGATAATAAGGGACATAATATTAAAGATGGGCCTTCTGGAATATAGAAGGCTCACTAACTAATCATTGTAACTCTGTCTAACGAATCTACTGCCTTTCTGGACCCCTAAACTGAGCCTTAGAACCTGGAGGGGGAAGGGGGGTCAATAAAGATGTACTCGTATACAAAGCAATGCAAAATAAAGCTTATATGTAAATAAAATAGTTTGGTAAAAAACTTTGTCAAAACATTATACATCAAGCGGCTTTCAAAAAACATGGGTTCATTTTTGAAAAACATGTAACCTACCTATCAATGCAAGTTTTAATTTGTATATTACTTCTGAGTTTGGTGGCACTTCCCTACAATTCTGATAATCCATGGGCAGTATGAAATCCTTCATTTACTTGGTAGGGAAGCCCCTAACCTAAGTGTGCTGCAAGGATTGGAGTTCTTGAATCTGGTACGCCACAGGGCTCTAAGACAGTGTAATAAATAAACCCGTATCGGCAAATCACAGTTTTGAGCGATGAGTTGTTTGATACTCATGCCTTCTTTGGGGAACCACCTAAACTCTCTTTATGCCCAATTTTATCCTTTTCTAAATCATGCATGTTTCTAGTTTTAACATCTGAAAAGTCTTATTTCAAACGTGCATTAAATCTGTTCTGAATTATCATGGCATAATCTGAATTGGTGTTGTCATTCCAAGAATTGCAAGTCCGATTTCTGATCCATAATGCATCATACATAATTCTTTCATTAAAACCCAGTTCATACCACCCAAACATGCAAACAATATAAAAGATTTCATGTTCCGAGAACTCAAGTCAAAACTATGCTGAGATTGTTCAAACACTTGGTGGTCATGTTCTTTTAGCAAAATCATGCACTCTTTCATTATATGAATATTTTAAAAATTTATCAATATGAACAACCCTCTCTTTTTAATTCAAAACCTTTAATCAATTTGTATCATTAAACAAGATATTTCATATCATGCTTTTCAAGATACATTCAAAACAATCCATATCATAAGAAAATTGGGAAAATCATACCAAGAGAGGGATTCATGTGCATCATGCTCTCAATTCATTCATAAATCATAAAACATACGCATACATATCTATAATTTCAAATCGATTTGGGAAAGGTCAAAAGACAAAACCAATACGTCAAGATTTCTAAAATATAAATGTATTCATAAATCTGTAAACCCCTTTCTTAAAATCATGATTTCTATGCCCATGAGATTTTTAGAAAAACCCCGCGTACCTCAAAATAGGAAAACAATGGATGTTTCTTGAAGCCTATGATCTGGGGATTTCGAATATTCAATCAATTTTGAAAACCCACGATTGAATCTTGAGTTTCTTGAAGTTCTTGTTTGAAGCTCTAGACAGGATTCTTGATGATTTTGATGAAAGTAGGGTTAAGTTGCTCAAACATATCCTAAATCCTTTGTTGGACGGTTTTGAAGTCTAGCAAAAAGTCAAAATTACCCTTAATGACTCCTAAATGGAATTGAAAATTTGAACTTAAAAACCCAATTTCGGGTGCCACCGCAACGCAGCACAATCGTGGTGGTCCACTGGAATTTAACGAGTGGGAAATGGAGTTCCTCCACGATGTACCATCATCGCGGAACCCCAGTGTAATTTGAAGATTGTCAATTTGACCCTCTCCGCAATGCGCTAGACACCAAAATGATGATGTTTACGTCTGGAACTTTAAATTATTCATAACTTCTTCATTGAGGGTCCATTTTGGACGAATATTATATCATTGGAAAGCTAATTCAGTGATCTACATAATGAAAGGTTGAAATCTAGGAAATTCTATATGAAAATTAATTTAGATCATTCTAAAATCTAATGCTCAGACTTTTTATGGACCAAATTTAGCTAAGAAGACGTCGGGGTGTTATAATATCCCCCCTTTGGATTATTCGTCCTCGAATGATGATGCGGAAAACAGACAAGCATGATTCCAAGCATACTAAAGCATTAAAAGATTAAGGTAAGGGTTGTACCTTCAACTCTGTCATCTACTGGGCCAAAAAGGTGTGGGTATCTTGCTCTCGTGTCATCCTCTGATTCCCAAGTGGCTTCTTCAACTTTTTGATTTCTCCACAACACCTTAATTGAAACTATTTCTTTACTTCTCAACTTCCAGACCTGACGATCTAGGATTGTAATAGGTTCCTCTTCATATGATAAGGAGACTGTCACCTTGATCTCTTCTATAGGTAACACCAAAGAATGGCCTCCAATGCATTTCTTCAACATGGATATGTGAAATACCGGATGGACAGAACCTAAAATGGCAGGAAATTCTAACTCATACACAACACCACCTATTCTCCTCAAAATATGATATGGTTCTATATAGCAAGGACTTAATTTACCTTTCTTCCCAAATCGCATGACTCCAGAGAAACTTTTAGAAATACCTATTCACTGACCTCAAACTTTAAATCTCTTCTCCTAACATCAACATAAGATTTCTGATGACTCTGAGCCATCTTAAGTCATTCTCCACTGACTTTTACATCCTGCATTGTCTGATGAATAAGATCGGGCCCAAACATTTGCATCTCACCTACTTTATACCATCTTATAGGAGACCTACATCTTTTTCCATACAGTGCCTCAAATGGTGCCATCTTAATACTGGAATGGAAGCTGTTATTATACGCGAACTCTATCAATGGCAAGTGCTCTACCCAACTACCTTTAAAATCAACCACACAGGCCCTCAACATGTCCTCAAGGGTATGAATGGTGCGTTTGGCGTGCCCATCAGTCTAAGGGTGAAAAGCAGTGCTTAGGTTCACTTGGGTACCTAATCCTTTCTGGAAAGATCTCTAAAACTAAAAAGATAACTGTGTACCTCAATCGGATATGTTGGACACAGGCGCACCATGAAAATGAACTATTTTTGCAATGAACAACTTGGCATAATCCTCTCCCAAATAGTTAGTCCTGACAGGCAGAAAATGGGCTAACTTGGTCAGTCTATCTACAGTCACCCAAATAGAATCATACTGGTTTTGGGACTTCAGGAGCCCTATAATAAAGTCCATATTAAAAATATCTCACTTCTACAAGGGCAAATATATCTCTTGGGAAGAACTACCTGGCCTCATGTGTTCTACTTTAACTTGTTGATAATTCAAACACTTGGAAAAAAAGTTAACCATATCATGCTTCATATTATTCAACCAATACAAAGATTTTAGATCCTGGTACATCTTAGTAGAGCCTGGGTGAACAACATACCTCGAAGTGTGAGCTCCGTCAAGGATTTTATTCCGCAAATCATCCATATCTGGTACACATAATCTACCCTAGTATCTCAAAATACCATCACCACCGATCACAAATGACATCACCTTCTACTGACCCACATCATTCTTAATTTGCATCAAGATATGATCTTCAACTTGCTTCTTTTTAACTTCCGCACAAAGGGAAGACGTAGCTATCTCATGAGCAACCATTCCCCCATCTTTGGAATCGAAGAGTAGCACTCCTAGATTTGCAAGTCGGTGAATATCTTTCACCATCTCTCTCTTCCCTTTCTCAACATGAGAAAGACTGCCCAAAGACAATCTGTTGAGGGCGTCAGCTACCACATTTTCCTTATTCGGATGATAGTGAAGGCTCATGTCATAGTCTTTCAAAAGCTCTAACCAATGCCTTTGCCTGAAATTTAGTTCTTTCCGCGAGAAAACATACTATAAACTCTTATGATCAGTGAAAATATCAACATGCACCCCATAAAGATAATGCCTCTAAATTCTAAGTGCAAACACCACGGCTGCTAATTCCAAATCATGAGTGGGGTAGTTCCGCTTATACACCTTTAACTGCCTAGATGCATAAGCCACCACCTTTTCGTGCTGCGTAAGTACACACCCAAGTCCCACATGGGATGCATCATAGTGCACAACAAAAACCTCTGTACCTTCCAGAAGGGTCAAAACAGGAGTCGTAGTCAACTTGTCTTTCAACTTCTCAAAACTATTCTCATAAGAATCAGACCATTAAAACTTTACCTTCTTCTGATTCAACTTAGTAAGTGGAGCAACTATAGATGAGAAACTCTATACAAACCCCCGGTAATACCCTGCCAAACCCAAGAAACTTCGAATGTTAGTTGGAGTCATAGGTCTGGGCCATTTCTTTACTACCTCAATCTTTTGGGGATCAACCTTAATCCCTTCACTGGACACAATGTGCCCCAAGAAAGCAATACAACTTATGATCTTTGAGGGTCTGAAGAACAGTGCGGAGGTGATTGGCATGGTCCTCCTCACTTTTAGAGTAAACCAAGATGTCATCAATAAAAACTATGACAAAAAAGTCTAGGAACTGACGAAAGACCCTATTCATTAGGTTCATGAAAGTTGTAGGGGTGTCGTTAACCCAAAGGACATGACTAAGAATTCATAATGCCCATATCTAGTTCGGAAGGCTTTTTTCGAATTGTCTGACTCCCTAACGTTCTACTGATGATATCCCGAACGAAGGTTTATTTTTGAAAAACACTTAGAACCCTAAAGCTGATCAAAAAAGGTCATCGATTCTAAAAAGAGGATATTTATTTTTCACTGTGACCTTATTCAACTGGCGGTAATCTATGGACATATGCAGGGAACCATCTTTCTTTCGCACGAAGAGTACATGTGCACCCCAAGGACAAACACTAGGTCTGATAAAACCCTTATTTAGGAGATCTACTAGTTTTTTTTCAACACTTTTAACTCTGTAGGTGCCATTCCATACAACGGAACAAAAATAGGAAGGGTATCTAGCAACACATCAATGCCAAAATCTATCTCCTTATCAGGTGGAATTCCTGGGAGATCATTTGGAAAAACTTTTGGGAATTCATTTACTACTGGGACAGACTGAAGGGGGAGACTTTCGGCATTAGAATCTTTAACCCAAATAAGATGGTACAAGCAACCCTTGGAAATAAGTTTACAGGCTATGAAATAAGATATGATATGCCCTATAGGTGCTAAGGAATGCCCCTCCCAATTTATTGCTGGCTCATTCAAAAAAAAAAAGGTAACCTTTCGGGTCCTATAGTCTAGTGTGGCATAACACCGATGGAGCCAGTCCATCCCTAGGATAGCATCAAAAGAAACCATATCAAGTTCTATGAGGTCTGCTACAGTATCCCTACTAAGAATAGACACAACACAATTTTTGTACACCCTTCTAGCCATAATTGAATCTCCCACTGGAGTGGAAACAAATAAAGGTTCAGCAATCACATTGGGTTCAAACCCAAAACCAACAGCCACATATGGGGTCACATAAAATAAGGTATACCCTGGATAAAGCAATACATATGCCTCACAGAAAAAGATTTGTAACGTACCAGTGACTGTGTCTGGCGAGGCTTTCGCCTCCTGGCGATTAGTTAGAGCATACAGCCAGTTGCGATCGCTCCCGGCAGCTAAATTGGTGCCCTTTTGAGGTGGTGGTGGTGCAGAAGAGTTTGCCTGAGACTTAGCTCCACCAACATTCCTCCTAGCACAGGGATATTTTCTCTGGAAGTGGCCTGTCTGACCGCATGAATAATAGACCGACGAGCCTAACTGACACCTTCCCGGATGATGCCTACCATAAGTCTCACATCATGGATAAGAATGGTACTGTTGAGCCACACTACCTTGCGATTGAGTATCCTGAGCTCTGGGTCCTTGACTGGCCTAAAAACTCTGAGATTGTCTATCAACTAGAGGTCTGGCCAATGGGGCGCTAGCTGCAGACTATGCCTTGATCCAAAACTTCTTCTTTTGCTGTTTGTTACACCAATTACCACCCTGTTGCTGACTGGGGTTCTGATCTGCTGATCTGGCTCTCTTCGCCTGCCTATCCTTCTCTTTAGACTCAGCTATCTTATCCTTCTCTTTAGACTCAGCTATCTTCTTCTTCTTCTCCTCAACCTACTGCATATGGAATGTCAGCCTAGCAAAGTCTAATTCCCTATTTATCATCGCCCCTTAAAATTCAAGCACCAGATCATCTGAAAGGGTGAAAGCAAACTTCTTAATTCGGGCCCTCATACTGCTCGTCATCTCAGGAGAATAACGGGCTAGCTGATTAAACTTCAAAGTATACTCCTGAACACTTATCTTACCCTGCTTAAGGTTCATGAACTCCTTCATTTTAGATTCCATCAACTCTAGAGGAAACAACCGGTCAAGAAAAGCTTCCACAAACTCGTCCCACACTGTGGGCTCAGCACTGTCACCCTTCGCCTCTTCCCACTCATTATACCATTAGTTCGCTACATCCTTTAGCTGGTATGCCACTAGGTCAATACCTTCCACCTGATCCACATGCATCACTTTGAAAATCTTTTCTATTTCGTCTAACTCTTGCAAATTTTCTTCTACCTTAGTTCCAATAAACTTAGGCAGGTTCATTCTCATGAACTGACCCACCCTATTAGCTTCAGATATAACAGGTGCATACCCAATATCTTTTGATCGTTGGGCCTGATTAGCACCAGTTGTATTAGAAAATGAATAGATTGTCTGAATTCTGCATTCGAAATATCACTCTGAGTAGTCGGGGGACGGTTAACATTAGTCCGAGAAGCCTTAGGTAGACTGGTTGGGACTGAAGGGACTCCTGGAGTAGGAACAGGTTCTAGAGTGTGAGCTCTATTAGGTGTCCTCATCCCATGAGAGGGACGGACTTCGTCCTCTTGAGCATTAATGTTGGTGCGATGGGGAGGCATAACTGGTTTTTCTGAAAAGCAAGAGATCATTGATTAGGGGACAGATTAGACTCTAAGGCACGAACTAAATCACAAAGAAGAGAAATATTCCTAAATGCCTAGTAGCCTCCTTCTTATAAGTGTGGCGCACTACACACTCATAAACAAGACTCTACCCGAAGCGATTTTGCAGACACCCTAGGACCATTAACCATGCTTTGATACTAAGTATGTCATGACCCGAACTAGGGCCTGGCCGTGACGGACATCCCAAACCCTGAGGGCCCGGAACAACCCTCTCTATCTTGTAAGCATGCACACATTCATATAAATAAAGAGGATACGAAAACATAATCTTCTATGGAAACATGGTCAATTCTGAATTCAGCATAAGTATGAAAATTGAAAGTCAACTACATCTAATAATATCTGACTCAGTCTGCAAAATCTCTACCACGAGAAAATCTAACAACTATTTGAAAATTAGGACAAGGCCCCTAGTAGACCAAAACGATAATAAGGGAAATAATTTAAAAGACTGGCCTTCTGGAATAGAGAAGGCTCAACAAATAATCACTACAACTCTTTCTGATGAATCTACTGCCTTTCTGAACACCTAGACTGAGCCTCAGAACTTGGAGGGAGGAGGGGGGACAATATAGATGTACAGGTATGCAAAGCAATCCAAAACAAAGCTTATATGTAAATAAAATAGTTTGGGAAACAACTTTATCAAAACATTATACATCAAGTAGCTTTCGAAACACATGGGCACATTTATGAAAAACATGTAACCTGCCTGTCAATGCAAGTTCTGATCTGTATATTACTTATGAGTTAGGTGGCACTCCCCTACAATTCTGATATTCCACGGGCGGTATGGAATCAGCCATTTACTCAGCGGGGAAGCCCCCAACCCAAGTGTGCCTCAAGGGTTGGAGTTCCTAAATCTGATATGACACAGAGCTCTAAGCCAGCCTAATAAATAAACTCGTGTCGTCAAATTACGGTTTTGGGCAATGCATTAAATCTATTATGAATTATCATGACATAATCTGAATTGGTGTCATCACACCAAGACTTGCAAGTCCTAATTCTGAGCCATAATGCATCGTGCATAATTCTTTTATTAAAACTCAGTTCAGACCACCCAAACATGCAAACAATATAAAATATTTCATGTTCCGAGAACACAAGTCAAAACTATGTTGAGATTGTTCAAACATATGGTGTTTTGTGCTTTTGGAAAAATCATGCACTCTTTCATTATATGAATATTTTAAACATTTATCAATATGCACAACCCTATCTTTCGAATTCAAAACCATAAATCAATTTGTAGCATTAATCAAGATATTTCATATCATGCTTTTCAAGATACATTCAAAATAATCCATATCATAAGAAAATTGGGAAAATCATACCAAGAGAGGGATTCATGTGCGTAATGCTCTCAATTCATTCAAAAATCATAAAACATATGCATACGTATATATAATTTTAAATAAATTTGGTGAAGGTCAAAAGAACGAAACAATACCTTCAAGATTTCTAAAATATGAATGTATTTATAAATCTGTAAACCCCTTTCTTAAAATCATGATTTCTATGCCCATGAAATTTTTAGGTAAACCCCGCGTACCACAAAATAGGAAAACAATGAGTGTTTCATGAAGCCTATGATCCAGGGATTTTGAATCTTCAATCGATTTTGAAAACCCACGGTTGAATCTTGAGTTTCTTGAAGTTCTTGTTTGAAGCTTTAGAGAGGATTCTTGATGATTTTAATGAAAGTAGGGTTAAGTTGCTCAAATATACCCTAAATCCTTTGTTTGGATGGTTTTAAAGACTAGGGAAAAGTCAAAATTACCCTTAATGACTCCTAAACGGAACTGAAAATTTGAACTTAAAAACTCGATTTTGGGTTCCACCGCAATGCGCCATAATCGCGATGGTCCACTGGAATTCGACGAGTGGGAAATTGAGTGCCTCCGCGATGCGCCACCATCGCGGAGCCCCACTGTAATTTGACGATTGTCAATTTGACCCTCTCCGCGACGCACTAGACACCAAAATGATGATGTTTACAACTGGAACTTTAAATTATTCATAACTTCTTCACCGAGGGTCCATTTTGGACGAATCTTATATCGTTGGAAAGTTAATTCAGTCATCTACATAATGAAAGTTTAAAATATAGGAAATTCCACATGAAAATTAATTTAGATCATTCTAACATTTAATGCTCAGACTTTCCATGGACGGAATTTAGCTAAGAAGATGTCGGGGTGTTACAAGCTCTTCTCCTCCTCCTCCTCGCCCATCGTTGCATGGGGATTGCCCAGTGCCAGTTTACCAATCCTATGTTGTTTGCAGGCTATTTCACATAGGCGGGGTTTATCCTATGCTCATCCAGAGGGTAGCAGTTGTGGGTTCCGTAGTCAACAGATTCCTTTTTCAAGCCGGCATATGGAAAAGAAGTACAAACTTTCAGTTTGACGTCTGTTCTGCTTCTTCACCGACAACCTAAAGATGCACAGCCTTTCTTGGGAGATGGCCAAATCTCAATAAGACTCACATGTTTTATCTAAACATCGAAAGAATTTTCCTTAGAAATCACTATCTATCTTCCAGGAAGATTTGGACTAATGAGAGAAACAACGAATTCAATATTGAAACAAGTTGTCATCTGTGAAAAGGGAGAAACTAAGGGCTGTTTCTGTTACTTTTTTCTCTCTTTAAAGTTAGATCTTGGCCTCCTGTTAGATACTTGGAGGAAAAGGATGTATACATGATATTTTATTACATCTATAACTTTAGGTTCATTATTCATCGTCCTGTTTGTAATTTAGCTACTGCTACGAGGCTCATACTTTGATGTCTGGCTTTATCTTTTCTGGTTGAAAATGAGGGCATACAAGAGCATGATTAATTTGGTTGTTTGCACCAATTAAGTGTCCAACTAGCATTTATCCATGTTAAATGAGTGTCTTTTTTGTTGATTTTCACATTGTTCAGGCTGTAATGTGATGCATGAAAAGGTCATGTTGGTAATAATTCTTTTGCTCTTTTCTGGAATAGGTTTTCAACTGTTTCAATCAACAGTTCTGTCTGCACTTTGAGGTTTTCAACCTTGGATTAGCACCTGTATACATTGCATTCATACATTTTATGGGCGATGATGATGATGCAATAAGATTTAGGTATAGTCTTGAAGTAGGTGGATTTGGCAGAAAGTTAACATGGCAAGGAGTACCAAGAAGCATTCATGATAGTCACAAAGCTGTCCGAGAAAGTTTAGATGGGCTGATTATCCATAGGAGCATGGCACTCTTCTTCTCTGGTGGTGACATGAATTAGCTGAAGCTACAGATAGTTGGGAGTATTTGACGAGAGCCATTGTAAACTAGATATATGCATCTTCTGTCATCGCCGGGATGCCCAGAAAGTATAGATAGTTGTCACCAAAATTGCTTTGTGGCTTCATTTTCTCGCATTCCGTGTAAATGTTTATTGCAAAATCTGCAGATGGTGCTATACAGTTTCTGGTTTTTGGATCGTTAGTAGTTTAGCTCAGCTGTGGATCATGCATCTAAAGTTTCGAGGCATTTAGGCTTTTCTGACCAGCCATATGATAAACTATCTGGTTGTTTATCTCTTTCTATATTCTCTCTTGAATCTACTCAAATTGTTTCTTATCAATTGTCATTTTCTATAGGAAAGGGTAGACAAGGGTCTTTTGGAAAACAGCCTCTTTACATAGGGGTAAGGTCCGAGCACATTCTACCCTCCTCACACCCCCCTTGTGGGATTGCATTGGTTTTGTTGGTGTCGTATTTCCTATAAGAAGAGAAGGTTAGAATTTTGATCCCGATTTGATAGCTGCATTCTTCTCGTCTCTCTTATTTGGCTTGGGGCACTATTAGGGCAGGCTGACGAAGAGCAAGGAACCCCTTGTATTGGTGGTTTAGATTCTTTTAATGAATGGATCTCTTATAAAGTCAATAATCCTTACATGTGAGTGAAAACATAAACCTCTGAAGTTCTTCATTTTATTATAAGAATGACATATTCGATGAAATTTTATGAGTGACTTTTGGGGAGGTTAAAGTGTACGCATATCTTAACCCCTACCTCTTGAAAGCATTGAAGTAGAGAGGTTGTGAGATATCAAGGAATGGATAAATTGAAGCACCCAATTGTGTAGTCTAGAATTCAGTAAAGTGGATGAAAATGAAGGAGAGACGTCCGAATTTCCAGCAAAGATAAGTGCCTAGATTTTTCTTTTATTTGATTAATCTTGGTGATAGAGTCATCCGATATTTATTGATCTGTTCAACTATTATAGTTAGAGTAACTAACAACTAATAAGCATGTAAATCAAACTATTTCTAGTTCATTGGGTTGTAAAAGCTTAACCACACTCGAAATTTATATTAATCTTATATATGTATGGCATATATGTTCTTATCAATGTTAGTAGTAATTCATAGGTATTCTCGTATTAATATATAACTAGTATTAGTACCCGCGCAATGTGCAACATGTTTAAAGAAAAATAATTATTGAAAATTTTGTTATTGTTTGTTGATTATGTAAAATAAAATTTCATGTTTGCAAAATCTCAAATGTCATCTTGTTTCTTTTCACAATGTATCTTAGAAGAACCACTCTATACCAATATATATCATAGAAAGACAACTCAATAAAATTATTATGTAGTCGTGGATTAACTTTTCAACCAAATTCAAACATCACAATCATATATAGTACATGATATAAATAGTCTGGAGTTGAAATAGGTTCATTATGATCTTTAAACTCATCATATAAACAATTAATATTATAAATACAAATATATTTCCATTTTGTCCTTTATTATAATTCAAAAAATAACTGACCCCAAATTACATTGTTCCAGTCAAAAAGAGATTATGCAGTTTTTTCTTTTCCTTCTCTAATTGAATGAACCATATATTATTAAAACACCAACCAAAAACGTTCCCTTTACAACTTGAACCTATAGTTATAAAAAAAACAGCAACCAACTATTAAACTCTCAATTTATTGCTATTACAACTAACAATCTAGTCTTTGAATGCAGTTTTTCTAACAATATCTTTCTATCCATCTTCTATCCTTGTATGTGTATCTTGTAAAAAACTTGTATTTTCTTTCACGTAGTACATCACTATTCCACAAATATTCAATACTTACTATCTAAATATGATATATAATTGTATCAACCACAACTCTAATGAATGCCTTGTTTGTCTTTGCTTTTGCCCTTCTTGCTACTCTATTCCACATTCCCAAGTGATTCACATCTGCATATTAATATGTAGATTTTCCAAAGTATCAGCAAGATAGGCTTCAGAGAATACAAATAAAAAAGAACAGGTGCTTTATTTTTTTAGCAGAAGCATTACATAATAAGCAAGTACTATCATGACTATTTTTTCTTATTTGTACGGGAGAAAATATTGAAATCAAGACATACTCCATCAGCTATTATTTTGATATTAAGATTCATTTTTACATTTTTGATAATCATAGTCTCCAGGACAGCATGCGGTCACCTCGGCTAATTCACGGGATACATACCACCTCCCACCAGCAACATGCATGTATCCACCAAGGCTAGTTCACTTAGAATAATGTGGATGATCTATCTTCTCTTATTAATAGTATATAGGATATAGATATAGATTCTGCATTTTAAACTATAATATTGAAAGATGCATCTCTCAACAATCTGCCAAGACTATATCTGTATGCTGAATAGGTGTAGTATTCAAATATATTTCCTAAAAAAACATAGATAAAAAGCCAAATAATTTAATACCTCAAGAGTAGATGAATAAACGATAGTGTAAATGCGCTAATCCTTTCAAAAATAAAAGAGTAGAGAGAGATTATAGAAACATACTGATATGGATATGTGACATAGTGCAGATTTTATATTCGCATCTTTCTTGAATCAATTTTTTTATAAAGTAACATTCGCAATGGTATTTTTAACTTTTTATTGTGCTTTATTACTGACAGAATCTGCATACAATCTTATATACGTCAGAGAGCTATATCATTGTAAGAGCATACAGCACAAACTTCGCAATGACTGTGGATGTACTCTAAAATGAAGGAGCCTCTGGATAGAGATATTGTTCATTGTCTTACTTTTGAAGGGATTTCTAAAAGCAAATAATATTCCTATATTCCCAAAGAACGAGTAGTGCATGAATGTTTTTATTGGTAAAAAGTCAAGCATAAGAAACATAAACAGCAACTATAAAAAAAAAAAATCGACTATAATATAGGATAGTATGAGAAGTAAATTAGAATCTAATGAATGCTTTGAACAACTCAAGAAGAACTACATTGAAATTCAATGAACTTCTCATTATTTACATTATATCTAATTTGTAGAATGTAGTCATAAGAATAAAGAAAATGTTTACAACTAACACAAGTTAGCAAGCAGAGAGAATAAAGGCCTAATACTTCAGAAAGAAAACACTAAAACCATAAATAATGGTTTTTTATGTAGTCTATTATACTCGTGTATATATGATTATAAAAGGGTATTAGTAATTTTCATAGAAGACTAAACTTAAAAAGGAATCATCCGATTATCACAATATAAAAGATATGCTTCCTATATCATTTCTTAAATTTTTCTTTCTTTCTTGATTCATGAACTTCCATTGTACTTGCAGAACAACTGAACAAATATTGAAACACATGACCATCTCTTCTATTAGGTGGAGCCAGTCTTCCAGCTTTCAATTCTTCATTGTGTGTCTAGGAAACTTGAATGAATTCATTTCTTGACTCTTGATGTTCTCAACAGATTTTGAAGAGCTTAATTTTTTTCTATACCATTTGTAAGCAGATTCTGTTTCCTATGATTTTGACCATGCTTTTCTACTTGTCTTTGTTCTCCCCTACTTTCTTTGGTTATACTGTACATTTATTGGTATATTTCTTATTGAAGTATTAACCATTATTTCTTAAAAATTGTAATATTAAAAAACTTCAATGTACCTATTTTTAGTCGCTTTTTTGAAAGAATAACTACACTGACAGAAACCACAAGAAAGCACACATATACATATAACTTATTCATCATAGTAAATGTTTATAGTTCCTCATAATTTGCATCATGACTTGCAATTGATGACTATTTTTTAAAAATATTAATGAAATTAATATCTGTAGAAAAAACAGCTCAATAAAACATTTCACAAATCATTAAAGAACACTAAGTTTGCCACCTAAACAATTTATCTCAGTTGCCGCAGCAAGGATTGACATAGTTAATGATTTAATAGAATTTAAAACTAACCTGTCACCTATTCAAAACTAACCTGTCACCTAAACCGTTGAAAGAGATTATGGTTGATTCAGTGTTTTTGGCAACCACCAAATACTTAAAACTATCACATTTTGGTAGTCTTTAAGATTTTTAGTCACACAAAAGTGAAGGTAGAAGACAATTTGAATAAGGTTTCAAGTAAGGTTATAGAAATCTGTATTCTTTCACTCCTCGAAAATAGTAAAGAGAAGAACTAACTTAATATCACCAAAACTAATTATCCTGACCTAAGCCGAGGCCCTATCCGCGATGGGCATCCCGAACCATGAAGGTCCGAGAGACCCCTTAGCATGTAATCATAAGCATAATCCATATAAAAATCAAAGTGCGAAAGGTATAATAATATTCAACGGAGATCTATAATACAATTGTGTCAACAAAATATGACAATACTATACTTCAAATACGGTCTACGGAGCCTCTACCGAATACTAGCTATTTAAATGGGACAAGGCCCCTGGCTTGACCATATACTGAAAGACTAAAAATTTAAGTAAATGCCTTCCGAAAGATGGACGGCTCACCCATTTTTGTCATATCCCAAGTGTTATACCGATGTGATGGACCATGGGAATATACCGCAAAACTTGAAATATAGGGGTCAATACACAACGGTACTGGTACGTAGAGCAACACAAAAATAAAATATATTTTCATACAACATAGGTGAGAGAATTTCATAAAAACATGTGATCATAAAACATTTGAAAATACATGGGCATAATTTGATGAGCTTCAAAACATCTTCTTGAAATCATGACTCAACTCTTTGCTTAATTTCTGAGATATATTGTACACCCTACATTTCTACAATCCCAAGGGCTATATGAAATTCGCCTTTGACTCAGCGGCCAAGTCCCCAAGCTAATTTTACTGCAAGGGATTCCGTATCTACATCTCTACTATGCCACAGGGCCATTGCCAACGTACAATTCTCTATTTCAGGGCAACATAAAAACCCGTGTCGACAAATCACAGTTTCGGCCAATGAGTTATCTGAACTCATGCCTTCACCATCTAACTCTCTTTAAGCCCCATTTTAGACTATTAAAATCATGCTTTCTTCTTATAAAATGTTTCTCTCTTATTCTTTTTAGGGCACATCATAACTGGATATCGTCAGACCCAGACTTGCAAGTCCTTCATTTCATACCACAATATCTCTATTGTCCTTCTTATTTCAAAACATGTTAATGACCGCCCAAAAGATTTAAAATTACATGAGAGTTTATATTTCAAAAGTAAATAAAAAACTTATGCCAAAACACTCTCTTTTCAATACTCTCTCTATGGTGGTCATCTCTTTCATCAATTCCATACAAGTTCTTTATTAGGAAATTGAGAAAATGGTCAATTATCCCCCAAACTTTAGTTGAAATTCCAAGTACACATTCAACCTTTAAAGGTGACCTATTACCCCCCTAAACTTCTTTTTACCGAATTTATTACCCCCAGTTGCTGACCTGTCAATGGACATGACTACACCGCCCATGGGCGCGTCAGTTGACTCCATTTCACTTTAAATTATTTATTTTCTAATTACCGTATCATTATTTTTAATAATATAATAAATATGATATTACATATTATTCAATTCTTTATTTTCTTTCTAATTTCCAATTTATTAAAGAGTTTGTCCCTAACTGTCCAAACTCATCTTCTTCGATGAGACTTCTTCTCCTCTATTTTTTTTTTATTTTTGTCAAAAGATCTTCTTATCTCTAGCTTAGTTTGTAATCCCGATTTCTTGTTGAACTCCTGACGTTGTGATTTATAATCTTGTCCAACTTTAATTTGGATTTTGTAATTTGTTGATTAATTTTGTCAAAATTCTTCATATGGCAAATGAGAAATTGAATAAGGTTTGTATAGATGAATCAGACCCAATGCTCAATACTGTAGTGAGATGCAAATATGAATTTTTGTTGAACTTGCAAACTTCATGGTCAAAATCAAATTCGGGAAGAAGCTTTTGGTCTTGTTGACAAGCAGCAACATGTAGAGAAGTCCTCTCATCATCATCTTGAAAATTTTCATCAGTTCCTGAATCCAATAGCTCCTTGATCCCCTCAATATCACCCTCATTAGCTGAATACATCAACCTAATCCTTGGTTCAATATCTATAACATCCCCTTCTTCCCCATCTTCACTCTCAATTTGCACTGCCTCAACCACCCTTTTTGACACAAGGGATGATAGCTTACCCAATGTAAATCTTACTGGTTCCATTTCAGGATCAAGAATCTTCCAACCCCTTTTAAGATCTACTGCCAATATACCTAACTAGTCTAATGATTAAAGAATAAAACACCTTCAAAATCTCAAAACAAGGAAAAAGACTCAACCTTTTCTAGAATCCAAAATGTGCATAAAGGGTGTCACCAAAACTAATCGTCTTTTACAAACTAAAGCTTTTTCAAGAATCCAAAATCTGCACAAAGGGTGTCACCAAAAATTTTTATTTTTTCAAACTAACGCTTTTCAATAATCCAAAATCTGCATAAAGGGTGTCACCAAAACTTATTATTTTTTTCAAACTAAAGCTTTTCAAGAATCCAAAGATGAAAAAAGGGTAATCTTGAAACTTACTTTTTCTACCCAATGTTGGATCAAATGTGAACAAAAATTGAAAAAGAAACTTTTGTTATGTAAAGCAGAAGACACGGGAACTTATAACAGCAACAAGAGGGATTGTTTGAAAGGTCACAACCAAAAGTTTAGATTAGAACAAAAGATTCCAAAAAAAAAAAGATGAAATCACGATTTAAAGAAAAGAGAGAGGAAGATGAAAAGGTCTAGAGAGAAGAGAGAGGAGAGAGGAAGATAAAAATGAAAGGATGAAAGAGATTTTTTATTTTGTTTAGAAATAAAGAATATCGGGGTGGGACCAAGCACGTGGAATGCACGGATGTATTATTACTTGATGTATGTTGACATGTCAGCAACTTTGGGGGGGGGGTTTAATAAATTGGATAAAAAAAGTTTAGGGAGTTAATAGGTCACCTTTAAAGGTTGAGTGTGTAGTTGGAATTTTGACTAAAGATTGGGGAGTAATAGACCATTTTCTCTCAGGAAATTTGAGAATTTATAAATAATGACAAAACCCTTCTCAATTCTTTCATAAGACAATAACAATCTATCAATACTTGCAAAACACATAAAACAAATTTCAACCATCCATGTAAACAATCTATAACATTGTTAAAACAATGGGTTTCGCAACAAGAGAGGGAATTCACATAAATCTTGCTCTCACATAACTTTCCAAATCATTAACGCATGTAACCAAGTCTCGGAACAACTTAATGATTTATGCATGATTTCATCATAAAAGGGATTTACAAGACATGTTCTTCAACTATTTCAAAATACATCTCGTATAGGAAACTATATATATTATAAGATTGTTCCAACAATAAATTTTTATACCCATGAAGTTTAGAATAGCCCCACGGACCATAATGACGAAGAAATCGTGAAGAAATTGACCCCTTTAGCTTGAATGCTCAAACCATAAGTTGTTTCTCTTCTCTTGTGCTTAAGGAAGATGAACTAGGGATTTGAGAGTGTTAATACGCATTTAGGCACCTTAATTTAGTGTAAATATGTTTAGGGATGGTTATGAAATGTAAAAATACTCTGTTACCCTTGAAATAACTCAAAAACAGAGCCCATATGCCGCAAAACATTGGCCATGTGGTGCCCAGCCCATGGCCTAACCATCAAGTAGGTGGTGCCTAGCCTATGGCATAGCCATAATGTGGGCAGCACCTTGCTCATCGCCTAGCACAAGGTGGGCGACGCCTAGGTCATCGCCTAGCTTTTCCAGTGGTAGTGGGCGATGGTAATACGATATCTAGACATCGCCTAGGCTCTACTTTGTGACGCCTACTAGTTTTGATGTTCTATAACAATCCCAACAACTCCCACAACGTCAAAACATGATCTACCATCACTACAGAGGTCCTAAAGGTCATTTTTGATGCATTAAAGAGTGACACGACTATGGGGTGTTACACTAACTGACTGTAACAACATCCCAAATGAAACATCATAATAGGAACATCTGAATGTTTAGCCATTCATATAACTACTGATATGGTATATGAAGAACTCAAGCCATGTTGCATGTAAAGTACCATCGTCATGACAATGATGCTGCAACGAACTTGGAAGATTACTCCTTGTTTCTTCATTATCAAATTATTATGACTTCCCATTTGTTGTTTTATCTGCCTTCAATTCGTCCAAAAATGAGGCTATAAAAATAGTGAAGAAATTACTAATTTATAGCAGTTACAACATACATCCCTATAAATTATCACCCCTTCCGAAGAAATATATATGACTGTCACTTTAATTTTCGGTAAAATGTGATATCCATGTCGGAAGAAGCACAAAATTCCAATAAGATATATAAAAAAAAAAGCAATAATGAAGGAACATAAGATCTTATAGGATAAATTGACAATGAAAACAAAAAATAAGATCTGAAAATAGATTACAAATTTAACTTAAATGGCTTGTTGTTTTCTACATGGAGATGAAAATTTGCTTTTGATTTCTTCATGGAGATGAGATTTGCTTCCTTTCCAGAGTTGGAGAACTATTATCAGAAAATTATGGAATTCTGCCACTAAACCCAATTCTTATCACCGTTTCTTGAGATTTTATCAAATTTAAAATATAAATCTTTCAATTCTCTCTTTCTTTTATATTTTCTGCTTTGATATGCATAAACAACAATGGGATTGAAGACCGCCAATTCAAAACTAACTTTTCAGTGTTTAAACAACAATGGGATTGAAGACCGACAATTGAAAAGTAGCTCTTCAGTGTTTAAGAATTCCTAATTCAAATTGACCAGTTATTATAAAAATAAAATTTAAAATTCAGAGGTTTTATTGGTTAATCTATTGCTATTTGCTATTTTTATTTTAAATAAATAATAAATACTAATGAATAATCTGACTATTTTTTGTCTTCAGATGCCAAATGGTTGATTTATCGATGCCACTTAGCTTAATGGGGTGACTTTATCCTCTCTTATTGATAATAGATAGACTTTATCATGATATATACATCCAACATAGATAAAGTTTTACCATGCCGAAGTGATACTTTAAATATAATGTTTTTCATCGATATATATGGTTCCAAGAAACAATGAAAAGAACTTTCTTTAGTTCAATTTGTTGTCGATATTTTATCCAAAAGAAAAAAATCATGCAACTATAGGAAATACATTTTTTAAGAAAGTGAATTACGACAGATAATAAATATAGTGTATTTCGTCATAAACCATTCTTATAGGATGATATGGAATCAAAATACGAAAACTAAAGACGATACGAAAAAGTAAAGATAATCAATAAGATAGTTAATTAGACACAAGAAAAGAAGTAACCAAGAACAAAAGTGTATGTCAAACTCCAATACCCTCAATTACAATATAATCTAACACCTAATTTCTACGGTGACCAAGAGGGAGATGATCGCCCTCTAAAACAATGTTTCTAAACCAAAATTCAATAAAAGTTGTCCAATACTCTCACTCAATGGAGAAGCATTCATCAATTCATCAATAATCAAGCAAAACTAAGAGAATGAGCTAGCCTTAAAAGTATTTATAGTTTAGGCTAATTATTACAATTTTAGGGCCCAAAAGTGACCCAATTGCAAGAAAAGGCCCACTAGAGCTATTTTGATCCGCTCCTGAAATGCTAAGCGCCTTGGGCACAAGTCCTTTCCAAGGAGCCTTCTAGCCCTGTTTTTCCTTCACTGGCTCTCTCCAATGATCCTTGGACCAATGTAAGTGCGATCATCCACAAATAACACCCTTTTTATGGTAAGGAGGCTTCTTCAAGTACCTCCCGCCTCATGAACAATCCTTGGATCCTTTGAAGCTCCCGGGCTTGACTTCTAGTAAATGGCTTGGAGCTAATACAGATTGTATCATCCTCTGCGTCTTGAGAAGAATTTTACCTCAAATTCAAAGGGTGATCGTCTTCTATCATGTCAAATATTGAAAGATCACACACATTAAAGGTATTGTGTACTTGATATTTTGAAGGAAGGTCAATCTTATAGGTATTGTCGTTTATCCTTTCAAGCACTTGAAATGGACCATCACATCGGGGCATCAATTTGGATTTTCTTTAGGTTGGAAACCTATACTTCCGAAGGTGCACCCATACCCAATTACCCAGTTCAAGCACAAGCCACTTCCTTCCCTTGTTTACTCTTTTGGCTACCTCTTGATTCTTCTTCTCAAGGCGAATTTTCACCTTCTCATGCAACTTCTTCGTGGTTTTCACCCTCTTATCTCCATCTAAGCTTATCATAACATCACTAGGTAAAGGAGTGAGATCTAAAAGGGTAAGGGGGTTAAAACCATAAACACATTCAAAGGGAGTCATACCAATAGCCGATTGGATAACATGATTATAAGAAAATTTGACTAGAGGTAGGTGGTCCTCCCAAGAGTTCATTTTCCCTTTAACTAAGGTCCATAACATAGAACCCATAGTTCTATTTACCAAATCTATTTTACCATCCGTTTGTAGGTGGCAAGATGTTCAGAAAAGAAATTTGGTGCCAAGACTACCCTAGAATAACCTCCAAAACTAACTAAGGAACTTAGAGTCCCTATCACTAACAATGGTTCGAGGAATTCCATATATTTTGACAACATGCTCAACAAACGAATAAGACACATTAGAAGCATCATCAATTTTATGACCTGGAATGAAATGGGTAATTTTTGAGAACCTATCAACCACAACAAAAATGCAATCTTTACCCCTCCTTGTCTTAGGCAATCCCAAAACAAAATCCATAGATGTCAAGCCATGGGCATTAAGAAGTGGGTAGTGGGGTATATAATCCTTAAGGGAGAAGGTGGGATTTTGCACTTCTACAATCTATGCATTGGCCACAAATTCTCGCAACATCTTGACGCATCTTGGGCCAATAGAATTGTTCCTCTAGGATTCCAAGGGTCTTATCAATTCCAAAGTGACCCATCATACCCCCAACAAGTGCCTCTTTTACAAACAATTCTCTCTATGAACTAGAGGGTATGCACAACCTTCTTCTTTTGAACAAGAAACCATCAAACTTAGAGTAGGGCATAGAAGCACTATCCGTCTCCCATCTTTCCCTACCCCATATCTCACAATCTTGATAGATTTGAGAAAATTTAGGGTCCTCAGTGTACATTTTATTTATACTCTCAAATCCCATTAGTTTAGAAGACAATGTAAAGATAAGCATATGCTTCCTAGACAATGCATCGGCTACCACATTTCCTTTCCCTTTTTGTATTGAATTACTTAAGGAAAAGTCTCTAGGAAAGGAATCCACTTGTCATGTCTTTTATTGAGTTTATCTTGGGCCTGAAGATGTTTCAAGGAGTCATCATGGGTTTGAATTACTAACTCCTTGGGACACAAATAATTTTTCCAATTACTCAAGGCTCTAATCAACGTGTACAACTCTAGATCATAGGTGGAATAATTTAGAGCTGCGCCTTTGAGTTTTTCACTAAAATGGCCAATAGGTTTATGAGCTTGTATTAAGACAGCTCTTATTCCTACCTTACTTGCATCACATTCAATCTCAAACATCTTATCAATATTGGGTAATTGCAATAAGGGGGTGGAGCTAAGCATACCCTTCAAATCTTCAAATGCATTGGCTTTTGCATTACCCCATTTTAAAAAGGTTATCCTTATGGATTGCCTCGGTCAAGGGAGCAGCAATAGTACTAAATCCTTTGACAAATTGCTTATAAAAACTAGCAAACCCATGGAGTATTCTTACTTCACCAATGGATTTTAGAGTTGACCAATTCTTGATAGCGTCTATCTTAGATTCATCTACCTCGACTCCTCTTGAGCTCACAACAAATCCCAAGAAAACAACTTCATTCAAACCAAAAGAACATTTTTCAAGATTAGCATACAACTTCTCTTTTCTAAGCACTTAAAATACATCATGCAAATGTAAGACATGTTCTTAAATTTGCTATAAACTAGAACATGATCAAAGTATACCACAACAAACTTTCCTATGAACGGTTTTATCACATAGTTCATTAACCGCATAAAAGTACTAGGAGCATTGGTAAGTCCAAAAGGCATAACTAACCATTCATATAGACCAAACTTTGTCTTTAATGGGGTCTTCCACTTAGCACCTGATTGCATCCAAATTTGGTGGTACCTGCTCCTAAGATCTATCTGAGAAAACATACAAGAACCATTCAACTCATCAAGCATATCATCTAAATGAGGAATTGGGTGGCGATACTTTACCATTATTTTATTGATGGCTGGGAAATCAGCGCACATGCTCCATGTCCTATCTTTCTTTAGAATTAGCAACACCGAAACCACACATAGATTCATGCTTTCTTTGATGTATTCCTTGTTGAGGATTTCCTCAACTTGCCTTTAGAGATCTTTTGTGTCTTTTTGATTACTTTGGTAGGCTGGTTTGTTAGGTAATGGAGAACCCATCACAAAATTAATTTGATGATCAATTCCCTGAAGTGGGTGTAATTCTTGAGGAAGCTCCTTTGGGAACACATCTACATAATCCTGCAAAATAAGAAAAATAGAATAGGGGATTGGAGAAGTAGAGTGGTTAGCATGAAAATCATGAGCTAGGAGAAGCATGGGTGTTTTTTCATCATGCTCTTTAAAAAGATCTTTGTTCCTAGTAAACATCACCAAGGGACTCTTCCCTTTCAACCTTCACTTTTTCATTCTACTCCTCAATTCGGTCATCTTTCTCACTTTGTTTCTGACCCTTGTTTTTTAATTTTCTCAATTTTTGGTGACCTTCATTCACTTGAAATGGAAAAAAGAGGATGGAGAGTGAATTTTGACCATTCAACTCAAAAGAGTATCGATTAGTCCATTTTTGACCATTCAACTCAAAAGAGTACCGATTAGTCCTCCCATTATGATTGCTTGAACAATCATATTGCCATGCTCTCCCAAGAAACATATGATAAGATTGCATAAGTATCACATCACAATGCACCTTATCATGATAAGTCCCAACTTTGAACCGAATCACCACTTTCCTTGTCACATTCAACTCACCATAATCATTTTTAATCATTGAATCTTGTATGGTGTGTTATGTTTGGTTGTGGGAAACTTCAAGAAATAAACCAAAGTATAACTAGCCACATTAGCACAACTTCTTCTATCAAGGATCAAATATCATACATTTTTCTTTATAAGACATTTAGTATGTGTAACATCCCGTATTTTGAGCTAGAAATTGAACCATTGTTCCTACATTTGTAAACTCTAATCCCATGATTTATTTTGAATACATGTGTCATGATATTTATAATATATTTGAAGTTCTCATGAGGTCAAAAATGTTCATAGAAATCATTTAGAGCCAAGTTAAGCTAAGATCCTATGTTTCGCCCAAAGTTTGAAATTTGATTCCTCAAGGGTCATCTTTGAACAAGTATAACATTTTTAATATATAGAATTTGGCATATTAAGACACACCAAATTTTAGATAATCCAATTAACTTTCCAACAATACCAATTTCGCTAAAATCTGATCCCCGAGTGAAAAGTTATGTCATTTTTCGTGTAAGGCAGTGAGCTCTAGCGATAAGCTCGCGACACGAGTTTCATAACCATTTTTGGGAGTCACGCCACAATGGTCAGTTATGCAAGAAAGAGAGGCCAAGAGGTAGTTTAGTCCTTTTTACCATCCCTAGACGTCCAAACACAAATTATAACCCAAAAGGGGAATTATTTGCGCATCTTCGTCAAATTAACACACATAAAAACCTTTACCCTTTCCCCAAGAACAAAATTCAATTCTTATACTCCAAGTAATCTAGAATTCAAGCCTTTCAAGTTCAAGAGTCTCACGAAAGTATCAAAGTAAGGGCTCCATCCTTCAAGATAAGAAACTTAAGGTACGTGGGCTTTTCCTAAACTACATGAACTTCTTGAAAACACTTTGAATAAGGTTTAAAGTTTTAGAAATCATGAATTTATAAAGGGTTTTTGAATTAAATTTAGAATTGTGCATTGTGAATCCTTTTGATCTATTATTTTGGTCTTGAGGCCTTTTCTTAAACAATATATATATATATATATATATATATATATATATACGTATGCATTTAAAGTTGATTGAGAGAATGAATATTTGCACTCCCTCTCATGTTACAACAACTCTTGATTTTCTCATGTTACGAATTGAAGAATGTTATATTTAGAAGCATGGTATCAATGTTTTTAACTATTATTAAATGATTAAAGATTGATTTTAAATTGATGATAGGGGGTTTTACATGTGGATAAATGTTGAAGACATATAATGAAAGAATTACATGGTTTGTCAAAAATACATGACCACCACATGTTTGTTGAAACATTGAACAGAGAGATTCTTTGCATAATTTGACAAATGATTTGAAGTATGAATTATTTTGAACTGTTTGAATGATATGGTAGTACAAACTTTATGTTTTGAATGAAGAGACTATAACATGACATTTATGGCAGAGAAATATGACTTGCAACTCTTGGTATGTCGATACCACATCAGATAAGGCCATGCTAAACTTAGAATAGAATACAGATTTCATTTCATATTTCAGATTTTGATTTCAAAAAATACATGTTTAGAACAGGTTAAAAATGAGCACTAAGAGAATTAGGTGGTTAGCCAAAGTAGGCATGAGTCATACAATTCATTTCCCAAAACTGTGTTTTGCCGATACGGGTTATTATTTTCCCCAAAGAGGGATTATGTACTGGCTTAGTGCTCTGTAGTGTATCTGATTCAGATACTCCAACCCTTGTGGCAAACTTAGGTTGGGGGCTTGGTCACTGAGTTAAGGGAGGATCCCATATTACCCGTGGGATACTTTAACATATGTAGGGTGTACCACTTAGTTCAAAAGTAACACAAAGAAAGAAAATGCATTGACAAAATTATTTCAAGATCACTTGAAGTTGCCCATGTGTTTTAAGTTATTTCATGCATGAAGTTTTATGAAATGCTCTCACTTATGTTATTTATTAAAGTATATTATTTTGGATTGCCTTGCATACCAGTACATTTGTATCGACCCCCTATATTTCAAGGTCTGAGGCCTAGTCTAGAGGTCCCACTAAACCGTAGATCTATCAGACAGAAGTGTGCATTCGGTGAGCATTTTTTATTTTGGAATACATGGTTTTAGAAAATTATTATTTCACTTTGGTTTTGGGTCTGACTGGGGGTATTGTAGTAGTTTTAAACAAGTTTTTATATTCTGATGTTTTAAAGATTTCGCAAACTGAGATGGATGTTGTCTAGATACTTATTGATTTCATTTCGTATTGTTAAGTTGAACTCAGTGCATGACCATGACTCCGTTTGTTTATTTCCACATTTCTCTAATATTATTGTGAATATTGTGCATGATTACTCGATATGGCTAGGACCTCAGTTTTAGTCATGACAAACTTGATATCAGAGCATAGTTCAGTGTCCCTGGGTGTCTGTGAAATCGCATCGAGTAGAGTCCTATTTATGGGTATGTAGTGCCGACACTTATAGGCAGAAAAATACAAGGCATTTAGGAATGTTCACCTTTTTTGTGATGTAGTTCATGTGGTAGAGTTTGATTATCCCCTAATTAATAATTTATTGTGTTTTAGAAAGTCATCATGCCTCTCCGTCGCTCCAATGAACGAAATTCCCAAACTAAATAATTCTGTCCTACCCATGGGATGAGGACACATAATAGGGCTCACACTCCTGAATTTGTTTCTACTTTGGAAGTCCCTCCTATTTAGACCAGCCCACCTAGGGTACCTAGGTATCCTCGGTCTGGGACTAACATGACCTATTCTCTCAGAGAAAAGTATCAAATGATGTGTTCAGACAGTCGATACATATGATAGCCCCATTGGTGGCTTCCCAAGATCAATGGTCTAAAGATGTTGGGTCTGCATTTAGTGCATTTGAGACTACTCGGGTTGGTCAGTTTATGAGACTTAAACCACCTAAGTTTACAGGTACAAAAGTTGAGGAGGACCCGCAAAGGTTTGTGGATGAGTCAGAGAAAATTTTGTGAGTGATGCAAGTGAATGATGCAGAAGGAGTTTAACTGGCAGCCTATCAGCTGAAGGATGTGGCCAATTAGTAGTACAATGAATGGAAAGATTTGAGGGGAAACATTGCTGAGCCTTCTATGTGGGGAAAATTTGTGGAAGCTTTCCTGGACCAATTCTTTCCCTAGGAGTTGAGGAAGTCTAAGGATGAAGAGTGCATAAATTTGAAATAGGGAAATAAGAGCATCAAGGAGTATACCCTATGGTTAACATAAGGGCCCATATTATAAAGTTTCATTCGATCTCATGGATGACTTGGTGTTGGAGTGCAAAGGGGCAATGCTGAACAGAGATATGGATTTCTCTATATTTTTATTTCACATGCAACAGGTTGAGGAGCAAAAGAAGAAGGTTGCAGAAGCAAAGGAGAAATATAGGAAGTCCAAGAGGGAAAGACCAGTAGACCAGAACTACAGTCAGCACCAGGATGGTAATTAAGGTAACAGGTGGCGAAAGAAAAAGTTTTAGAGTAATGCTCAGTCTGTAGCAAGCGCTCCAGCACCCAGACCTCTAGTTGATCAGTGGTTTCTGAATTTTCAGCCCAGCCGTGGTCCAAGAGTACAGGGTACATAGTCACAAGGAAGTGTGATGCAACCTACTAGGTCATACCCTTGCTGTGACTCATTTAGGAAGTATCATCCAGGGAAGTGCCGGTTTGGCTGGTTAGTGTATTATTCTTATAGCCAGCTAAGTCGAATTTAGAGGGACTATCCATCTGCTAGAGGAAGTTTTGGGGGTACTAACTATCAATCAAATTCATCATCCTCACCACCATAACCCAAGGGTACTATTTAAGCTATCGGGATAGGTCACAACCAGTTATATACTCGAACTAATCATCAGGATACAGAGGCTTCACCAAATATGGTCACGGGTACGTTACAAATTTTCTCCCATGATGTGTATGTGTTACTTAATCCTGGGTCTACTTTATCCTATGTGACCCCATATATGGAAGTAAGTTTTGGCTCTGAGCGCAAAAATGTTCTGGAACCATTCTCTGTTTCCATCCCTATTGGTGACTCGATTGTGGCTAAAAGGGTGTATAAAAATTATGTTGTGTCCATTTGAAATAACGATACTGTAGAAAACCTCATAGAACTTGATATGGTTGGCTTTGATGATATTTTAGGAATGGACTGACTCTATTCGTATTATGCCACTTTCGACTGTAGAACCCAAAAAGTCATTTTTTTCGTTCCAAATAAACTAGTGATAGAGTGGAAGGGGTATTCTTTAGCACCTAGGGAGGAGTTCATATCTTATTTCATAGCCCGTAAGCTTATTTACAAGGGATGTTTATATCATCTTATATAGGTCAAAGATTGTAGTACTAAAAATCCTTCCCTCCAGTTTGTCCCTGTAGCTAATGAATTTCTAGAGGTTTTTCTCGATGACCTGCCGGGGATACCACCTGACAGGGAGATAGATTTTGGTATTGGCTTGTTGCCAAATAATTTTTCTATCTCTATTCTTCCATACAAAATGGCTCCTACAGAATTAAAAGAGTTAAAAAAATAGTTGAGAGATCTTCTAAATAAAGGCTTTAGCTGTCCTAGTATTTTTCGCTAGGGTACACCTGTACTCGCTATACGTAAGAAATATGGTTTTCTCTGTATGTGTATAGACTACGGTCAGTTGAATAAGGTCACTGTTAAGAACAAATACCCTCTTCCTAGAATTGATGATCTCTTTGACCAGCTTCAGGGTGCTAAGTGTTTCTCAAAGATATTTTGTTTAGGGTATCATTAGTTGAAGTTTAGGGAGGCCGATATTCCCAAAACAGCTTTTTGAACCCGATATGGATATTATAAATTCTTAGGCATGTCCTTAAGATTGACTAACACCCCTGCAACTTTCATGGACCTAATAAATAGGCTGCTCCATTAGTTTTAATATCTGTTAGTCATAGTCTTTATTGATGACATTTTTTTTTACTCTAAGAATTACGAGGATTATGCTAGTCACCTCCGCACTATCCTTCAGACCTTCAAAGATCATAAGTTGTATGCAAAATTTTCCAAGTGTGAATTCTAGGTTAGTGTTATTGCTTTTTTGAGGCATATTGTGTCTAACGAGGGAATTAAGGTTGATCCTTAAAAGATTGAGGCAGTGAGGAAATGGCCTAGACCCATGACTCCAACCGATATTCGAAACTTCTTGGGTTTGGCAAGGTATTACAGGAGGTTCGTAGAAAGTTTTTATTCCATAGCTGCTCCACTTACCAAGTTGACGCAGAAAAAGGTGAAATTTGTGTGGTTTGACTCATGTGAAAGTTGTTTTAAGAAACTAAAAGAAAATTTGACTACCGCGCCTACTTTGACCCTTCCCAAAGGTATAGAGGGTTTTGTTATTTACTGTGATGTATCCCGAGTGGGACTTAGGTGTGTACTTATGCAGCATGGTAAGGTGGTAGCTTACGCCTCTAGGCAGTTGAAGATGCATGAGCAAAATTTCCCAACCCATGACTTGGAGTTGGCAGTAGTGGTGTTCATACTTAAGATATGGTGCCATTATTTGTATGGTGTATATGTTGATATATTTACTGTCCACAAAATTTTGTTGTATGTTTTCTCGCAGGAAAAACTTAATCTCAGGCAGAGGCATTAGTTATAATTGTTCAAGGACTATGATATAAGCCTACACTATCATCAGGGAAAGGAAAATATTTTAGTCAACACCCTTAGTAGGTTGCCAATGGGCAGTCTTTCTCACGTTGAGAAAGGGAAAAGAGAGATGGTGAAAGATATTTACCGGCTTACAAATCTAGGGGTTCAACTTTTGGATTCCAAAGATGGAGGAGTAATTGTTCATAAGATAGCTAAATCTTCCCTATGTGCTGAAGTTAAGGAAAAACAGGTCAAGGACACCATCTTGATGTAGATTAAGAAAGATGTTGGATAACAGAAGGTGATGGCTTTTGAGATTAGAGGTGATGGGATTTTAAGGTATCAGGGTAGGCTATGTGTGCCAAATATGGATAGATAGAAAGATAGAATTCCCGATGAGGCTCACACTCGAGGTATGTTGTTCACCCAGGCTCTACAAAAATGTATAATGATCTTAAGACAATTTATTGGTGGAACAATATGAAACGTGATGTTGCAGATTTTGTTTTAAGTGTTTGAATTATCAACAAGTCAAAGTGGAACATTTGAAACCAGGTGGTACTTCCCAGGAGATAGCCTTGCCTATGTGGAAATGGTATATGATCAATATAGACTTCATCACGGGGCTTTTGGGGTCCTGAAACCAATATGACTCTATTTAGGTGATTGCAGATTGGATGCCCAAGTCAGATCACTTACTGCCTGTGAGGACTAACTATTCGAGAGATGATTATGCCAAGCTGTACATTGAGGAAATAGTACATTGAGGAAATAGTCCGTTTGCATAGTTCACCAGTGTCTATTTTATTCGATCGAGGTACGCAATTATCTTCGCATTTTTGGCGGTCTTTTTAGAGGGCTTTAGGTACCCAAGTGAACCTTAGTATACCTTCCACCCCTAGACTGATGGTCAAGATGAAAGCACCATTTATACACTTGAATATATGTTGAGAGACTGGGTAATTCACTTCAAAGGTAGTTGGGTAGATCATTTTCCACTGATAGAGTTTACCTATAACAATAGCTACCATACCAGTATTCAGATGGCTCCTTTTGAAGCACTTTATAAGAGGAGATGTAGATCACCAATTGGGTGGTATGAAGTAGGTAAAACCTAATTATTTGGGCCTGATCTTGTTCATCAGGCAATGGAGAAGGTTAAATTCATTAGGGAATGACTTAAAACTTTTCAGGGTCATCAGAAATCTTATGCCGATGTCAAAATAAGAGACTTAGAATTCGAGGTTGATGATTGTATAATCCTAAAGTTCTCCCCTACGAAGGGCGTCATGAGATTCGAAAATAAAGGGAAGCTTAGTCCTCGTTATATTAGTCCAAATGGGATTGTGAGAAGGATAGGTGGGGTTGCTTATGAATTAGATTTGCCTGCGAGTTTGGCTTTCGTACATCCCGTATTCCATGTCTCCATGTTGAAAAAGTTCATTGGAGATCATTTCGTATTATTGCCCGTAGAGGATATCAATGTGAAAGACTCTTTTTAATGTGAAGAGAACCCATTGCCATTTTGGATCGCCAAGTTTGGAATCTGAGAAGTAAGGAGATAGCTTCCGTTAAGGTGTTGTGAAAGAATCAAAAAGTTGAGGAAGTTACTTGGGAATTAGAAGATGACATGCGAACTAGATACCCAAACCTCTTTGAGACTGTGGATGATGATATGTAAGGTAGAAATCTTATACTACTCTTTTCTTTTCATGTAGTTCTTGAAATTGTTCCTTTTGTTTCCCGAGTTGTCATCGGGGATTAATGATCCCAAGGGGGCATAATGTAACATCCCGTATTTTTGAGCGAGAAATTGAACCATCATTCCTATGTTTGTAAACTCAAATTCCATGATTTATTTTGAATAAATGTGTCATGATATTTATCCTAGGGTGTGGAATGCTTATGAGGTTAAAAATGTTCATAGAAATCATTTAGAACCAAGTTGAGCCAAGATCCTATGATTTGCCCAAAGTTTGGAATTTGATTCTTCAAGGATCGTCTTTGAATGAGTATAATATTTTGTATATATATAATTTGGCATATTAAGACCCACCATGTAGATAATCAAATTTTCTTTCCAACGATACCAATTTCGCTAAAATCAAATAACCAAGTGAAAAGTTATGTCATTTTTTGTGTGAGGCAGTGAGCTCTAGTGATAAGCTCGTGACGCGAGTTTCATTACCAATTTGGGGATTCGCCACGTGATTTTCACTCTTATTTCTATGATTTATGCGACGATGGTCAGTTATGCGGGAAAGAGAGTCCAAGGGATAGTTTAGTCCATTTTCACCATCCCCAGACGTCCAAACACGAATTATAACCCAAAAAAGGGAATTATTTTCCCATCTTCATCAAATTAACTTGCTTAAAAACCTTTTCCCTTTCCCCACGAACAAAATTCAATTGTTCTCCTTCAAGTAATCTAGAATTCAGGCCTTTCATGTTCAAGAGTCTCACGAAAGTATCAAAGTTAGGGTTTCATCCTTGAAGATAAGAAACTTAAGGTATGTGGGGTTTTCCTAAACTACATGAGTTTGTTGAAAACACTTTGAATAAGGTTTAAAGTTTTAGAAATCATGATTTATAAAGGGGTTTTGAATTAAATTTACAATTGTGAATCCTTTTGTTCTATTGTTTTGGTCTAGAGGCCTTCCCTAGAGAAAATTGATTTTATATATATGTGTGTGTCTGTGTACATATGCATTTAAAGTTTATAATTGAATTGATAGAATTAATATTTACGCTCCCTCTCACGTTTCAACACCTCTTGATTTTCTCATATTACGAATTGAAGAATGTTATATTTAGAAGCATGGTATCAATGTTCTTGACTATTGTTGAATGATTAAAGATTGATTTTAAATTGATGAGAGGCAGTTTTACATGTGGATACATGTTGAAGACAAATAATGAAAAAATTGCATGGTTTGTCAAAAATACATGACCACCACATATTTGTTGAAACATTGAAAAGAGAGATTCTTTGGATAATTTGACTAATGTTTTGAAGTATGAATTCTCTTGAACTGTTTGAATGGTACAAAATTTATTTTTTGAATGAAGATACTATAACATGTCATTTTATGGCTCAGAAATATGACTTGCAAGTCTTGGTATGACAATACCACATCAGATAAGGTCATTCTAAACTCAGAATAGAATACAGATTTCATTTCAGATTTCAGATTTTGAATTCAGAAAATGCATATTTTGAACAGGTTAAAAATGGGCACTAAGAGAGTTAGGTGGTTACCCGAACTACGCAAGAGTCATACGATTCATTGCCTGAAATCGTTTTTTTCCTATACGAGTTTATATTTTGCCCAAAGAGGGATTATGCACTGGCCTAGTGCCCTCTGGCGTATCAGATTCAGATACTACAACCCTTGCGGCAAACTTTGGTTAGGGGCTTGGCCACCGAGTTGAGGTTGGATTCCATATTTCTCGTGGGATACTTTCAAATATTTAGGGTGTACCACTTAGTTCAAAAGTAACACAAAGAAAGAAAATGCATTGACAAAATTATTTCAAGATCAGTTGAAGTTACCCATATGTTTTAAATTATTTCATACATGACATTTTATGAAATTCTCTCACTTATGTTATTTATTAATGTACATTATTTTGGATTGCTCTATGTACCAGTGCGTTTGTATTGACCCCCTATATTTTAGGATCTGAGGATCAGTCCAGAGGTCCCGCTAAACTGTAGATCTATTAGACAGAAGTCTGCAATCGGTGAGCCTTCTTTATTTTGGAAGGCCTATTTTTAGAACATTATTGTTTCATCTTGGCTTTTGGTCCGACTGGGGGCCTTGTCCTAGTTTTGAACAAGTTTTTATATTCTGATGATTTAGAGATTTTGCAGACTGAGATGGATGTTGTCTAGATACTTATTGATTTCATTCTACATTGTTAAGTTGAACTCAATGCATGACCATGATTCCAGTTGTTTATTTCCAAATTTTTCTTATATTATTGTGAATATTGTGCATGATTACCCAATATAAAAGTGCGCCCGAACCTTCATGGTTTGAGATGCTCATCATGGCCAGGACCTCAGTTTGGGTCATGATAGTATGTCATAGATTCTCCCTTTGACTGGGGTCATCTATCGCCTTACTAATCATTGCACACCTCACAACATAATTTGGAAACTCATACTCTTCATCTTAAGGCCAAGCTTCTTCATTATCCTCCTTTACTTGCTCATCTTTTTGGGACACCTCTCAATCTGGGGCTTTTTCATCATTCTTATCTTCCGATCCCACCTCTTCTCCAAGGTAATACAATTTCCCTTTCCTAAGGATGACATTTCTCTAATTAGGACATTCACTTGCCTTATGTCCCCACCTTTGACATTTAAAACATTTAAAACCTTTAGGATTGAGAGTAGGATATTTGTTACCTTCATTACTTGGTTGGTAGTTTGGAGTTTTCTTGTCTACAGGCTTCTTGTCATTTGACTTATAGTCCTTATTCCTGCTCCATCCTGATGGAGATTAGGCTACCTCTTTATCCTTACTCCAAGTATTGGTAGATGAGTAGCCTTTTGGTTTGTAAGTTGCCCTTTCTTTGATATCCCTCTCAATCTCCAAGGCCACTTAGAAGATATCTTCTGTGGTCTCAAACTTGTGGATAGTCATGCATAAGGAGATATCTTTGTTCCATCCAACCTTGAAGCGTATAATGTCATGGTTCTGCTCTTTCGATGATTGAGCTTCAAGATCAATTGTTGGAATTCATCATAATAGGCCATAACACTCTTGCTACCTTGCCGCAAGTTGTAAAACTTTGCTAGTAGCTCATGCCTATACCTCTACAGAACATACCTTTGTCTCATGAATACCTTCAAGGCATCCCATGGAGGGGTTTATCCTTCATTCAACACATTTCCAAATCTCTTGAAATAATCCTACCATGTATTAGCATACCCTTTAAAATGGGCTATGGCATGGTAACTCTTCTTATCTTCAATGATATTATTAACTTGGAAGATCCTTTCACAAGAGGATTCCCATGAGAGATAAGCTTCGGGATCACTTTTCCCTTTGAAAGCTGGAAGACTAACCTTGATTGAATTGATACCTACATCTCGATCCCTATTACTTATTGGTTCTATTGACCATAAACTTGAGGTCGGTTTCCCAAGTTTCCTATACCATTAGGCATTGGACCAAATCTTCCTCCTCGACCTCAATAACCTAGTTTATCCATTGGTCTACCTCTTATTTCCTCTACCAATATTTTGGCTTCATCGAATGATCCAAACTCTACTTGTTAGTGTTCCCTTTCTTCCTTATCTATTTGGATGGGTTGATTTTCATTGAGGGGTGCTTGGAATGGAGGAATTTCGTTAAATGGAGGTTGGGGTATTCACGTTTGAGATTCATCATATTGTGTTTAGTTGAATTGAGGTTGTGGTGGTCAAATGGGATTTTGGTTTTGTTGATATGTAGTGGCTTAAGGAACGGAATAGTGTGCTTGTATTGGTGGATTGATCATTTGGTGGCGGTTTTTCGAGGAAATATGAACCGAAGGATTTAGAGCATGCCCACTAGTTCAATTATGGATGTGTTAAGGTGTGGATAGGGATGTGTTTTATTGACCTTCAAAGATATCCACTCTTCCACTAATGAGGGATACACTTCCTTCATGAGAATCCACCTTAAGATCAAGTGAATTTATCTTAGTGCCCATAAAATCAATTTTACGATTGAGAGTTTCAATGGCCGTTAAGATAACATTTTGTAACACCCCGTGGCATTCTTGAAATAATACCTTAGTGTCTTGCTTAAAGAGTTAACCATCTGAAAATTTTCTAAGTGTTAAAAGGACTTGTCCATATTTTTAAGCTCTTAAACTTTAATGATTTCTAAATCAACCTTTTTGACCTCGAAACGTGGATTTTTAAGTTGATTCATGTTCAGGAGTGTAAAGGGATTGTCTCAGAGAAGTTTTAGATTTTTTGGACAACATTGGTGTAACACTCAGATTTTCTGAACCGGAATGCTACACGGTGCTTATGAACTTGAAGGAGCACAAGCTAACCCATGACTGATATCTGTACCTATACCCTGTATAATATACATGTAATAATATGGAAAACATGAACATGTAGGCCATAAGGTTCAGCTGAATAAAGAATCTATTAAAACATAACATCCGTGTGGGTGAAAAATACCCAAAACAACTAAAGTCTGAAATAAATCTAAACTAAATCTGAAAGCCTCTAAGTACTGTCTGAATAAGGAGTTAAAGGAACATGTCTCCAACTAACTCCATAAACAAAAAAAATAACTGAAATAATAAATGAATCAGATCATATAGTCCTCGAATGAAGAGGACTCACTGCAACTCTGTATACTGGATCACGACTGCTACTGTTTTTCTAGAACTCGTGTCTCTGAACCTATGGTGTAACATGAAAAAAGCACCATATCGTAAATCCGTCAGTACAACTGGAGTACTGAGTATACGAGTGAGGTAGGCTAAATAAAAAGGGTTTACATGTATGAGTAATGCTAACTGACCGACTAATATGAACATGAGAGTGCAAACATAATACATAATAACTGGAAACGTAAATACGTAATAGTGTATCTGTACGCTAATACATGATTTACTGATTTCTGACATGACTGAAACTATAGTTCTATCAACATGGCTGACTATGTATGACAGTCCTGGGTCTGATGGAACTATCTAAGTTTCGTACTATAACTGATTTGACTGTATCTGGAAGTCCTGGTATACTAATATCTGAAGAACTATCTGAGTTCTTTTACTGAGACTGAGCCCCAAATTGTGGGAGACAGTTGTTTAACTGATATGCCCCAATAATGCATATAGCTAAGTTGGGGTCCAATCTCTACCCCGACTAGAGGGGTGTCAATACTACTCCACTGGTAAGGACAGTTGTGAGTGACCCTCATTTGGCAGAACTCAAATGAGAACGGTGGAAACCCTAAACTAATAGGTTAAGCCACCTCATCAACCCTAGTCTGACAGGTTAAGATGTCTAAACCTACACTGGCTACGTATTTTTGGAACACAAGGATAACTGCTAAGAATCATAGCCTAAACTGGCAGGTGAGTTCCCATCCTTGGGTTCACTCGGTGCTAACTTCTACTCCCATCTGAAGAGATTGAACATGATTAGCTGACTGTACATGGACTGAGTAACTAACTTCCTTTGACTGATGGAATAGCACTACTATCTGAGATTTTGGAGGTTTCCTAAGTCACATGACTGACTGAGTTCTATAGATCATGGATTGACTGAGATTATCGGGATAACGTGACTTGGCTCTATGCACACAGCTTTATTTTTTAGGTACGAATACCCCCAGGACTTGATGGAAGGAAACTGACACACATGACATGACTTGATCACAAGATTGAAGTTCACAATTCATAATATCATAAGTAGGGGATAATATACCACATGTAGTTTTCAACATCTTGTGCATAGTAGGGAGTGCATGGGATATATACCATGTACATATTGTATCACTTCATTATTATAAATGCTTCATACCAAAACAATAGCAACAAAACAATGGCATGGAATTCATATTGAATTATATAATTAACATGAACTTGTCATGTAGATAATATAGGACCATGTAAACATGAATCTTCTAACATTATAAGCAATTTATCAAACACCTTGCATTCATTCTTTAAGGCATAGGTGTGTTCATGAATTTCACCATATTAAACTACCCAAATTCATGGGTTCTAACTACATGATCATAACCTTTATGAAAATTCATCAAATTACTACTCTATAGCACAAACAACAACCACCAACATGAATACAATTATATCATCACAAAACATTTATGATTTGGTATTTAAAGATTGATTCTTGAACTCCACGGACGAAAGGAAACTGTGGATGAACACTACGCATACCTGACTCAGGGTTCTTGATGTTTATGAACTTGAAGGATTTGAAATCCTTTGATTTTTGAAGAAGATTGGGTCTTTTTCTTAGAGATTAAATTTAGAGAGAAACTCTAGTTTGTTGTTTGTGAAATAATAATGAGCAAAATGGCTGAATTCGGACTCATCTAGGTATATATAGGCGAGTGGTAAGTGACCAAAATACTCCTATTAAAATGAACTAGAAATAAACTGAACGTGGCATGTGGCGGTCCAATTGATGGTTCGTTAGAAACTTGACGATCCGTCACTTAGCCCGTTAGATGTGGACCAGAAATAAGGTTCACTGAATAAGAATTGACGGCTAGGATGATGGTCCATCATAGCTTTGATGGTCCGTCAACTCATCCGTCAGTCTTCATCTAGTATGTGGACGGTCAAAGTGGTGGTCCGTCACTTATGTGTTGGTCTTTCAACTTGGCCGTCATACCTAGGCATTTCCGACAGTTCCAAGTAAAACGTCCATAACTTCCTCGTCTGATGTCGTATTTGGACAAAATTGGTACCGTTGGAAAGCTAACTCAATTTCCCACGTGATAGAAAGTGAAAATCTCAAAAATACCACCTGTACAAGAAGAGGTTTGAATTTCAAAGTAAGTCCTAACATTCTTGAGATGATTTATAGCTAGGAAAATGGCACGGGTATTACAATATCTCCCCCTTGAGAACATTTGTCCTCGAATGGAATTGACTGAGAGGGGAAACAATAATCTAAACATGAGTAGCTGGAACATGATCTTATGACTAATAAACTGAATGCATTATACTGAACATGCATATCTGATGCATGTGTAACTGATTCATGAATGCATGACTGAGGTTCTTGCAATGAGAATGCATATCTGATGCATGATTATTTACTGGACCGATACATGTATGCATGAATGAATATGAAATGGTACTTGATACGAAATTTTTGATAAAACATGAACATTAAACGAAATATCAAGTTGTATTGAATGAAACGTGAAACTGAATAAGCTTAAGGAGAACTGTTACCTTGAGCTTGATCTGGGTTGGCGGAGAAAAGGTGAGGGTACTTGGTATGCATGTTTGCTTCTGCTTCCCAAGTAGCTCCCTTAATGGACTGATTTTGCCAAAGAACTTTGACTAGAGGAATTCTTTGTTCCTCAGCCTACGAATTTGATAGTCAAAAATTTAGACTAGAATATCTTCATAAGAGAGTCTATCCTGAACATCAATATTCTGAATAGGGTCTAAAGCTGCTAGGTTACCTGTGTACTTCTTGAGCATGGAGAAATGTAATATAATATGAACTGAGGCAAGATCTAAAGGCAATTCGAGCTCATAAGCTACCTTACTGAAGCGACTGAAAGGACCAACATAGCAGGGACTGAGTTTCCCTTTTTTGCTGAACCTCTCCACTCCCTTCATGGGAGAGATCTTAAGATAGACATAGTCATTGACCTAAAACTTGAGATCCTTTCTATAAACATCTGCATAAGACTTTTGTGCCTCTGAGAAACCCTAAGTCTCTCTCTGATCAACTAAACTTTGTCTAAGTTGTCGAATACCAAGTCAGGACCGATGACTGAGGCCTCACTAACTTTGAACCAACTGACTGGAGATCTACACCTCCTGCCATAAAGAGCTTCGAATAGAGCCATCTGAATACTGGAATGATAGCTATTGTTGTATGCAAACTTAATCAGAGCCAAGTGGTCATCCCAAATTCCCTTCAAATCAACTGCACACGCCCTTAGAATATCTTTAAGAGTTTGAATGGTCCTCTCTGCTTGACCATCTATCTGAGGATGAAAGGTGGTACTGAGATGAACTTAGCTACCAAGACCCTTTTGGAATGTTTTTCAAAAGTGAGAGGTGAACTCTGTACCTCTATCTAAGATGTTAGATAATAGAACACCGTGTAATTTGACTAACTCCATGATATAGAGTTTGGAATAATCCTCGTTTGAGTAAGAGGTACGAACTGGAAGAAAATAAGCTGACTTGGTCATTCTGTCTACAATGACCCAAACCAAATCATGCTGATGACGAGTTCAAGGAAAACCCATCATGAAATCTATGTTCACTTCTTACCACTTCCAAGTAGGAATGGTGAACTCCTGCATGGACCCACTAGGTTTCTGATGCTCTATCTTAACCTTCTGACATATAAAGCACTTAGCCACAAACTCTGCAACATCACTTTTTATCCCACTCCACCAATAGATCTCCCGCAAGTCGCAGTACATCTTAGTGGCCCCTGGATGAATAGAGTATTATGCGCTATGTGCCTCTGTAAGAATTTGATGCCTCAAGTCATCTACACCTGGAATACATAGACAGCCCTGACAACGAAGAACACCATCTCCTCTTTGGGAGAAAGCCTCTACTTTCTAATTTTGAACTGACTCTTTTAGCTTGACAAGGCTGGGATCCCTGTCTTGCTTTTCTTTCACCTCAGAAACTAGAGATAACTGTGAACTACTCTTAACACATACACCATCCTCTGAAGAGTCAACTAAGCGAAAGCCTAGTCTGGCAAGCTGATGAATTTCCTGGGCTATCTTCTTTTTACCATTCTCTACGTGAGAAACAATACCCATGGAGAGTATACTGAGAGTATCTGCCAAAACGTTGGACTTTCCCGGATGATAAAGAACACTCATTTCATAATCTTTCAAAAGCTCTAACCACCTTCTTTTATTAAGATTGAGATCCTTCTGAGACAAGATATACTGGAGAATCTTATGATCTGTGAAGACATCTATATGAACTCCATATAGATAATGCCTCTAAATCTTTATGGAAAATACTATGGCTGGTAACTCAAGATCATGAGTAGGATAATTCTTCACATAAGTCTTTAGCTGTCTGGAGACGTAGGCTATGACCTTACCATGATGCATGAGGACACAACCTAAACCCACTCTGGACGTATCACAATAGACTACAAAACTGTTTGAACCATCTAGAAGAGTTAAAACTGGGGCTGAGGTGATTCGAGTCTTTAACTCTTGAAAACTCTTCTCGCAAGAATCTGACCACTAAAACTTAACCTTCTTCTGAGTCAATCTGGACATAGGATATAGCAATAGAAAAAAATTCCTCGACAAAGCATCTGTAATAGCCAACCAAAACCAAGAAACTCCTGATGGAGAGATAGGGCGAGGCCAGTTTTTTACCTCTTCGGTCTTTTGAGGATCTTCTCTAATGCCATCACCAAAAATAATATAGCCAAGGAATGCTACTGATCTTATCCAAAATTCACACTTATTGAACTTGGAGAATAATTAATGATCTCTGAGAGTCTGAAGAATAAGTCTGAGATGGTCTGAATGATCATGCTCTATGCGAGAATAGAGCAGAATATCATCTATGAAGACTATGACGAACATATCCAAGTACTGCTTGAACACCCAGTTCATCAAGTCCATGAAAGCTGTAGGGGCATTGGTAAGACCATAGGACATAACTAGAAATTTGAAGTGACCATACCGAGTATGAAAAGATATCTTCGGGGCGTCACATTCTCTAACTCTGAGCTGATGATAGCCTGAACTGAGGTCTATCTTGGAGACATAAGTGGCACCCTGAAGTTGGTCAAATAAGTCATCTATCCTGGGAAGAGGATACTTGTTCTTGACTGTGACTTTGTTGAGCTAACGGTAATCAATACACATCCTGAGAGAACCGTATTTCTTGTGCACAAATAAGACTGGTGCACCATATGAAGACACATTAGGACTGATGAATCCCTTATCTAACAGATCCTTCAACTGATCTTTCAGTTCCTTGAGTTCTGCAGGTGCCATTCTATATGGAGAAATAGAGATAGGCTAAGTATCTGGGAGAAGGTCTATGCCGAAGTCTATTTCCTTTTTAGGAGGAATGCCTGGAAAATTTTTGGGAAAGACATCTGAATATTCATTAACGACTAGAACTGATTACAGGCTAGGAGATTTGGAACTGGAATCTTTAACATGTACGAGATAATACACACACCCCTTAGAAGTCATTCTCCTTGCTCAAAGGTAGGAAACAAGCTGACCCCTGAAAGATGAAGTACTACCCTTCCACTCTAGGATGGGCTCTTTGGGGAACTAAAATTGAACTATCGGAGTTCTGCAGTCAATTGTGGTATAGCAGGAATAAATCCAATCCATGCTGAGAATGACATTAAAATCAATCATCTGTAATTCGACTAAATCTACTGAGGTGGATTTTTGAAGTATCATAATCAGGTAGTTCCTATATACCCGCCGAGCTATGATGGTTTTACCTACTGGGTAGAGATTGAAAAGGGATCTACTAAAATTTCAAGATTGATTTCGAAATTGCCTGCTATGTATGGAGTAACAAAAGACAAGGATGCGCCTGGATCTAGTAAGGCGTAAACATGAACATCAAAAATCTGTAATGTACCAGTAACAACATCAGGAGAATTTTCTTGATCCTATCAATTTTGAAAAGCATAGAGTCTATTTGGGCATTGCGCACTAGTAGCACTAGAAGTGGCAACCTACTGGTTTGGGCGACCGGACTGAGCTGTGAACAATTATGCTGTCCCTGAGGACCTAACTGAGGACAGTCTCTAAATTTGTGGCCTGACTTACCATAATCGAACCAAATTGCATGACCCACTCTACACATCCTGATGGTGCTTCTTGTAAGTCTGACACTGAAGATAAGTACGGGCACTGCTAAAACTATCCTGAGATTTAGAGCCTGGTGCTCAATCTCTATTACCATCTCTGAATTTTGGCATTGGGGCATTGGCGGAGGAAGGAGCTGGAACTACTGGAGTAGGACAAAACTATGAACGGTTTCCTCCTTCTAATTTGGGTTGAGCAAAACTGAAACTGCCTGATCTTCCTCTCTTATTCTGCCTCTCTCTAGTCCTAACCTTCTTCTCCTCTATCTGCTGAGTATGGTTCATGAGCCTAGCTAAAGTCATATCACTATTCAACATCGCAGATCTACACTCATTTACTATGCTATCATTCACCCCTAATACGAACTTGCTTATTTTGGACCTGGTGTCTGCAACCACATGAGGGGCATATCTAGCAAGCTGAGTAAATCTTAGAGAATACTCTCAAATCGTCATATTTCCTTGCCTGAGGTTGGTGAACTCAAGAACCTTGGCTTCCCTCAGCTCTTGGGGAAAGAATCTGTCTAAGAAGGTCGTACAAATTCCTCCCACTCATTATGACCTGCATTATCTACTCTCTTGGACTTCTACTATTTATACCAAGTGTGAGAAATGTCCTATAATTGATATGCGGCTAACTCGGCACTCAGAACAGAAGTAACTCCCATGATATCAATGACCTTTTAGACTTGGCTAATGAACTCCTGAGGGTCTTTGTCAGACTTAGACTCGAAAAAAATGGAGGTTTCACTCGGGTGAAGTACCGAATCCTATCTACTATGGAATTTTCCACTAGATAGGCCAGAATAACTGGTGGATGTTTATTCAAGGCAGCCATAGACTGACCAAGTGTGGTGAATGCAGCCCTAAACTCCGCATAAGAAACATGCTCGTCCAAAGGATCTTCAGGCTGAGAAGATGGCTGGTTTCTTTTCTTTAGGGATATATTCTAAAATATCAAGACTCTAACTTGGGATTCATACAACCACATCAATATAATTAAAAATCAACCCACCATATGGAAATCACAATTCATGAGTTTAAAATAGGATTCTTGAGCTTCATGGGTGAAAGAAACCTATGAATCAATACTTTACATACCTGGGTGGATGATTTCTTGAAGATTGGTGGAGGAAATCTTGAATTCTAGACTTAGGATTAAATACCTAGGGTTTCTTATTCTTAGGGATTGATCTTTAAGAGAAACCCTAATTTGGTATTTTGGATGAATAAAGAAGTTATGAGCTCTGGTCTGGTATAATTAGGGATTAAAACGGATGGAAAAAGACCCAAATACCCTTTTAAAAATGGCTTAAAATTTTTGATTAGAAGTGGTGATGTTTTAGGCGATGGTTCATCCCTGGCTCGACGGTCCGCCGGTCCTGACCATCGCACTTGGCTAGAACCTAAACTTTCTGCCTAGTCTAGGATGGTTTGGTCGACGGTCCATCGCTGGTTCAATGGTCCATTGATCCTGACTATTGCACTTGACCAGAATTTGGGTTTACTGCCTTAGTCGCGATGTCTTGGGAAATTGTCTGTTGTTAGCTCGATGGTTCGTTGGCCTGAACGTCGCTTCTGGGCAGTTCCAACAGTTCTCTATAAAACGTCCATAACTTTTTACTCCAATAGCGAATTTGGACAAAATTGGTATTGTTGGAAAGATAATTCAATTTCCCACATAATAAAAGTTAAAATTGGTGAAATTCTATTTGATTTAAATATTAATCATTTAGGAAGTCATCACTAACTCTTCTGGAGACTAGATTTGACTTAAAGAAAGTTTGGGGTATTACAAGTATGTATATCCTCTAAGCAATGATTTCTTATGTAATAGAATATTATCATTCCTCCTTGTAGAATCAAAGAACAAAATGCTCAAGCTGAGGATGTCCGTCCCACTCATGGGATGAGGACCCATAATAAAACTCATATCCCAGAGTTTGTTCCTACTCTGAGAGTCTTTCCAGTTCTGACCAGTCCACCTCGGGCTCCACAGACAAATGTTAATCGTCCCCAGTCTCCCCAAAGAGGTTTCTGAATGCTGAGTTCAGATAGTCCATCCATATGATTGCACAACTGGTAGCCTCTCAGACTCTTCGATCTGAAGATATGGGTTTTATATCTGTTTCATCTTAGAATACCCGAGTTGGTAAATTCATGAGACTGAACCCCCCTATATTCACTGGTACGAAGGTTAAGGAAGACCCCTAAGGTTTCATTGATGAGTTGGAAAAGATTTTTAAAGTGATGCACGTGAATGAGGTTGAAGGTGTGGAGTTGGCAACCTATCAGCTGAAGGATATGGCAAATCAATGGTATGATGAGTGGGAGAATTCAAAGGGTGGTGATGTTAAGCCTTCTTTATGGGGCGACTTTATGGAATCTTTCTTGGAACGATTTTTTCCCTGGGATTTAAGGAAGTCCAAGGCTGAAGAGTTCATAAATTTGAAATAGGGGAAGATGAGCATCAAGAAGTTCACCCTAAAATTCAACTAGTTATCCTGTTATGCTTCGGAATTAGCTGGGAACATGAGGGCACGTATGTGGAAGTTTGCATTTGATCTCTCAGATAACTTGGTGTTGGAGTGCAAATGACTAATGCTGAATAGAGACATGGATTTCTCTAGGTTGTCTATTCATATGTAAAAGGTGGAGGAGCAGAAAAAAAGGGTTGCAGAAGAAAGGGGGAAACATAGGTAGGCTAAGAGGGCTAGATCTTCATATCAGAATAACAGTCAGCACAAAGGTGATAATAATTAGGGTAATAGGTGGTCGAAGAAGAATTTTTGGAGTCATGCTCAGTTTTCAGCCAGTGCCCAGACCTCCATCTTTAGCCCAACAGTAGGGCAGAAGTGCAGGGTACTCAATCTTGGGAGAGTGTGGCTTAGTCCTTTTGGTCACATCCTTGCTGCGGTAATTGTTAAAAGAATCATCCAAGGAGGTCCTTTCTCAATGGTAAAGTGTGTTATGCATATGGTCAGCCAGGGCATCTTCATAGAGACTGTCCCATGAAAAAGAATGTTGAGTGCACTAATTCCTAAGCAAATCCCGTGGCACTACCAACACCAAAGACTACCACTTCAACTACCGGGAGAGGTCGCAACCGGTTGTATTCTTTTTACAATCGCCAGGATGCAGATGCTTCACCAAATGTAATTACAGGTATGTTAGGAATCTTTTCCTGCAATGTGTATGTGTTTCTTGACCCTAGGTCTATGTTTTCTTTTGTGACCCCATATATGGCAGTCAATTTTGAGTTTGAGCCCAAAATTATTTCAGAGTCTTTCTCTGTTTCTAACCCTGTTGCTGAGTCCATTGTGGCTAGAAGGGTGTATAGAAACTGTGTGGTTTCTGTATGTAATTGTGATACTATAACTGGTCTTATAGAGCTTGATATGATTGACTTTGATGCTATTTTTGACATTTACTAGCTCCATTCGTGTTATGCCACACTAGAGCACAGAACCCAAAAAGTCATATTTTCCTTTTCGAATGAATCCGTGATAGAATGGGAAGGGTATTCTTTATCACCTAGAGGGAAGTTCATATCTTACCTGAGATCTCACAATCTCATATAAAAGTGTTATTTGTATCATCTTATTTGAGTCAAAGATTATAGTATCGAAAGTCCTTCCCTCTAGTCTGATCCTGTAGTTAATGAATTTCTGGAAGTGTTTCCTGATGAGCTCCTAAGGATACCACCTGATAGGGAGATAGATTTTAGAATTGATTTGTTGTCGGACACCTATTCTATTTCTATCCCTCCATCCAGAATGGCTCCTGCAGAATTAAAAAAGTTGAAAGAATAGTTAAAAGACCTTCTTGATAAGGGTGTCATTCGTCCTAGTATGTCTCTGTGGGGAGAACCTGTACTTTTTGAGTGTAAGAAAGATGGTTTTCTCCGTATGTGTATAGACTACCGTCAGCTGAATAAGGTTACTATTAATAATAAATACCCTCTTCTTAGAATTGATGATTTGTTTGACCAACTTCAAAGTGCCAAATATTTCTCCAAAATAGACCTCCATTCGGGGTATCACCAGTTGAAGGTTAGGAAGGCTGACATTCCCAAAATAGCTTTCCGAACCCAATGCAATCATTATGAATTCTTAGTTACGTCTTTCAGACTGACCAATGCTCCAGCAACATTTATGGATTTAATGAATAGGGTTTTCTATCAGTTTTAGACCTATTTGTGATAGTTTTCTTCGATGATATCTTGGTTTGCTCTAAAAGTGAGGAAGATCATGCCAATCACCTCTGAATCATCCTTCAGACACTCAAAGATCATGAATTGTATGCAAAATTTTCCAAGTATGAATTCTGGCTTAGTGTTATTGCTTTCTTGGGGCATATTATGTCTAGTGAAGAAATTAAGGTTGACCCCTAAAAGATTAATGTAGTGAGAAAATGGCCCAAACCCATGACTCCAACCGATAATTGGAGCTTCTTGGGTTCGGCAGGGTATTACAGGAGGTTTGTAGAAAGTTTTTCTTCCATAGTTGCTCCACTTACCAGGTTGATATAGAAAAAGGTGAAGTTCGTATGGTCTGACTCCTGTGAGAATAGTTTCGAGAAATTGAAAGACAAGTTGACTATTACGTCGGTTTTGACCCTTCCTAAGTATACAGAGGGATTTGTTGTCTACTGTGATGCATCTCGGGTGGGACTTGGTTATGTACTTATGCAGCAAGGTAAGGTGGTAGCTTACGTATCTAGGAAGTTGAAGGTGCACGATGAAAATTACCCCACCCATGACTTGGGTTTAGCGGTTATAATATTTTCACTCAAAATCTAGCGGCATTTTTTGTATAGGCTACACGTTGATATTTTCACTAACCATAAACGTTTACAGTATGTCTTTTCACAGAAAGAGTTGAATCTTAGGCAAAGGCGCTGGTTGGAACTATTGAAATATTATGACATGAGCATGCACTATCATCTAGGCAAGGCAAATATGGTGGCCGATGCCCTTTACAAATTATCTATGGGTAGTCTATCTCATATTGAGGAAGGAAAAAGGGAAATGGTGAATATATCTACTAGCTTGTAAATCTAGGGGTTCAACTTCTGGATTATTGAGGAGTAATTGTTAATGAGATAGCCAAGTCTTCCCTATGTGCTGAAGTTAAGGAGAAGTAGGACGAATACCCCATCTTAATGTAGATTAAAAATGATATGGGTCAGTAGAAGGTGATGGCGTTTGAAAATAGCGGTGATGGTATTTTGAGATATCAAGGTAGGTTTTGTGTACCGAATGTGGATAGTTTGTGAGAGATAATCCTCTATGAAGCACACACCTCGAGGTATGTTGTTCACCCAGGCTCAACTAAAATGTGTCATGACCTTAAGGAAATATAATAATGGAACAATATAAAGTGTGACGTTGCTGATATTGTTTCCAAGTGTTTGAATTGTCAACGAGTTAAAGTGGAACATTTTAGACTAGGTGGTACTTCTCAAGAGATATCCTTGCCTATGTGGAAGTGGGAGATGATCAATATGGATTTCATCATGGGGCTTCTGAGGAACTGAAACCAATATAATTCCATTTGGGTGATTATGGACCAGATGACCAAGTCAGCTCACTTTTTACCTGTGAAGACTAACTATTTGGGAGATTATTATGCCAAGCTGTACATAGAGGAAATAGTGTGTTTGCATTGGGCGCTAGTATCTATTATATTCGATCGAGGTACACAACTCTCTTCGCAGTTTTGGTGTTCTTTTCAGAGGGGTTTAGGTACCCAAGTGAACCTGAGTACTGCTTTCCACCCCCAGACGGATGGGCAAGCTGAGTGCATCATTCATAACCTTGAAGATATGTTTAGGTCCTATGCAATTGACTTCAAAGGTAGTTGGGTAGACGATTTTCCATTGATAGAGTTCGCCTACAATAATAGCTACCAAGACAGTATTAAAATGGCACCTTTTAAAGCACTTTATGGAAGGAGATGTAGATAACCAATTAGATGTTATAAAGTAGGTAAAACTCGATTGTTTGGGCCTAATCTTGTTCATCAGGCAATGGAAAAGGTAAAGATCATTAGAGAGTGACTTAAGACAGCTCTGAGTCATTAGAAATCCTATACTGATGTTAGAAGAAGGGAGTTGGAATTTGAGGTTGGTGATTTGGTATTTCTCAAAGTCTCCTCTATGAGAAGAGTCGAAAGAAAGAAAAGCTTAGTCCTCGGTTTATAGACCATACTAGATTATGAAAAGGATTATTGGGGTTGCCTATGAATTAGAATTTCTCGTGAGTTTGACTTTTATAAATCCCATGTTCCATGTGCCTGTGTTCAAAAAGTGTATTGGGGACCATTCCTTAGTGTTACCTATAGAGAAAATCAATGTGAAAGACTCCCTGACCTACGAATAATAACCCATTGCCATCTTGGATCACCAAGTTCGGAAGCTGAGAAGTAAGGAAATAACCTCGGTTAAGGTGTTGTGGAAAAATCAAAAGGCTGAGGAAGCCACTTGGGACTCGGAGGATGATATGTGGATACGATACCTAAATCTCTTTGATCCTGTGAATGACGATGTAGAAGGTATGATCCTTGCCCTATTTTTTTCTTCTCTTTAGTAAGATTTATCGTGCTTACCTGTGTCTTACGCCATCATTCGGGGACGAATGATCCTAGGGGGGATAATGTAACACCCCACAAATTTTTGGTGTAGTACCATCCCTAGTAGCATGCTTAAGAAGATAGCTACTTGAAATCTTTCTAAGTGTCAAGAATGACTTAACTTCATTTTTAGTTTCTAAACTTTAATAATTTCTAGATTGATTGTTTTGACCTCGAGACGTGGGTTTTTAAGTTGATTTATGTTTAGAAGGGTAAAGAGGTTATCTCAGAAAAGTTTTGGATTTTTCAAACCACATTTGTGATGCACTTAGGTGAATAAGACAGTGGCTTAACGCGATATCGACGTGCTGGCTTGGATATTGTGAAGGCCAAGCCAGTAGCTCGACGTGATCTCGATGTATCATGTCGCCAATTACGTTGGGTGCTCAGTTTATGATTTAAAAAATTTCAGCTTTTGAGAGGGCATTTCAGTCTTTTCCCTTGTCATATCCCAGCCATAACACGAAATTAAAATGTCTTTAGGGCATATTATGCCCAAAATCACTCAAAATCCTTCAACACAACTAACTTCCCTCTCATAGATCAAGAATTCATCTTCTAAGTCAAGATCTTCAAGAAAAGAGTCAAAACTAGGGTTCCATTCTTCGAACCAATTAATCTAAGGTATGTGGGCTACTCTAAAAACCTTGGGAATAAGTTTAAATGTTTTATCAAGATTAAAGATTCCCAATTATGCTTTATAATGAAGTATTTAATATTATTTTCAAAAATTATGCATCATGGGATTTCTTTGATGAAAAATATATGTTGTCTTGAACCACTTTTCATGGAAATTGAGTTATAACTATATATATATATATATATATATATGATTTCATGTATTTTTGTAAGATTGATTGAGAGCATGAGTATGAATCCCCTCTCTTGTTACGAACTAAAGTTTATATTTTCATTGTGAATGAATAGAAATGCATGTCTTAAGATTTCAAAGTGGTCTTCGCAATATCATGGTGTTTGACATGGTTTTTATATTATGAGGGGGAGTTTCTTGCTATTACTACATTCTTGCTTTAAAGGAAAAGAGTTGCATGTGATTGAATAAATTAACATGACCACCACATGTTTTGAATCTTTCTAAGAGAGGACAAATGCCTTTGTTTTTTGAGATTTAAAAGTGATGACTCTATTGTGATGTTATGAATCTTGGGTAGTCATGTGCATGTTATGAATATAATGGTTATGAATTGATATAATAATGACTTACAAGTCAGGGTATGACGATACCCGATGATGACATGCTCTTAATGGAATAAGTATTGTACATTTTGAAAGTAAGAAGCATGAATTTAAAGAACTAAAAGATGGGATTAAGAGAGCTAGTTGGTTACTTCAAGAATGTGTTTGAATGTAAGGGCTCATCGCTGGAAACTATAGCTCCTGATACGGAACTTATGAAATATTGTCTTACATGGAAGAACTATTAGGACATCTCGCATGTGGGGATTTCCTGTGGTGTGCTCACATGGGGGGTAACACCACTCCAATCCTGGTGGCTACTTGGATTGGAGGCTTGGTCGCTGAGTCAAGGGCGGGTTCCATATAGCCCGTGGAATTACGGATTTGTAGGGTGTACCACTAGCTCAGAAGAAGAAAAAAGAGTTAGTCAAGGTTTTCAAGAACTAATTTGCAATTACTAAATATGCCTATGTATTTTTAATTATATAATGTTTACTGTTATTGTGAAATGCTCTAATCTATTTTGTGTAAAAATATGTTATTTTATGTTGTTTCACATACCAGTACATCTGTATTAACCCTCTATATTTCAGGGTCTGAGGTTCAACCCATGGGTCCTACTAAGCTGAAGTGTGCAATTGGTGAGCCTCTCTTATTTTGGAAGGCCTAGTTTTATAACATTATTATTTCATTATGGTTTTTGGTCCAACTGGGGGCCTTTTCCTAGTTTTAGACAAGATGTTTGTTTTGATGTATTAGAGGTTCGTAGACTGATGTTAGATGTTGTTGGAAGTTTTGGAAATTCTTTTCTTTAAATGTTCTTTTGAATTATAATATTTGAGCATGATTCCTTATCGTTGTGTATTTTTGCATTGTCTTTTATAGTATGTGAACATATGTATGATGTCCAAAAAGTGAAGGGCGCGTGGATCTTCATGGTTCGAGACACTTGTTGCGGCCAGGGTCTCGGCTCGGGTCGTAACATGATATGAGGTGTGAAATAGCCTAGGTTGGAAACTTGTGGAATAATGAGTGGTCAATTATGATGTATATGTATATAGGAGAACAAGAGTAAAATGATGAATTGTGGTTGAATTATTAAGTAGATAAGAGCGCAAGTATATAGGAATAACTTGAACCCCAAGGTAACATGTTGTTAGATAAGGCGTCATGTGTACGAGTATCACGCGTACCTAGATTTTGTTCTTGAATCTTACAGTATGGAGAAGTCTAGAAAGTTGTTGTTTGGTGTTCTTTAGAGTTGAATTGAGGATATATAGATAGGCAATATGCGTCTTTGGTACAGTTTTACAAATTTTGTTAAGTTGTAAGTTGTGTGATTAGAGGTGTAATTCTAGTATTCTAAGGAATTAAAGATGCAGTTTTAAGTATTTAGAAGCATGGGTATTTAGGCCCATGATAATGGTATTCGTAAGTCGATGACTTTGGGGGTTAGAGGAAGTTATGATAAGTGTCCCTGAAGGAGGATGTCCAAGAAAGGATTTTGAATCTTTACATTAGCATTACTGAGGGGATTCTAGCATCTGTGTGCATAATGATACCCCTATGTGTTAAGCGTTATGGGTATAGATTTGATGAGGGGTTATATCCTCAAGTTCAGGAGTATGACTTGATCTAAGGGGGAGATGATGGACTAAAGAGGTTCTTAAATTTTCTTGTGGTATCAAGTTTCAAGTAAGAGTCTTGATAAACCTATTCCTATTCAAGAAAGCTCCTCCTATGTCAATTTAAGAGGTCAATGTACTAATGTCTTATGTATTCAAGTCCTACCTATGTCTAAGGTTTGAGCACTCTATGTAACTTATGCCATGTCCTGACCTCCAAACTAGAAGCAATAATGTTCCTCAATGATCCATGATTCCAAGTATCCTAACCCTATGTTATGTTGCTCATGAACCATAAATCTATGTCCCAACTCATGCTTGGTACTAAGGTACTATGTTTTTATAAGTTACTAATTCATTTATGTCGGGATTAACCAAAATGATAAAGTTGGGCAAACTTATGACTACATCAACTTTAAAAAAAATTAGAAGCAATAGCTTCAAGTATACATCCTTGTATCAATCATTGACTTTATGAATTTTGAATTTATGTTATACGACTCATGATGTAAGCGTCTGTGTTCCTCGTTATGGTCTGTCCTAAGAACTCGTGCTATGTTGACTTATGCCAGAGCGACTCTCTACTTATGATCTAGACACTTGATATAATAAGCACTTTGTTTTTATTGTATCGTATCTTCACCTCATATACCACCTTGAGTAGATCAACAGATATGGGTTGTAATTGAGTAGTGTTTCTTCCATTCATGATGCTTGTACTCGGGTCCCTTAACGACCCACCATATGTTCGTATAATCTTAGTTGTGGAAGCGTAGTAATGTGTTAGGTATAGTAGGGGAGTAGATGTTCTTGATGGTGAATTTTTTTTTATGTGAATTCTTGAGCTAAGGCTATAGGAGAAGGGGGAAGAAAGAGATGAACGTTTGTTACGTGGAATAATTAGGTAGGAGATATATGGAGATAATCTTTGTGAGAATGATTGAATTTTCTGGTTTTAGTAGAGAGATCCATGAAGCGGGGTATTGTAATGATAGGCTTAAATATGGTGATTGATGAAAACGCAAACTAATGTGTTATGTGGTTGGGACTTCTTGATTTAAGACTCGAGAGTGTCTGATGGTAATGATAAGGTGAAGTAATCTTCTTAAAGTGAGTTAGAATTTGGAGTCCCATAGCTTAAGCTGATATCTTTTTATTTCGGGTTAGGCTTCAACATGAAAGTGCGATGCAGTTAGACTCAAACTCTTGTAGTTACGTATTTAGCGGGGGAATTATAACATTTAGATGTTGATATATGCTAATCATGGCTGAAAACATAGTGTAGAGAGTATCAATTGAGGAAGAGAATGTTTCCATTACATTCATATGTCCCACGAGAATATCATCTCATGTCTTGTACCAATCTTAATCAGGCCAAGTATTCTTAGGAAAATTCATGTCTTACAATGTTTTGATTATGTGTCATAAAACACATGCCAAGATCACGTCGATGTCAAGTTTCGCTATCTCATATTTCGTGCTTACATGTTTTACTAGGGTTATCATGAAGCTCGTTTGATGCCTTTGCATATTTCATTTAGGAAAAATGTTCAATGCAAAATTATGCTCTGTATTTTACACTTTTAGAGCTTTCAAAAAGTCCCCACCCATCATTCGGGGATGAATGATCCCAAGGGGGAGATAATGTAACACCCCGTATTTTCAAACTAGAAATTGAATTGTTGTTCCTACATGTGTAAGCTCTAATAGAAATTATTTCTAAGTAATAATAAGTGTCATGATCTATATCCTCGTGTTTGAAGTGCTTTCGAGGTGAAAAATTTTCATAGGGATCACTTAGAGAGAAGTTAAGCTAAGAACCTTTGATTCAGCTTAAATCTTTATTTTCGATGTTACAAGGATCTACTTTGAACGTGTATAACTTTTGATACATAAAGAATTTTACATCTAAATACCCACCAAATTGTAGATAATTGAGTCAGCATTCCAACGATACCAATTTCTCCTTAATCCGATACCCGAGAAAAAAGTTATGACTTTTTTCATCAGAACCAGCAGCTGTGTACGATAAGCATGCAACACACGCTCCATTTCGGTGCTCTAGAGCATGCGACCCACGCTCCATTTCACCCCTTATTTCACAGCTTCTGAATCCGCGTAATTGGGTGCAATTAGGGTCATTTATCTCTCTCCAAAACCGTATAAATCACAAGATTTAAACCTCCAAAGATCATTTGTTACATCATTAGTCTCTCTTCCTCTTCAAGAAAACCCTAAGCCTCCAAAGATCAAGAATCAAGCACCTAAGTCAAGAATCCAAAGAAATGAGTCAACATTCGAGTTATATTATTTGAACTAAGTAATCTAATGTACCTGGGACTATCCTAAACCCCATGGGAATTGCTTTTCGGTTTCCAAATTTTTTTCAAAGGATATATATATATATATACGAAATTGTTTCAAGATCATTTATAAACTTGTCTTGAAATTATTACATCATGATGAAATATTGTAAATATTATGGTATGAAGTCCTAAACTTGAATTTTTTTTGTGTGACCATAATGATGATTAGATTGTGAACTTAAATGAGAGCATGAGATATGTAATTCCCTCTTTTGCTATGAAATTGTACTGATTTTACATGTTGAGAATGGGTTACGTAAGTTATTAAATGTTTGAGCCTGTTATGTATACATTGAACGGTGTTCATGAGATAATAGAATAGTGATTTACTTGTTTTATGATGATCATGATTCTTATTTAGATTGGCTTAAAAGTGATTGAAAAGGGTAACCACCATTGAATAAGTATTGAGAATGGTTTGGTTTTTCAACTGTTTTGAAATATGAATTTTTTTGTAAAGAGTGGAGCTTTGGGTGGTCAATAAGCATCTTTTGAAATAAGATAAGGGCAGTAGAGATGTTGTGACATAACTTGCAAGTCTGGGTATGACGATACCCTATTTTAATGTGCCCGAAGATTTTAAGAAAGAAATAACTTTAAGATGAAGAAGATGTGTTTTAAAGAATCTAAAATTGGGATTAAGAGTGTTAGATGGTTGTCCGAAGAAGGAACAAGTTAGATGAACCATTGCTCGAAATCGTGATTTGCCAACACGAGTTTATATTACCCAAAAGGGAGATTTTTATGCTGGCAAAGGCCCTGTGGCGTAGTACATAAGCAGATACTCCAACCCTTGCGGTAAACTTGGGTTGGGGGCTTGGCCGCCGAGTCAAGGGAGGAATACATATTGCTCGTGGAATAGCAGAGTTGTAGGGTGTACCATCTAGCTTAGAAGTAAGACAAAGAGTAGATTTGTGATTTGCAGAATGTGTTTTGAAAGAGTCATATTGTGTCCATGTGTTTTCAACTGTTTTAAGATAACATGTGATTTATGAAATGCTTTCACCTATGTTTTATAAGTATTTATATATTTGTTTTTGGATTGTTCTGCATACCAGTACATTTGTATTGACCTCCTATATTTCAGGATATAAGATACAGTCCCGGGGTCCCATTAAGCGGTAGAGTTGTTTGGTCAGAAGTTGCAGTTGTTGAGTCTCCCTTATTTCGAAAGGCCTAGTTATGAATTATTGTTAGTTTATTTTGATTCATGGTCCAATTGGGGGTCTTGTCCTAGCTTTATTACTTATGTTGGTTCTTGTATTGTTAGAGATTTCACAGACGTGTCATGTGTTTTAAATTGTTAAGAACTCCTATTGAAATTGTTCAATAGAACTAAGAGATTGACCATGTTTTCGTATGTTAATATTCCTCATTTTTTTACTTTTTATGAATGTTGTGTATGATTACCAGATAGAAAAGGGCTGATCAGGCCTTTATGGTTCGGGATGTCCGTCACAGTCAGGGCTTCAGTTCGGGTCGTGACACTTTCACTTTTAGTCTATTTCAAAAAGAATGACTCCTTTCCTTTTTTAACAACTTTTAAATTTCAACTTTCCACGTGGCATGATAAAGACCACAAGATTGAAGGGCATTTTGGTACATTTGATATATCTTTAAATTAGGCCACAAGATTCAAAAGTATTCTTTATTTTCTTAAACTCCGTGTCAAGTCAAAATAGATCATTCTTTTTTAAATAGAAGGAGTACATGTTAATGTGTCAACATAAGCTAACTCGACTTCTAACTGGATACTGGATGAACACAAGATGCTTAATGTATCGAACTTCACTTTTTTATCTTATCACCTTAACATTACCTATTGGATTGCTAAGCATATCCGAGTTATTTAATTTATCTGCATATCCGAGTTATTTAATTCATCTTAATCAAACTTGATCAACGTAAGTGGTTTTTTGTTCACAATTTGAGTTAACTCCCTATATTGAGAAGATTCCACTAAAGTTACTTTTAAATTTCCTTTTCCTTAAATGGTCATTCAATTAAAGAGAATATTCCACTGAAATTATTTCTGATTCTTTTCCCTGTAAAGTTATCCAACTATAACTAAGTAATCTTAGTTGGCATGTCATGTTGTATTAATTATTTTTCATGTCATGTAGAATAAGAGCTAGACTAACTTTGGATTAAAAATTATTGAATTTAGCCATTTAATTTAAAATATATGCCAATCTAAGTCCTAAATAATTTGTTAAAGGGAAAAGTACAGTAAATTGACCAGAAGACTAAAGTATTTACACCCACATGCCCCTTCCCTTACTAATTTCGCAAATGCCCTGTCGACATAAATAAAGTACCCGCGTTGCCCCTTTTTTCCACGTGCTCCTTTTGTTTTTGTTTTTGTTTTTTTGTCCGTCTTGTCCTTTTATTTCGTGTCTTTGTATCGTTACCAGTTTCAAAAACAAAAAATATTAATGTCTTTGTACTTAAATCTTTTTTCTGTCGCTATCATTAATTACTTTTGTCTTTTTTTCAATTATTATTTTTATGGTATTAAAGCATGAAGATGTCTCAGACCAAGTCTCGTCATCATTAACAAAAGGAATTTTCAGTTCTATTCTTCAATTTTTTTAAGAGCAACAAGTTACTCACTGAACGGCCACAGTCCTTGATATCTTTGGCTGGTGCTTCAAATATTGAGCGGCGCAATTGGCAAGTTTTGTTTTCTTATACTGTTTGTGCTCATGCTAGAGTAAGTAGGAAAGATTTTAATTAAGTTTCTAATAATGTAAACTGGTAGCTGTTTATATTTGTAAGAATGGCCGGAGGAGGAAAAGGTATTCATTTGAAGAAAGAGGTTAAGTATCATGGTGTAAAGAATGGATCTTGGGTCAAACCCAACCCCAAAAGCTAGCTCAAAGAGAGGAGGATTATCAAAGCTTATAAAGAGACCACCTATCTTAATTAACTACCAAAGCAGGACATGTTTCATTCTTTAGCAAGTAGCTTTCAAGTTATTTGGTCTCGGCGTAGAAGGGATTCCCATCTTTCTTCATTGGAGTTTTAATGTTCCTTTCTTTCCTTCAAATTGTTAGGAAGACGGGCACACAATCAAAGAACCCGACAGGGTAGCAGCGGAAAATATCCAAGACTAAACTTTTCCTTTCTACTTGAACCAAGCGGAGACAAACAAACCAAGCAAAACAAAGTAATATGACAGCTAATGAATTACCACACAAATGCGATAGGGTAAGAATAAAGGCAATCACACAAGTGAAGAGTAAAAAACCATGGGACCAAACCTCCACTATAACCACCAAATATTTATAATATTGTCCTCCAAAATGGCCACCAAAAAAGTACCAAACAACAAGAAACAATACATAAACCACAGCACCAAACACTAGAGAAATAAAGGAGTGAAGGCATCAAAAAATGCCGCTACTGTTTGGAAATGAAGAACAGGGGCTACGGGCCACCAAATCAATCTCCATTAGTTCCTAATCAAATATTGAGATGAGAGGAACAAAAATTTCAAAAATCAGTTCAATTGGACAAGAAACGAAGCGGGAATCGTAATTTGAAGTTGACAGCTGTGGCTGAAATTTAGGTGCAAAAATCAGCTTTATTTTTCTATCTTTGGCTGCTGAAAACTCTCTTTTTATGATGGTGAATAAGACCTAAAAAGATCAATATATATGCCCAATAGTAATGGGCCTATGGTCAAAAGTGGGTTGGTCCAAATTGGGCTTCATTTATCCACATAGGAAGGGAAAAAGACCCAATAACCCAACAATTCTCCCTTTCCCAACTATGTGGAGGAGACCGCCATCCTGGTGATCATGCAACAATCTTCAAACTTTCCTCTTGGAAAAGCTTTAGTCATCATGTCGGAACCATTATCATCCGCATGAATCTTCTCAAGTTCAAGCAACTTAGAATCGAACACATCCCGAATCCAATGGTATCTCATATCAATGTGTTTAGACCGACCATGAAATGTAGAATTCTTGCCAAGATGTATGGCACTTTGACTGTCGCAATGAAGCACATACCTCTCTTGAGCACAAACAAGTTCCCCCAACAATCTCTTCATCCAAAGCAATTCTTTACAAGCTTCAATAGCAGCAATAAGCTCAGCTTCTATAGTAGATAGAGCAACACATTTTTTTCACCTAGATTGCCAAGACACAGCTCCCCCAGCAAAAGTAACCAAATACCCTGAAGTAGACTTGTCAGTATCAACATTACCGGCCATATCTGAATCAGTATAACCACAAAGAATTGGCTTTCCTATACCAAAACACAAACTCAGACTAGAATTGGAACAAAGATATCTCAAAATCCACTTCATAGCATTCCAATGTTCTCTTCCCGGATTAGAAAGAAAATGACTAACAACGCCAACAGCATGAGCAATATTCGGTCTTGTGCAAACCATTGCATATATCAAACTACCAACAGCTAAAGCATAAGGAACTTTCTTTATATCTTCCTTCTCATCATCACTAGAAGGACACTGCTTCGTGATCAACTTGAAGTGCATAGCTAAAGGTGTACTGACAACCTTAACCTTGTCCATGTTAAACCTTCGAAGTACTTTCTGAATATACTTCTCTTGTGATAACCACAACTTCTTGGCCTTTCTATCACGGACAATCTACATGTCTAGAATCTGCATTGCTTGTCCTAAGTCTTTCATTAAAAAAGACTTACCCAACTCTTGCTTCAACTTTTGAATCCTGCAAGCATTATGACTAACAACAAGCATGTCATCAACTTAAAGCAACATAATAATAAAGTCACCATCAGAGAATTTTTGCACAAAAATACAATGGTCTGAAGTAGTCTTCTTGAAGCCCTGCTGACTCATAAAGGAACCAAACTTTCTTTACCACTGCCTAGGAGCTTGTTTCAAACCATACAAACTCTTCTTCAATTTGCAAACATAATTCTCTTTTCCCTTGACTTCAAAACCTTCGGGTTGGTCCATATAAATTTCTTCATCTAAGTCACTATGGGAAAAAGCAGTTTTAACATCCATTTGCTCAACCTCTAAATCTAGACTTGCAGCTAAGCCTAGAACCACACGAATGGATGACATCTTTACAACCGAAGAAAATATCTCATCAAAATCAACTCCCTTTTTCTGGTTAAATCTCTTCACAACCCATCTAGCTTTATACTGTGGAATTGGATTACAATATTCATGCTTCACCCAAAAAACCCACCTATTTTTCAAAGCTTTTTTATCTTTAGGCATCTTAACCAAATCAAAAGTATGATTATCTTGCAAAGATTTAATTTCATCTTCCATAGAATCAAACCACTTTTCTTTTTCTTCACTTTCCATGGCCTCATCAAGACTCTCAGGTTCTCCCCCGTCAGTCAAGAGTACATACTCATTGGGAGAATAACAAGATGAAGGTATTCTCTCTCTAGTAGATCATCTAAGAGAACTCTCTAGAACATCAACAATTGGTTGTTGATCAACTATATCAGCTTGCACTAGAGCATCAACAACATCATGCTGGTCATTTTGAACATGATCATCATCATCATTATCAACTTGATTTTCATCATCATGAAGATTTTCTTTGGAGTAGTAGTCAAAGAAACTAGATCAACATCAACTAAACTTTCACTACTCTGAGAATCAACCTTCTTAGCTTTGTCAAAATCTTCAATTGTTTGGTCTTCAAAGAACAAAATATCACGGCTTCTAACAAGTTTCTTCTCAACTGGATCATAGAAATGACAGCCAAATTCATCTTGATCATAACCAATGAAGATACACTGCGTAGTTTTAACATCCAACTTTGACCTTTCATCCTTAGGAACATGCACAAAAGCTTTACATCCAAAGACTCTAAGATGATCATAAGAAATATTCTTATCAGATCAAACTCTATCAGGGACATCACCATCCAAAGAAATAGTAGGAGATAAATTGATAACATAAACAGTCATATTAAGTGCTTATGCCCAAAAGGAATCTGGTAGCTTAGTATCTGAAAGCATACATCTAACCCTCTCAACTAGTATTTTGTTTATTCTCTCTGCTAAGTCATTCAACTGAGGAGTCTTTGGAGGAGTTTTCTGATGTCGAATACCCTTCTCTCTGTAATATCTATCAAAATGATCAATATAACACCTCCATTATCTGAATGGATGCATTTCAATTTCTTCCCTGTCTATCTTTCAACCAAGGCCTAAAAATTTCTGAACATATCAAGTACTTGATCCTTGAACTTCAAAGAAAATACCCAGAGTTTGCAAAAATAATCATCAATAAAGTCAAAAAGTAAAGTGCACCACCATGAGACCTTACTTTGAAAGGATCGCACAAATCATAATGTACCAACTCCAACAAATTGAGCTTTCTTAAAGGCGGATGACTCTGAAAAGAAACTCTTTTTTGTTTACCGGCTAAGCAATGAACACACTTCTTCAACTTTTATTGTTTTACTCCAGAAAGAAAATTTTTCTTAGCCAAACTATCAATCCCCGTCTCACTCATATGACTCAACCTTCTATGCCACAACTCTATGAAGTATCATTCTCCACCAAGTTTATCAAGCCTCTAGAAGTAGAGCCCTGAAATATGTACAAGTTAGACAACTTGTCACCTCGAGCCACAATCATCGAATCTCTAGTAAGCTTTCACTGGCCAGCACCAAGGGTATTAATATAACCCTCATTATCAAGACTTCCTACAGAAATCAAATTCAAACAAACATCTGGAGCATGCTTGACATTATTGAGAACTAGTTTTGGAACCGTTGTTACATTCCAAACAAATCATGCCAATGCCAAATACTTTAACTTCATCATTATTGCCTATTTTTAATATCCCAAAATTACCTGGAGTATATTAAGTAAATAATTCCTTATTTGGCGTAACATGAGATGTAGCACCAGAATCCACAAACCAATTAGACTCATCACGAACAAGATTAATGGCATTCTCACCACAAGCAACAAGAAGATCATAATTAGCAACAACAACAACACGATTTTCATTATCACCTTCTTTCTTTTACCATCTCATATCTCTCTTATACTTGTAACAATATTTCATGATATACCCTTTTTTGTTGCAATAGTCACATGTAACATTCTTGAATTTGGACCTTGACATGCTTCTACTTTTATCTCTACCATCTGAATATCTGGATTTATTTCTCCCTCTTTCTTCAGTAACCAAAACATCCAAGTATGAAGGTGAAGAAGATGAGTTTTGAGATCCTCTTCTCATCTCTTTATTAAAGACACCACTCTTAACATATTCTATAGTTACAATACCACCGGGAGTAGAATTAGTCAAAGAAACTTGAAGACTTTCCCAAGAGTTAGGCAGAGTATTAAGAAGGAAAAATCCCTGAATTTCTTCATCGAACTTTACACTCATTCCGGAAGGATGGTCAAGGACACCCTGAAAATCATTAATATGATCAGAAATAGGCCTGCCCTCTTTATACCAAATATTCATCAATTGCTTAACAAGGAACAACTTGTTATTGCCAGTCTTCAAAGCATAAAGTGTTTCGAGCTTGTCCTACAAACTTCTAGCATGTGTCTCATTCACAATAAGATTTCTAACATTATCTTAAACCCATTTTCTGATATAGACACAAAGCTATAAGTGCTCAAATTCTCAATCCTCATCTATCATGGATTCAGTTTAGTAGATGCAAACACAGGTAGATACATTTTTTTGACAAATAGAAGATCTTTCATCTTGCCTTTTCAAGTATGATAGTTACTACCATTCAAACACACCATATTGCTCATATTTTCCTCTATCATTCAAATCTACAATCAACAAAAACCAACTCTCTGATACCACTTGTTAGGAAAGACAGGCACACAAACAAAGAGCCCGACAGGGTAGCAACGGAAAATACCCAATACTAAACCTTTCCTTTCAAATTAAACAAAGTGGAGACAAGAAAACCAAGAAAAACAAAGTAATATGACAGAAAATTAATTACCACACAAATGCGATAGGACAAGAATAAAGACAATCACACAAGACACTAAATTTACGTGGAAAACCCTTTGGTGTGAAGAGTAAAAAACTACGAAACCAAACCTCCACTATAATCACCAAAGAGTTAAAATATTGTACTACAAAATGGACACCAAAAAAGTGCCAAACAACAAGAAACAATACATAAACCACAACACCAAACACTAGAGAAATAAAGGAGTGAAAGCACAAAAAATGTAGCTACTGCTTGGGAATAAAGAACAGTAGCTACAGGACACCAAATCAAGATCCGTAAGTTTATAATCAAATATTGAGATGAGAGGAACAAGTAGTCCAAAAATCAGCTCAATCGAACAAGAAACGAAGTGGAAATCGCAATGAAGTTGACAACTGTGGCTGAAATTTAGGTGTGAAAATTAGCTTGGTTTTGCTGCTGAAAACTCTCTTTTTGTGATGGTGAATAAGACCTAAAAAGATCAATATATATGCCCCATAGTAATGGACCTATGGGTAAAAGTGGGTAGGTCCAAATTGGGCTTCATTTATCCATATAGGAAGAGAAAAAGATCCAATAACCCAACACAAATAAGGTGTATGAGGAAAATAATGATTAAAGGCTATAATTTGGATCATCAAGAGAGTGCGTAGTTTCCTAATAGGTAAATGTCTCATGTTATGGAAGACAATTCATGACTCCAGATATGGCATGTTGTTCATATATTTTATACCACTGATTCATTAAGTCCAACTAGACAAATATTGTGAACCACAAACCAAGCAAAGAAAAATCTACTATGGTTGCTTTTTAGTAATTAATTCCAATAAGGTCACCTAGTCAATTTCTGTCAATTTTAAGTTGTCAATTACAAAAGGGCTTCTCCAGTGGAATTTTACTAAAAATATTTTTAGACTACTAAAATCTATGATTTATCTTGAAAGCAGTAAAAGCCGGATATTGTTCAGAATGTGTTCAAGGTACATGGTGTTAATTACTCTAATTTTGTGCAACTTCAAATGATATATATCAATGTGATAATATTTCTTTTAACGATATCACATTGCTTTGTCGCCTACTATTCACTTATTCTAACTTTCTCAATATTTGTGATTGTAATAGAAAGTTTGTTGTAATTGGTTTTCAAATAACTTTATAGTATGAAGTTAAAGTAATGGGAACAAAAATCTCAAGTCAATGCACTAGTCATGGCACAAAAGTCACTGAATATTGGAAAATATTAGAAAATCGAAATTCTCAAGTCAAGTCATTGCATAGAAAGGTCCAAACTTAATACAACGTTGTTTGATACTTTTCAGTCGAAAACATCATAGTCCCAAGTCTCTGCAAGTCATCCAAACCCAATTGTCACGCACTATAACTATCCTACATTATGCAGAATAATTAACTTTTAGAATATTATCTCTAACAACAACTTTTTAGTCAAAGAGAAAGAAAAGTCTGTTAGAGTGATAATCTTTGTGTAGACCTTGACCAAAACTTTTCATGTCAAAATCAAGATGAGTTCGATTTTTTAGGATAAGAGTATTAGTTGGTGTATAGACCTTGACAACAAGCATTGAAATTCATTAAACTTTTGGTTGGTTATGATAAGAGTGTTACTTTCCATAAAAACAACATCTCCTCAACTCTTCTTTCTCTGCAGAATCAAGAATCACAATCGACACAGTGTTTCAAGTTCAAGATATTGTTGCAAAAATAGCTAAAGCAAATCAAAGTAGAACTGTCTGTGATTCAAACAAAGTCGAATACAAGCTCGTGCAGATGATAAATTATCATGTATTAATATATCAAGTTATTAGTAAAGTTATGTAGTAAAATCACTCAACTTATACCAGTAACTCTCCCAGGAAAAATGTCTTTCAGGCGCCAGAAATCTAACTTGGATTTATCACAGTTATTGTTTTCGAGCCTTACGCACAGTTCTATTTATCTATAGTTATTGTGTACTTTTAGTAGTTATCTTAATACTTGATAGTTTAGTTGTCTCTTTAGTTTATTCACCTGTTGTCCTTTAACACTGTTTTTTCAGTATGAACTAAGGCCCTGTTTGTCCATTCTGTTCGTTCCACAAAAAACTAATAATTTGAACTATGAAGGCCATTCTTTCATGCTTCTTGAAACAGAATCACAACTGCAATAGTAGTGTTTATAGCCGTGGCATTGTGATTTTTGGACTGCTGTCAAGTTCAAGAATACGACAAACATGGATATAAAGTCACACATTCCAGTGAGAGGTAGAGCAGGTGTCCAAAGTATATTTTATAGGGAGAAAACTCAAGTTTTCGATACAATCCATCTGCTTTGTTGCTACTAGTTCACTAAGTTTCATTGCTGCTCAGCTATAAGTTATAATCTACCGGGAGGATACAGGAATGAGCTTTGGAAATATATGGACCATCTTAGATTTGACTGTATCGAGCTTTTTACGTGGTGCAAGTTCCTATTTTTTCCAGCTAGTTTCATTGTTTATTTTATATCTTCATAATTAATTTTAGGCAAAAAAAATTGCTTCTAGTTTTGTGTCTGTAACGTTTCAATTTAGTTAATCATATGTGCAATAGTACAATTCAATATCTACTTAACTATGAGATAACTCCTTCCATTACTCGTGTGTTTTCCCCATTTATTAGTTATGAAGGGAAACACTTTGATGTGCAAGTTGCGGCCATGAATAAAGGGTAAAGAAATGGATCTTGAGCCTAACTCAACCCCAAAATCTATCTCATGAGGGGAGAACTCTTAACACAAAGTACATGAGAAAAGCATATTTTTATTGCTATTGTTGGTCTTACAAGTTGATGGTGAGCCTGAGTTACTCACACGATAAATATGTTACTCCTATTGGGAGGGAAATGGTGTGACATACGCTACTCTTTTTGCGACCCCTTCATCCTTTACTTCTCCATAGTTTAAACGTGACTTAGAAGGATGATGCATGGTACAGCTTTAAAACAAGGTGTGTTTTTGTGTTTCTTATCAAGTGTAAAATAAAGAATATAGGATTCTTGTTCCTTATCTTCACATTCTTCCACTATTTTAGATGATTCCACAGACAAGATATCATCTAAGCATAATGTGGAAAAATGCTTCGAGTGTGGCCCAACAAATCCTACTTCAAGTTACACTATCCTTTACATACTCACTTTTATTCATCTTCTCAACATTTTTACTTTGAATTGGGCTAGAGTTTTCATAAGAGATTGGCTTGGCTTCTTCTTTTGCCTCTAGTACCATTTCTTCAATCTTGGCATCATCCCTCATGGTTGGCTCGGTTGATTCGGAAATCTCCAAGGGTTGATCAACATCAAGCTCATCATCACTATAGGAATCTTGCTCTTCATCGTCACACTCTTCCATTATTTTAAATGATTCCACAGATAAGATATCATCTAAACATAATGTAGAAAAATATTTTGGATGATTGACCTCGATATCCATCTCATATATCCTTTATCTTCCCTCGTTAAATGCCCTAATGTCTTGACGTATGTCACATATGGTATCATTCATTGTGTCTATATGATCCAACATTAGTTGAAGCATAGCTTCAATGTCACTCTTTCTGGGTGTTGTGTTCTTCCTTTTCTTGACCATAAGACCTATCATACTCATAAGAAGAACTAGAACTTGGGTTAGCGCAATAGGGTGAGAGGGCATTTGGAAATCAATCCAATGTCCATCTTGACCACCACATAAAGAACAATTATACTCCTGGTAGATGGAGATGGTGCACACATCTCTCTTCGGGGAGCATATCTACAATCTCGCCAAAAGTGGGGTCCATCACAATATGAACATGGATCATCCAGATAAGATTTCCAACTATCAAACTTATATTCATTCCATGATTCCATAGTAAGAAATAAACAAAAATAAAGAAAATCTACCTAACACAAGAAACACAGGAAATCACAAACAAATATTTACAATTTTGAATTCAAGCAAGTAAGCTAAAATTCCAAACTAACTCAATACACCAAATTGTTCCCCGGCAACGGCGCTATTTTTGATAATACTCAACTTACACCTCAAATTAGTCTAAGGAGGTCGTCATCAATATATTTACCCAACTTTGGAGTCGGGGTCGAATCCATAGGGAACAATATGAGTGGTGATTAAGCTAATTTGAAGCTATAGCTACAAGTTCAATTCAAACAAATGGTACGAAAATATAAAATTAAGATGGGGGTTTTGAAAGTATCAAGTAATATTGTCACTTCAATATTAACGTTTGTAATCAATACTATGGGAAACCAGAGTTATGTTCACCGTGGCTTTTGGGAACAGTTACTATGTAGTGCTTGGGATTCTTGAAGTAAGTAAAACAACAGACTATCCTTGACTATGATACTTTCTAACTTATCTCTCGACCTCACCCAGACAATTTATTATCTAATTCTCTCAAACTTAGATAACTTATCTATTTCCAATAGGATGTTATCTCAGGTAGATTAATCCAGTTACGACATCAATCATTAAAAAGAAGGTTGGTAGCTTCCGAGTCCCTGTTGATAATTCACGACCTCTAGTCTATTTCTCCATTTGAAGCAAATAAAACCTAAGGCATAATCTAATGTTTTTAACCAATAGATTTCAGTTAAAACAACAGAATTTCAAGACGTTATACTACTCTTTGGATCCATTAAATACCTAGTAACCCATCAAACCCTGCTCCATGGATCGCATAACTCCGGCTAATGGAATTAGCCACTCATGATTTGATGAACAAAATAACAAGTTGAATTCATGATGCTAAGGATAAACTTACGAATGGATGGAAAACAACAAGTAGTTTCTTTAATTTAATCACAAGGTAGAAACCCAAAAATAGTTGATAAGAAACAAGAAGAATATTTGGTGAAAGAGAGCAATGTACGTGCTTCTCTTACCAGATTCCCTTTTTCTTTATAGACAATGATCCCCCTTTTAAAACCCCTAAAATAATTCTTTACATAGTCAACCCTAAATAAGGAAATAAAATTAAAGTTTTAGTTTTCTCTTTGGATTAGACGATGATGCTTTTGACGGCGCGTCAGATACCTGATGACGTGTGCAAGATGTCGTCAAAGATTCCAGTAAATTTTTATCTTCTGACTTTTCAGACGGCAAACCTAATGGCGTGTCAAAAACTTAACGGCGTGTCAAAACTGTCGTCACAACTTCACTGAAAATCAACATACTCTGCCTCTGGATGACGGCAATTTTGACGCCAGGTAATATATTTGATGGCCCATCCTAAACGTCGTCCCATTTCATCTCAGCTTCTCAGGTTCTGTCTAAGCTTGACGGCAACTTTGACAGTCTGTCCCATGTATGAAGGCGCTTCAGAATTGACGTCAGCTACACTTCAGCTTATTTACACCAAATTTCAGCTCTTCTGCTCCATTGTTATTTATTTCCATGCATCTTGACTTTCCTACAAAATCTTAAGAAATAACATCAAAAACACCAATAATTACTTAAGAACTTACAGTTATTTCAAGTTAAAAAGTTTTAAATGTTCTACAAAAATCTAGCACATCACACAACATTCATATAATAAAAGAAGATGCGGAAACATAATCTTCTATGGAAATATGGTCAACTCTGAATTCAACATAAGTATGGAAACTGTAAATCAACTACATCTAAATAATATCTGACTCAGTCTGCGAAATCTCTACTACATGAAAATCTAACAACTTTCTGAAACTGGGACAAGGCCCCTAGTAGACCAAAACTGAAATAAGTGACATAATCTAAAAAGACAGGCCTTCTGGAATAGAGAAGGCACAATCTGATCAGCTGTCTAAATTATCTACTGCTTATCTGGACCCCTAGACTGAGTCTCAGAACCTGAGACATAGGGGGAGGGGGTCAATACAGATGTACTGGTATGCATAGCATATCCAAAATAATCATTTATTATTCAACATATATGAGATCAATTTAAAATAGTTCATAAGTATATCATATAGTAAGAATTCACATGGGCATTTTAACAACTCTATAAAAATCATCTCAACTCTGAGAAATCTATGTTACTTCTGCTCTAGGTGGTATACCCTACAACTCTAAAAAATTCCGTGGGCTATATGGAAACTGCCATTGACTCAGCAGCCAAGCCCCCAACCCAAGTATGCCGCAAGGGTCAGAGTCTCTGAATCTACTATGCCACACGGTCATCTCCAGTATACAATAATAATCTACCCCTATCAGCAAATACAGTTTCAGGCTAAGAGTTGCTTGAACTCACGCCTTCTTCGGGTAACCACCTAACCTTCTTTAAGCCCTTTTTTAAAACTCTATCAAACATGCATTCTCTGAAGACATACTCTGAAAACATGCTCTGAAAACATACTCTGTTATGGCATAAATACATATGGTATCGTCATACCATTGACTTACAAGTCACATCTCTGAGCCATTATTAGTCTATCATAAATCTCTATTTTTAAGACATAAGTTTTGGGACAACCATTTCGATAATTCAATTCAAAGAAACTCTTTCTCAAACGTCATGTAAATACATGCAAGGAACTCATCTTTGTCAAGCATTTCTATAGTACAAGGTGCTCATGTTAAAGTTCTCAATTCACATGCAATTCTTTCTCTTAAAAACGAGAACACATTTATATCAAGAAACACCCTCTCAATAGTTT
>NC_061111.1:47334833-47394833 GCF_002878395.1 Capsicum annuum
GTTGAATCTTGATTTATTTGGATTATCAATATGGAACCCAAGAGAGTGTTCTTGAATATTTTTGGGAAATGTATGAGTAATATGCTCAATTGGGGTTGAAACCTTGTGTTTGGACTGATAAGGGTGTGGGAAAATACCCAATATACCCTTAATGATACCGGTATAAAAATATAACTGGGAGCCCGATTTCATGGACCACCGCAATGCGCCACTATCGCAGTGCCTCACTGGAAATTGAAGAATGAGAATTTAGTCCACTACGCGATCCACCACCATTTCGGAGTCCCACTGGAGATTGATCATCGTCATTTGCACCCTCTCCGAGATGCGCCAAGGATAGGAATGACGGTGTTTTATGACTAAGACTTAAATTAACCATAACTCCTTCACCGAGTGTCCGTTTTGGACGCATCTTATGTCGACGGAAAACTTATTCAATCATCTACGAAATGAAAAGTTGAAATCTAACGAATTCTACTAGGAAAATTATAAATCATTTTAGAAGCCAATGCTTGATATTTTAGGGACAAAAATTTAGCTAAGAAAAACTTTGGGGCGTTACACTTACATAGAGAACTCATAAATTAGACATAGGCATGACTTGAATATATAAGACATTGATAGAATGTACCCTTAAATTGAAGTAGGAGGAGCTTGCTTGAATAGGAATAGATTTTCCATGACTCTTCCCTGAAACTTGCCACCATGAGAAATTTCAAGACCTAACTTAGTCCATCATCTCCCCCCTTAGATTAAAGTCACAATCCTAGAATTGAGGACATAACCTCACATCAAATCTATAGCCACAACTTTCAACACAAAAGGGGTATCACCATACACATAAACGCTAAACTCTCCCTGATAAACTATACTCTAAAGGCCTTTCTTTCCGGAAGTGCTACCCTTAACTTTTGCTAGCCTCTATAGCCATCACCCTACAACTCCCACTTTCATGAGCATTCATATGCACACTCCTTAACACATAACAATCCATTCTGTACTCCATATATAGTAGCATTAAATCTCAAATCGCAAAACTCATAACTTAACAAAAAAAATTAACTAGACCAAGAGCTCACATTATTTGTGTATTTTTTTCTCCAATTCAGCTCTAAAGAACACCATACAACAACTCCCTAGACTTCCTATACCATAAAATTCAAGAACATGAACTAGGTAAAACTGGAACTTATACACATGAAACCTTATCTAACCACATGCTAATGGGGTTCTACTTATTCTTATAAAACCTAATGCTCTTATCCACCTAATGACTCAACCGCAATTCATCATTTTAACACTAGTCCTCGTGTATTTACATCACAATTATACACTCAAATTTCATATGTTATGAACCTAGTAACTTTCACACAGTGCATTAATCCTACTAATTCATTCCCAAAAAACATGCATCATTAATATTAAACTACTATTCTTACCACCACACTCCACATCTAAAGTTCAAGCCCATTGTCTAGCACCACTCATGTACCACCGATAAAGCATACCACATACTATACTAGTCCATCAAGTTGGGAAAGCAACCCTTATACCACATTTTATTTAACTATGACCCACAAGTTCATTCTCTCCACACCATTACTACCATACCTTAAAATCTACCATACACCTTTTCACGTGCAGTACTAACCTACAACTACTAGAGAAAAGACAACTAATGGGTTAAAGTCATATAATAAGAATAGTCAATCTTAATCTTAAAATATAACCCATTACGATCTTTTCAACATGTTCTACATTTCTTATATTAAATATACTCACTAATGTATACATCACAACTACCTTCAAAATTCCATAAACGCCAAAGAGTCTCTACTCATAACTTATTGGCTAATATACCTGTTTCTATTCACAGCCTATAAATGTTTCTACAACCACCGTAACTATCCATTCTAAGATTCTATCCTATTTTGAATAAATAACAATCACGGCCAATCATTTCCTTCATAGACTACCAAACAATCTATAAATCTTGCTACAACATTAGTCTATCACTATAAAATGGCAACCCATCCCTCTATCAAAGGTTATACAACTAAAACCAACTTTTTTATGCAAAAGTCACCCTCACTCTAACTTCTAAACTTGTGACTTCAGATAAATAACTTTGGGATCATCTTGCTACCAATAGGTCATGACACATTAACATATACTACTACTCGGGTGGAAATACTTTCCCACCACTCTTCTGCATATCTCTACCTTTACGCATGACATCTGCAATAAGGATTCTAAAAAGGACTAAATACACTTTACACCTTAGGATAAAAAGCACAATTGCATTAATATTAGGGTATAAACTCGAATTAATACATTTTGAAGCACTAATAGACTCCTCTAAAGTCCTTGTGCTATCTCTCATGGATGACTCAATCAGAATGGACCACGTTATTTAGACTTTAAGCTTTTGCACTTATATCACCTCAATAAGGAGACAGTTGATAAAATCAGAGTAAAGAAGGAACTTTGATAACTTCCATATGGATGACGTTATAGCACAAACTAGAGTATGAAAGAATAAGAGATAACTCCTAAATGCCCTGTAGCCTCCTGATACACACACATAAGCAAGGCTCTCCTAGACAAAGTTTCGTAGACACCCTCGAGCCATGAACCGTGCTCTAATACCAAGCTTCTCACGTATCGAGCAGAGGCTCTAGCCGCGACGGGCATCCTGAACATCGAAGGCCCAAGAAACCTCTTAACATACTATCATAAGCATAATCCATACTTAAATCAAACTGAGGAAGCTATAATAAAATTCAAGGGAACTTATAATACAAACTGTTCTAACAAAATATGAAAATACAATACCCAGCTGTCGTCTACGAAGCTTCTAAAAAATACAAACTATCTAGGCCGAGACAATGCCCCAGGCTAGACCATAAAACTAACAGAAACTGCATAAAAGGAATATGCCTTATGAATCAAGGGAGGCGCACCAACTCTAGAGTTCAAGAAGTAATCTACTGATTAGAAGGACCACCGAATTGTGCCTCGAAACCATAAATATAGTGGGCCAATACTCGAAAGTACTGGTATGTAGAACAATCCAAAGAAACATAACATAAATAGAATAAGGTAAATGAAAACACTTGGGCATAATTTGACGAGCTTCAAAACATGTTTATGTAATTTTGACTCAACACTTTGCTTTACTTCTAATCCAGATGGTACACCCTATATTTCTGTAATCCCACTGTCTATATGAAATCCACCCATAACTCAATGTCCAAGCCCCCATCTCATGTTTACCGCAAGGGATGGAGTTTGTGATCTCTACTACACCATAATTCCATCACCAGTGTACCATCCTATGTGTGAAGGTAAAATAAAACCTGTGCCGAAAAAATGCAGTTTTGGGAAATAAGTTATCTGAACTCGTGTCTTCTTCAGGTAACTATCTAACTCTATTTATCCCTAATTTTAGCCTCTTAAAAATGTACTTCATTCTTATAAACAATTCTTACTCATTCTATTAAGGGCATATCATAATAGGGTATCGTCATACCCAGACTTGCAAGTCATTCATTTCATACCACAGCATATCCATAGACCTTCTTATTTAAACATATATTAATGACCACCCAAAGAATTTAAACATCATAAAAGAGTTCTTATTTTAAAAGCACATGAAATCCTATACAACACACTATCTTTTCAAGGATGAAACATGCAGTGGCCAGTTTGGTGACGTTGGAAAGAAGGCTCGAAAGGATTTAATTTGATATATAGAAGGCCACATAACTATTTATATCCTAGGATAAATTGTCACTGGAAGTTTACCCAATCAAAATCACCAACTAAAAGTAAATCGATAGGAAAATGCTCAACTTAACTTTTGAGCTGGGAGATTTTACGACGTATATTCATCTCCAAGGATGTTCCCACACTAAGGAAAATGTTATTAACTCTTATATCTAAATAAAAACCATTGGGTTTGGGTCTATAAATATAAGAAAGATGGTCCAATGTTAGCCCGAGAGTGTTGGGTGTTACATAGGCACACCTACATTACTTGGTCCCTACCTTAGTGAATCAATCTTCCCCCTCTTGGCATCATAAAAGAGTAATAATAGAAAACCAAGATATCAACAAACACATATTTATTAACTCATGGCCACTAGGTAACACTAACATGAATAAACAACTTATAAAAGAAGAAACAGTTAATAGACAATAGATAGGATTTCATTCATTAAAAAATTTTAAGTACCATACAGTGTACATAAAACTTTGAACTAAAATGCCACTAGAAACCACAAAGGGAAACTGGCACAAGGAATAGATCTGGAATAAGAGGGCTTAGGTAAATCAAGGTTTAGAAGAGAGGGGCTTAAGAGACATTCCCATCATAGATCTCTCTACAACATGATAGTTTAATAGATTTTTAGTGAGGTCTTTTACTTATGCATTCAACCCTCGAACCTCTTCCATGAGTGATGAAATCTTAGTCTTCAGTTCTGCATTCTCCACTCTAAGAGCTTTAGTAGCACCTGGTCCCTTAGTGGCAATTTTTTGATTTCTCATCGTTAAGTGAAAAATCTCTACATCCTTAGTAGCCAAACTAATCCTCATGTCCTCTACCCCGTTGCTCAAGTTCTCCTGAATAGCTAGTCATTCTGACACTTAGGAGATGGTCTCCACTTTGCCTTTTATGCACTCATTTTCAATCAAGGTAATAAAAGTGAACAGCTATTTTGTAGTTCCAAGAGTCTTCTTTTCACTAACTACACCTAATTAATCAAATACCCTATTGAGAAAATATCCATAAGGAATCCTATATTTTCCTTCTTTGACATGGATAACCGTGTATGTATGCTCTATCATTAGTGTCAGCAGGCTGATAAGTCAAAACTTAATCAAACACTCGGTCATGAAAAGATCAACAGAAGAGGCTATTGTCCTCTTCTCAGACCTTAGAAAAACTACCTAATTAACAAACTCAATAACTAATTGAAATTCACTTTTGAGAAATTTCTTTCTCACACCAGCCACAAATGTTTTCCTTACCTTTAAGTTATCCACCATAAATTTTGTTGAGGGTTATTAGTTTGAAATAGTCCTCACTCCGACTATAGGAACATCCAAAATTTTCTCCAAGGTTTATTCATCCAACTTCAATTACTTTCCTTGAACCAAAGCTGACAAACTCAACCTATTATCAGAAAATTTCATTATGTAATAGAACTTCCTCACTTTATTTTTAAGGACAAAGGGAAAAACTTTCTCTAAGAGGTGAAACCAACCCTAGTGCCTTACATACATTACTAATTCCACCATTCTAGGATTCTCAAATATTCTAGAATAAAAAACTCTCCCAGTCAAGACCTTCTGAGTTTTTAATATCTCATTTAATTCCTTTCTAGTCAAAAACTTTTCTTCTTCCTCCATCTTCCATATTTTAGAGACACTCCAAAAATCTTCTTCAATAACTTTTATTTTCTTTGTACCAAGTCCCTGAGTCACTTTCTTCTTCACAGCTATGTGTTTATTAGGAGTTGGACTCCTGGTTTTTGTCTGAGAGGACCTAGTCCTCCCTTCACCTTGAGCTTCTGTTCTTTTTTTCTCTGTTGCAACAACAACATCAGAGTCTATTTCATAATCACCCTCTCACATTTCAACCACCTTTAAATTTCCTTAATCTAACACTACTCCTTTTCTTAACCTTTTTATCTTAATAATGGTAGATTTACTTGCCTTCAGGGCATGTCCCATTAATTTTCTCTTAGCACCCCTTGTTGAGTATGTCTTGGTCACATTTATAGTCTCATTCACTTTCTCCTTAACCTTACTACCTCTTTGTTATATATAAACCACCTCAGAGGTAGCTCATTCTCATCAATCTCCTTATTCTTATTTGAAGGTCGTACAAATGAACTAATTTGCTCATCAACTTTAGGAGATGTGTCAAATAAGGTAGAAACATTATCATCACCCACAACATGTTCCTCCACCCCTATATAACTCTCCCTAGGATCAATTGACACCAACATCATATTCTCAGCAAACCAATCCTCTCTGGCCAACTCACTGCTAGAGGGGTTAGATTTTTTCCAGGGAGGTCTTCTTCAAAGAGTTAGGAAAAGATAGGGTTTGAATCAGAATGGGTGGGAACCAAATTTATTTAGAGTTTCGGAGGGTTCAACCATTTAAGCATTTTTTGAAGGAATAGGGGGTTGAGGAAACCCGATTTCTATGGGTGACCCAAAAGCTTCACTTTGGTCAACAATTATAGTTGTTTTAGAGATAGGTTCTACCATTTTAGGGGTTTCTTCCATGGTGGACTCATCCATGGAAAATGGTGATGAAGATGAGTCAACTAATGGGTTTTCAGAGTAGAGTATAGGAGATAAAATGGGTTTAGAATCTTGTGAAAGAATTGAGGACTCTTTGTCAATCATGTACACTGGTAAAGAAGGAGACACAATGGGAGGATTTTCAGAATGGGTGAAAAGATTGAAGAATGTTAGATGGGGATAGAAGACGAGGGTTTGTCAGCTATTAGAAACTTTGGAAGGGTATTTTCAGACAAAGATAAAGAAAGGGAATTTTGAAAAGATTTGCTTTTAAGATAGAGAGGTTTAAAGCTAATTTTGGAAAAGTGAGTAGAAAGAGGAATTTGATTTTTGTATTTAAAGAAAGAGAAAGTTGAAACGTTTAAGATTAAAGGGCATAGGAAATGTCTAGTCGCAATAGGTTCAACTCTTTACTTTCAGAAGATTTGACAGCTCTTAGAAATAAAAGGGAAAAGAAGTGGCTTTTTCAGACAGAAATTTATGTAATTTTTAAAGTGCACATGAATGATACTAACTTATGGAATGGGATGATGTCCCTACCTTGCTTGAGTGAAACTTTTTATTGTATCTATCTCATCTGTTCCCCTTTAAAGTGGCTCATGATGCATGCATACCTGCAACGTTGTGGGACTGAGTTATACTAAAAAGTTCTAATTCCATCAAGGACACTTGTCACTTAATCATAGCCAATGACTTGAGGAAATTGATCCACCAAGTTGGTTAATTCATCTTGATCAATCCAAACCTCAGCTTATTCTTCACAAATTGCTCCTTGTGAAGAACCTTTGTGAAGATATCAGCTTCTTAGTCTTCAATCTTACCAAATTTAATGTAAATAGCCATTTTTCACTATTGTCTCTTGGGAAGTGATGCCTCACATTAATATGCTTTGTCCTTTTATGTTGCTCTAAGTTTTTATCCATGTTTAGCACACTTGTATTATCACACATGAAAGAAATAGTATCAGAGACAATCTCAAAGTCCTTCAGTTGTTGTTTAATCCAAAGCAATTGAGCACAACAAGAAGCTGCAACCACATATTTAGCTTCACCAGTAGATAATGCAATTGAATTGTGTTTCTTATATCCCCAAGAAATTGGAGAAGATCCTACGAAATAAGCCATTCCTAAGGTACTTCTTCTATCCACTAGGTACCCAGCATAATCAACATTAACATACCCTATTAGATCAGACCTGTCTCCTGGTGGATAGAAAAAGACCAAGTCCCGTGTCCCTTTAAGATATTTGAGAATTCTCTTTGTTGTTTTGAGGTGAGACTCCGATGGACATTCCAAAAATCTAGCACACATACCCATACTAAACACAATATTTGGTTTGCTTGTAGTAAGTTATAGCAAAGATCCAATAATCCCTCTATACACATGTCATGACTCGAACTGGGGTCTGTCCCTGATGGGTATCTCAAGTTCACCAAGGACCGAAGATGAACCCCTTTGCCTAGTCAAACAGAACAAAATACACTAATAGTGGCTGAATTTTGAACATATAAGAAGATAGATAAAGATAAGCTCAAAAAGTCTAAGATACATCAATAACCAATACCTAATCCACAGTATTCCTCAAAGCCTCTATGACAAAATTAAATATAATCTAAGTCGGTACATGCCCCTGACGATAGCCAAAACTAGACCAAAGAAAAGTATATAACATACGGAAACTAAATCATGAAATGAAGTCTTTCAAAATATTGAAGCTCACCACTTCACGCTGACTTATAAGCTATCCCACGATCACCTATCATTGTGCAGAAAAAGTAGAAGTGTTTCGGTGTCTGCATTTTAGGGGATACAAATGGTTAGCGGGTTAAGAGCTAGTATGTAACTCAGGGATATAGGGGTAAACTAATGCCATGATTCCAAAACCAATTGAAAACCATTCATATGCACACATACAAGCATGTGCATATATATATATGTATATATATATATATATATATATAAGATGTGGGTAAAGAAGACATGATTTAGCATGAACTTTAAATCATGCTCCTAGATTGTGTAGCTTGACCATCCTAATAACAACCCTCGGGCAATATGGGTCCAACTGTCACCCCCTGGTCGGGCCTCAGTACATGTTAGCCGTATGAACCGAAGATACCATAGAAGGCTGAGGATTCCTTATCCCTACGCCATCCATAATACAAATACACATATAGTATGACACAAGCACATGGTCAGACCAACCCTCATGTCGGCAAACGTGAGTTTCTAGTATTAGTCCCTCGGGACCTCCACCTTCTTAGCTAGATAACACAACCCTATTTAAGCCCAATTAAAACATTTAGCACATAAACCATCCATTAATCCAATGAGTCAATCATAAGGCATCATTAAGTGATATCTTCATATAGACTATAGCTTGCAAGTGAATGTCATTAAGCCAATGCTTGGTGGAATCCTTGTATCCCACAAGGTTTTCAAGAAAATCATTTACTTGGGGAAAACCTTGTACCCCATAAGGTTTTCAAGATCATTATTATCCATTTAGCTATTTATACGATTCATTGGTTTTAAGAAAAGTAGGCCAACATCAAGATTATTCACATTCCAAACCGATTATGCAAGTGGGTTGAGGTTCTCATCAATTTCAATACCAAAATCCAATTATTTTAGGGTATCCTTGTACCCTTAATTCGATTGTTTACAAATTTAGGGATTCCTTATACTGCTATTTCATTCACCATTTCCATGCACCCCAATGAGTTCACAAGTCACCAATTCAATGCATAATAAATCCACAATAATCATAGGAAAAGCATTTAAACAATTTACATCCAATACCCTCAACTCATCATTCAAAATCTAACATCAAAACTATGTGAATATTAAACCAATTTATGTAATAATGAAAACATAAGTTTAGGGAGATAGATACATGCCTTAATCACCAAGAAATTCGAAGAATAAATCACCCTTAGAACCTTAGATGACTAATTTCTTGAAACCCTAGCCTTGTCTTTGAATGGGAAATTTGAAAGAGTTTGAGAGAGTGTTTACAATTGATAAGTGGTGAAAATAGGGTCCCCAAGTTGTTTTGTGTACATGGTGTCTAAGTGGGAAATGAGGGAATTGATTATAATTCCCCTACTTAAAATGCTGAAATTTACCGCCCAGTCGTTACGAGTCACCCTACAACTCGTAGTGACTGGATACGAGTTGTCCCTTGACTCATAATCAAGGAAGAGGCCTTGGAATGTACACTGTTGACCCTATGACTTATACCCTATAACCCATAATGAGACCCTATGAGTAGTTGTAACAAAGACAGAAGAACTTAGGCAACACATTGGTCACCCTACGATTGGTACATTATGACTCGTAATGAGTTATTATGACTCGTGACCCCAGTCGTAGTCATAACAGAAACTTTAGGCTAGCACACTGCTCAAGCTACAATTGGGGTCTTAAGACTAGTATAGAGACCTTACGACTCATATAGTGAGTCGTAGGTTGGGAAGTGAGCTCAACACTTAGGGATTTTTCAAGAACAAAAATTTGGTGTGTTACATTCCCCCCTCAACCCACTCAGGATCATTCATCCCCGAATGATGAGACAAGGCACCCATTAGCATGATTTAACACCGAACACAACCATACTTTTCTTTAACAAAGACGAAAAACAAAGATACTAAGGAATGCACATACCTTAAGCATGATTATCCGAAGTGGAAAATTGGAATGGATATTTGGACTTCATGTCCTCTTCAGCTTCCCAAGTAGCTTCTTTAACCTTTTGTTACTCCATAAAGCCTGCACCGAAGCCACATCCTTAGTCCTCAACCTACAGACCTGTCTTTTAAAAATATCTACCGGTACTTCCTCGTAAGACAAGGAATCCAAAATACCCACACTCTTAAGAGGAACAACCAAGGATGGATCACCTACATACTTCTTAAACATAGAAACATAGAACACCGGATAAATGGAACCCAAACTAGAAGGCAAATCTAACTCGTAAGCAATATTACCCATTATCTTTAAAATCAGGTATGGGTCGATATAATGGGGACTGAGCTTTCCCTTCTTTCCAAGTCTCATCAACCCTTCATGGGAGACACCTTAAAGAACACCCAATCGCTAACATCAAAATACAACTTCCTATGCCTTACATCTGCATAGGACTTTTGGAAACTTTGGGCGTTCTTTAGCCTATCCCTAATTATCTTCACATTCTCCATAGCCTAATGAACTAAGTCAGGGCCAATCAATATTGCCTCACCAACTTTGAACCATCCAATAGGAGAGTGATATCTCCTGTCATTCAAAGCCTCAAACGGAGCTAGTTGAATGCTAGAGTAATAGTTGTTATTATATGCAAACTCTATGAGGAGAAAATTATTAACTCACCTACCACCAAAGTTCACACAAGCCCTTAGCATATCTTTTAAGGTCTGGATAGTCATCTTTGCTTGTCCATCTATCTGAGAGTGGAAACCGGTACTAAGGTTCACCTTAGTCCCCAAACCTCTCTAAAATGAATGCAAAAAATAAGACGAGAACTATGTATCTCGATCTAAGATGATAGAAACGTGCACACCATGCAACTTGACAAACTCCTGAACAAAAAGTTTAGCATAATCCTCTGTGGAAAAATTAGTCCTCACATGCATAAAATGAGCATACTTGGTTATACCATCCATGATGACCCAAACCGAATCAAACTAATGCTGAGATAGCAGAAGATCCATAATAAAGTCCATATTAATCACTTCTCATTTCCATAGGCAACTCAATATCTTGAGATAACCCACCAGGCCTCAAGTGCTCTACCTCTATCTGCTAACAAACCATACATTTAACCATGAAATTGACCATGTTTCTCTTCATGTTGTTCCACCAATATATCTCTTTCAAATCATGGTACATCTTTGTTGATCCTGGATAAAAAGTATACTGCAACTCATATGCTTCGGCCAAAATTCTTCTCCACAACCCATCTACATCGAGAACACACAATCTACCTTGGTACCTCAAGATACCATCACCGCCAATCTCGAAAGCCATAACTTTTTGTTGACCCATAGTATCCTTAATCTACATCAAGATCAAATCCAAAACCTGCTTCTCCTTCACCTCAACACCAAGAGATGGCTTCACCACCTCTTGAAGAAACACACCTCCATCCTTGAAGTCCAAAAAACAAACTCCAAGATTAGTCAAACAGTGAATATCCTTTACGAACCCTTGCTTCTCCTCATCTATATGAGATAAGCCTCCCATAGATAACCTACTAGGAGCATCAGCAACCACATTAGCTTTACCTGGATGATAATGGAGACTTATATCATAATTCTAAGAAACTCAAGCCACCTTATTTTCTAGAGATTTAACTCCTTCTGGGTGAACACATACTGCACGCTCTTATGATCTGAGAAGATTTCAACATGCACCCTATACAAGTAGTGAGGCCACATTTCCAAGGCAAACACCACAACCAACAACTCCAAATCATGAGTCAAATAATTTCTCTCATGAACTTTTAGCTGCCTAGAAGCATATGCCAGGACCCTGCCTTTCTGCATCAAAACACAACCAAGCCTCACACAGGATGCATCACAATAGAAAACAAAGCCATCAGTACCCTTGGGTTGGGTCAAAATCAGGTCAAAGTCAACTTATCCTTCAAATTCTCAAAGCTACTCTCATAAGCATCGGACCATGAAAACTTTACCTTTTGAGTCTAATTGGCCAACAAAGCAATAATCGGTGAGAGGCTATCCATAAACCTCATATAATAATCGGCCAAACCCAAGAAGCTTCAAATATCGATTGAAGTCGTGGGTCTAGGTCACTTCTTTGCTACAACAACTTTCTGTGGATCCACCATGACCCCTTCACTAGAAACAACACAAACCAGAAAAGTAATAGGATTCAACTAAAACTCACACTTGGAAAATTTAGCATATAAATACTAGTCTTTAAGGGTCTGCAACATTATACGGAGGTGATTGACATGATCCTCCTCCCTTTTTGAATATACTAAAATATTATCAATAAACACAATGATGAACAAATCAAGAAACTGACGGAATACTCGATTCATAAGATCCAAAAATATTGCTAATGCATTAGTCAAACAAAAGGAAAGCACTAAAAACTCAAAATAACCATATTGGGTTCAAAAAATAGTCTTAGGGATATCCACCTCCCTAATCTTCAGGTGATGATAACTCGATCAAATATCAATCTTAGAAAAGTACTTAGCACCCTGAAGCTGGTTAAATACATCATAATCCTAGGGAGAGGGGACTTATTCTTTATCGCCACTTTGTTCAACTAGTGGTAGTCTATCCATATTCAGAGGGAACCATCCTTTTTACGCATTCCAAAGGAGCACCCCACAAAGAAACTCTAGGGCAAATAAAACCCTCATCAATAAGATTTTTCAACTACTCCTTTTGATCTTTCAACTCAGTCGAAGTCATTCTATAAGAAGGGATAGAGATAGGACGGGTATCTAATAGAAGGTCAAACTCAAAATCAAAATCAATTTCCCTATTGGGAGGAATACCAGGAAGATCATTAGGAAAGACCTTAGAAAACTTATTAATCATGGGAATAGATTGCAATGAAGGACCCTCTGAGTTAAATCTTTAACCTATACCAAATGATAAATACACCCCTTATAAATTAGCTTCTGGGATCTAAGACAAGAAATGAACCTCCTCTTAGGCACTAGGGAACTACCTTTCTACTCAATAACCAATTCATTTGGGAATTGGAAACTGACCCTTCGGGTCTTACAATCAAGAGAGGTGTATCACGAGTGAGGCTAATCCACCCCTAAGAACATATCAAAATCTAGCATATCTAATTCAATCAAATCAACCAAAGGTCTCCCTACCATAGATACCACGGATAGACACCACACAATCCCTATAGATTTTTTTAGCAACCAAAGAATCACCTATCGGGGTAGAAATAGAAAAGGGATCTGAAATACTTTTGAGATCAAAACAAAAATAAATAGCCACATAAGGGGTCACATAAAAAAGAGTAGAAAATAACAATCTCAGAAGAGGCCTCAAAGTCCTAACGGGTGGTAAGAGCATATAGACAATTTTGGCCGAAGCTGGTACTAGAAGCAGCACCTTTGGTGCAAGAGCTGAAGAAATAGTAACAAGGACCTTATTAGCCCAAAAGCAACCTTACATCAGATAATTTCTCTGCATATGTCCAGGTTGACCACAATTAAAACACCAGTTCCTCCTTACCACAGAAACCATAATGCAACTGACCACAAAATCATAAGGAGGATAACTTTGGGCTAACTGTGCTCTACTAACTCAAGATTGGCTACCTTGTGCCTCAAACCCGCCATCATCTAGAAATGACGATCACCAGATGACTTTGCATAAGAAGTGCTAGACGTCAACTATGAGTTATAACATTCCTAATTCATCTTATACCACTATTTACCATCTCTACCACTCTATTATTGATCTCCACCTTGATCCCAATATCTGAACCTTTGACTTTGTCTCTCTTCTAAATCTGTTTGCTTTATTTTTTTCCTCTTTGACCTACTGTATATACACCATAAGCCTAGAGATATCCATGACATTATTCAGCAGTACAGCCTTGCTCTCTAGGACCAAGTCCTGAGACACCCTTGAAGAAAACTTCTTTATCCTAGCCCTCATGCTAGACATTAACCTAGGAGCATAGCGATACAATTAATGAAATTTCAAGGCATACTCTTACACAGTCATTTTGCCTTGCTTTAAATTCAAAAAATCCTTAGCTTTCACCTCCCTTAACTCCTGAGAAAAGAAACGATCAATAAAAGCACTAGAAAAATCATCCCACATAGCTGGTTTAGCATCATCTCTCCTCATCTTCTCCAACTCTTTATACCACTAATACGCCACATCCTTCAGCCGGTATGCAGTAAATTCTGCACCTTCAAAGTCAAAAGCATGCATAACTCAAAAGATCTTATTTATCTTATTTATGAACCCTTAAGGATCTCCCTCAACCTTACAGCCAGTAAACATAAGAGGATCAAGCCATATAAATTTCCTAACTTGAGAAACCTCAGAAGAACAAACAATAGTACCATCAGGACTCGACTGATGTGACTAAGAAGTCACCAACAGGCCCAACAGATGAATAGAATGGCAAAACTTGACGTTAGTAATATCTTCTTGAGGTGACTGAGTACGAGCGTCCCTGACTAAAGAAGGATTAGTGGGGACTGGTAGAACTCCATGAGGGAAATTTGAATTTGTGAACCTAGACTGATTTGTACACATAGGTAGGACGAGTTCTCTCGACATTGTCCTTAAGTGGGACAGAGGAGTTTCTACGAGCATCAGATCTTCTGAGAGACATGCTCTGAAATGCAAATAAATTAGAATTAGAGGATATTTTAACATCATAGACTCTACATCCTGAATTAGGATGTGAGAAAGGGAAATATTCCTAAATATCTCATAGCCTCTCTCTTATATATGTGGCACGCTATACACCAATAAAAGAAACTCTACTTGACACGAATTTGTCATACACCCAATTGACCATGAACCTAGGCACTGATACCAACTTTGTCATGGCCCAAACCCAGTACTGGCAGTGACAGGTATCTCAAGTCCACCATAGATTGGAGACCACCTATGTTGCCTAGTCAAACAGAACACAATACACTAAAAGTTGCTAATTTTTGAACATATAACAAGAGAGATAAAGATAAGCTCAAGAATTCTAAGATACATCAACAACCACTACCCAATCCATAGTAATACTCAAAGCCTTTATGACAAAACTGAATATAATCTAAGTCGGGACATGCCCCTGACGATAACAAAAACTAGACCAAAGAAAAGTATACGACATAAGGAAACCAAATCATGAAATAAGGTTATCTTAAATATGGAAGCTCACCACATCATGTTGAATCATTATCTATCCGGCAATCACCTATCACAATGCAGGAAAAGTAAAAGTATTTTCAGTACCTATATCGCATAGGAATACAACATCTGAAGATAGTTAGCAGATTGAGTGCTAGCATATAACTCAGAGATAAGAGGGTAAAATAACGCCATGATTCCAAACCAATTCAAAAGCATTCACATGCACACATTCATGCATATGCATATAAACATATACATATATATATATAAGGAGAGGGGAAGTGGGCATAATTTAACATGAACTTTAAATCATTCGCCTGAACTTTAAACATATACACAGTGAGGAACCAGGTCCCTCAAAATCAATCACATTCAGAATATACAAAAATGACCAGCAAGTAAAAGACCGGTGCAGGAAAAGTAACAACACAAGATTTTTATGTGGAAACCCAGGAAAGAAAAACCACGGCTTGCCCTCACAAGCACCAAAGAAATCAACTATAATCAACTTCCTGATTACAGTCTACATTTCAACCTACCTCTATGCATCTTTTGCTTGCAGCAACTCTACTACAAGCTTATTTTGGCAACTCTACCAAGGACTCTCTATGCTAATTAATTCTAATTAGGCTCACACTTAGGCAAATCTACCTAAGCACTCTCTACTTAAAAGAAAAACACTGCTCTTATAACATGAGCAGTTCAGTTATAAATCCGTACTAACTCAAGAACTATTTCTATTTAACCACTCATAAAACTAAGAACTTGAGCAGTGCTGAAATGGAGTTTTTGTTGCCTCTCTTCACTCTTTGTAATTGCAAAAGTCAATTTGATGAAGAGGCATCTTTTTATTTTTATAGCTGAGTGATCATTAGTGATGAAAGATCATTGGACCAACTGTCCTAATCAGTACAAAATAAAACCTGCATATTTGTTACACAAGAGGACAAAGTTATGCAGACAACGCGTGTCAGCTGCACTATACCTTGTACATGCAGGGACTTGGCCCCTTGCAGTTATCTTCTCATCATCAAAACTACATATAGAAATTTTCCTCCTTTTTGATGATGAAAAACCAACCATAATGTTTTGAGCAACAATGCATATTCATCATATTTAATCAGTGTGGTTACCACCTGAAGTTAAATGTTACCCCTATCATTATGCTTCCTTCATCATCATGCAACATAGGGACCTAGTCCTTTGTTGTTATTTGCAGTAAAAACCTATTATTTCTTTCCCCATATCATCATGAACCTTCATTTAGTGCATTTTCATACTTCTCCTACACTTGCATACTTCCCTTTATTGCACCTTTATTTAAGGCATTTACACACTTCCCCTGCACTTGAGTACTTCCCATTGTCAATATGACTCCCTTCAAATCTGTAACTCAATTCACCCGATACCTAGTCCCTACTACATGAACTCAGTATTCCCCATTTTAGCATCATTGAAAGTGAGAATAGTAAACCAAAAGTAAAGATAGTACATATTAGTTAACTCATGGCCACTAGGGCAACACTAACATATAGAACAACTTTAAAGTAAAGAAGACAAATGAAGATCATAAATAAAACCTCATTCATGATTAATTAGGATAAGAACCAATGTAGTAAGCTAAAGTAATCACCCTAAAATAACTGCATTTAAAAGTCATTATGAGAACCAGGATATGAAATTGACACAAAGTTGATGAGGGAATGAGGATAACAGGGGCTCAGGTAGAGGGAGAATTAGGGATAGGGATTTAATTATCATCTCCATTCTTGAATTTTCAATAATGTGAGCATCCAACAACTATTTGGTAAGTTCCTTCACTTCAGTATCCAATCCTTGAACTTCGCCAGTTAGTTCTGCCACTTTTGTGTGCAGTTTTGCATTTTCATTTGCAAGTTCATCAGTGGCACCTGGTCCCTCAGAAGACAGCTTCTAATTCTGCAATTTTAGGTATATTATTTTAGTTTCCTTTGCTACTAACACAATTCTCAATTACCCAAATTGATCGAATACTTTGTTTAGGAAGTACCCATATGGCATTCCATATTTCCCTTCCTTCTTGCAGATTACCTTCTTTATGTGCTCTAGTAAGATTATTAACTCAAACTTACTTAGACATTCGATCAAGAACAAGTCAACACTAGAGGAATTTATTCTCTTTTCTAACCTTAGTAGCGGTACCTTATTGATGAACTTAAATACCATCTGATAGTTATTCTTATAAATTTCCTTTTTACTGCAGTTGTTGATGTTCCTCCTATCTTTGATACATTGATTATGAACTCAGTTGTGGTCTTCCTCTTTACAACTGTCCTCACACCCATTATAAGTACATCCAAGATTTTATCCCATAATTTCTTATCCTTATTGATAAGCTTCTCTTACACTTGGGCATTCAAACGTAGCCCATCTTCTGAGAATTTTATGATGTAATAAAATTCCCTTACCTTATTTTCAAAAACCACTAGTGTTGTTTCTTCAAATAGATGTAGCCATCCTTGATGCCTTACATAGTCTACCAACTTCCATTACTCCAGGCTTCTGACATATCTAGGGATCAAAAGTTCTTTTTGACAGAACCTTCTGAGTCATCGATATTTTATTCCTTCTTTAAATAGGTACATCCTTCATTTCTTTCTTTAGTCTTATTACTTGCCTCTTTCTTTTTAATTGAAACTTTTCTCTTCTTGGAACTAGGTCCCTCGGAGTATTTTCTTTACTTGATAGCTATCTATTTTTGCCTCATTTCAGCAAGGTTACCAGACTTTGACTTGGAGGATCTAAGGTGAAGTTTTCTATGGCTTTGGTTGCTGAAGGATCAAGATATTCAATAAGGGCATGTTCAATTTGATTTTCTAGAGTTTTATCTACTTCAAGGTTCTTATCTGGGTTTAAGGAAGTATTAATATTAGTCATTTAGTTTTGTAAGTGAAGGAGAGTGCGAGGGACCAATTTGGTTTAGAGGAGGCAAAGAGTGATGAGTTGAGACTAAGAATGAGAAATAGCCTACTTTTGCAATTTGAAGAGGTGACCGTTGTCATCAAAAGATATTCTTTTTTAAATGACATACTTAATCCTAATAAGTGCAACTCTTCATTTTGCAAAAGAATTGACAACTTTTATTTAGAGAAGGAAAAACACATGGCTTTCTAGACAACATTTTATGATTATTAAAGTATACTGTAGTGATACTAACCTGAGAGATTAGACCAGGTCCCTCTTTTTCTTAAGTGAATCTTCAAATTTGTGCAATTCATATTTGTCCACTTTCAAAGTTATTTCCATGGTGTATACCTATGACACAACCTCCCGATAAGGGGCCTCATCATAATGGGTATCTCAAGTACAACCAGGACTTCAGACCACCCCAATACCCAAACCCAACCATCCGGCATATACCCTGAGTCAGATAAATTTCGACCATATAACAAGATAGCATATACCCTAAGTTGGATGAATTTCGATCAAATAAGCCCAAACGTTCGAAACCCAACTAGTAACTATAACCAAACAAAAACCATAAACCAAAGCCAAAACAATAAACAAACCAAGTTCCATAACATAACATAAAAAGAGGGAACAGTGAGAAATTTAGTCCAATGGTATCAATCCCAATACCAATGCCAATACTAAGGTTGACGCCAATACCAAACCCACCCATACCAATCTATAGTAGTTCCACAAAAGCCTCTAAGCAAAAGAAAACCAATATCCGATTGGGACATGCCTCCAACCATAGCGAAAACCAATATCCATAAAATATCTAATGTATGTAAAAATATCCATGAACATGAAATGGAGCTTTCTCGAATATGAAAGCTCACCACTTCAAGCCAATAAAACTAATCCCCAAATTTGATCACTAAATAGGAGGAGTAGAATGGTTGGTTCCTGCATCATGTGGGGATACAACCACCCAAGGATGGGTTAATGAGTGAATGATAGCAAGTCCTTAAGATAAGGATAAAATAATGATATCCAGTAAACCAACCATATGCACATAAACCATACATACATATATATATAACCATGTCGGGAAAAGGGAACCATATTTAGCATGCATTTAAAATCATTAACCTAGGAATATGTAGCTTAACCATCCTAGAACCACCCACAAGCTATATAGCTCTAGTGTAATTCCCTGAACGGGCCCTAATACGTTTAGCCACATGAACTGGAGATACCATAAGAGTGGAGTATTCCCAAGTACCCTTCACTATCCATGATATATACATATAGTGTACATAGAGGATTCTTATGTACCTTATAGTATCATATATGGTAACCATCACCAACCCTTTATGTCGGCAAACATAAGTTTCCAATGTTCGCCCATTGAACTCGGACCTTTACGATTATCTATGTAACGACCCTATTTTCTGGACCCAGAATATTACATGGTGCTCATGATCCCGAAGGACCACAAGCCAACACTCTACTGATATTTGTACCTGAATACTACATAATATAGATAATAAATGCATAAACTGGCCATAAGGTTCAAAATATCAAAAAATACTCAAAATTTAAAACTGAATACGGATACACCTATCCGAAAAGCCTCTAAACTATCTGAACTGTGGATTTGATGGGACATGTCCCTAACTAACTCTATCTACTAAAAGTAAACAAAATCTGATACAAAAATGATAAAAGGATCATTCTTAAATGAAGAGGACTCATTGCTACGTCTACTATTGCTGCTGACTGGGACTGAACTACTAAGGGTACTCTGGATCTTGTGCCTCTGAACCTATGGTGTCAAATAAAACATCATAGCACAAATGCATCAGTATGGGAATATACCAAGTATGAAGATGAGATAAGGCTAAATGCAATGGCTTATGAATAAATAATTACTTAACAGAATAATCATGAGAGTACTGAATGAGAACGCATGCAAGAATGCACAAACCATTACTGAAATCATCATGACTCAAAATACTGAAACTCGGATACTACTTTACTAACATTTGAACTCATTACTAATACTAAGATACTGAACAACTGAATCATTTGATACTGATAAATGAGTACTGAGGTGAGATTAGTCTTATCTAGCGAGTGATCTCCAGATCTGGTATATAGAACACTCAACTAAATCTGAAACTAAGATCAAGTCTATCTGACGGTTGATCTCTAGATCTGATAACAAGAATACTCAACTGAATCTAAGACTGAGATCAAGCCTATCTGATGGGTGATCTCTAGATATGATGACAAGAATACTCAACTAAATCTGAGACTGAGATCAAGCCTATCTGACGGGTGATCTCTAGATCAAATAACAAGAATACTACTCTGAATTTGAGACTGAGATCAAGCCTATCTAATGGGTGATATCTAGATCTGATAACAAGAATACTAAACTAAATTTGAGACTGATATCAAGCCTATCTAATGGGTGATCTCTAGATCTAATAACAAGATTACTCAACTGAATATGAGACTAGATCAAGCCTATCTGATGGTGTAATACGCCGCATGTTTCTAAGCTAGGAAGTGAATAAGTTTTCCTACATATGAAACCTCCTATCCTATGAGTAGCAATTTATTGAATTACTTACAATGAATATCCTAGTGATAGTATAGCTTACAATGTCTTCAGTATGCTCATATGAGTCGCTTAGAGTGATGCAAGCTAAGAGTTTTGGAATCAATCAAGTCTTAGTGTTTGATTTTGCAAGGGTCATCTTTGAACAAGAATAACGTGATTGATATTTGAAATTTTGGAATATTTAGACCCACCAAATTGTATAGAATCGAATATTTATAGATTTTCCATGTTTATGTTTATGCTTTACTAGACCCAGGTGCATCCTTGTCTTTTGTTACCCCATACATAGTAGGCGATTTCAGAATCAATCTCAAAATTCTAGCATAGCCCTTTTCATTCTCTACCCCAGTGGGTAAAACCATCATAGCCTGGCGGGTATACAGGAACTGCCCGGGTATGATATCTCAGAAATCTACGTCAGCAAATTTAGTTGAGTTAGAGATAACTGATTTTGATGTCATTCTCGGCATAGATTAGCTTCATTCTTGCTATGCCATAGTCGACTGTAGAAATAGGATAGGTCAGTTTTAGTTCCTGAATGATCCCATCCTAGAGTAGAAGGGTAGCATTTCAGCATTCAGGGGTCAACTTATTTCCTACCTTCGGGTAAGGAAAATGACTTCCAAGGGGTGTGTGTATCATCTCGTGCATGTTAAAGATTCCAGTTCTGAATCTCCTAGTCTCAAAATAGTCCCACTTGTTAATGAATACTCAGATGTCTTTCCCAAAAATCTTTCAGGCATTCCTCCTAAAAGGGAAATAGACTTTGGCATAGACCTTCTTTTGGATACTCAATCTATTTCTATTATGCAATACAAAATGGCACCAGCAAAACTCAAGGAACTGAAAGATCAGTTGAAGGATCTCTTAGATAAGGGATTCATTAGATCTAGCATTTCCCTATGGAGTGCGCCAGTATTATTCATGTGCAAGAAAGACGGTTCTCTAAGAATGTGTATTGATTACCATCAACTCAATAAGGTCACGGTTAAGAACAGATATCCTCTTCCCAGGATTGATGATCTATTCGACCAACTTTAGGGTGCCATTTACTTGTCCAAGATAGACCTCAGATCGGGCTATCATCAAGTCAGAGTGAGAGAATGTGACATTCCAAAGACAGCTTTCCGTACTCGGTATGGTCACTTCAAATTTTTAGTCAAGTCATTTGGTATTACTAATGCCCCTATAGATTTTATGGATTTGATGAACTGTGTGTTCAAGCAGTACTTGGATATGTTTTTCATAGTATTTATAGATGATATTCTGGTCTATTCTCGCATAGAGCGTGATCATGTAGACCATCTCAAGATTGTTCTTCAGACTCTCAAGGATCACCAGTTATTCGCTAAGTTCATCAAGTGTGAATTTTTTCTAATATCAGTAGCATTCCTTATCCATATTGTTTTCGGTGATGGCATTAGAGTAGATCCTCAGAAAACCAAGGAAGTAAGAAACTGGCCCAGACCCGTATCTCCATTAGATACCAGGAGTTTCTTAGGTTTGGATAGCTATTACAAATGGTTTATTGAGGGATTTTCTTCTATTGCATCTCCCATGTATAGATCAACTTAGAAAAAGATCAAGTTTCAGTGGTCAGATTCATGTGAGAGGAGCTTTCAAGAGTTGAAGACTCGACTGACCTTAGCTTCAGTTCTAGCTCTTCCAAATGGTTCATATAGTTTTTTAGTGTATTGCGATGCATCTAGAGTGGGTTTAGGTTGTGTCCTCATGCATCATAGTAAGGTCATAGCCTATGCCTCCAGACAGTTAAAGCCACATGAGAAGAATTATCCTACTCATGATTTTGAGTTAGCAGTGGTAGTTTTTGCCTTGAATATTTGGAGGCATTATCTCTATAGAGTTCATGTAGATGTCTTCACAGACCATAAAAGCCTCCAGTATGTCTTTTCCCAGAAATATCTCAATCTTCATCAGAAAAGGTAGTTAGAGCTCTTGAAGGATTATGAAATAAGTGTTCTTTATCATCCGGGCAAGGCCAATGTTGTGGACGACGCTCTGAGTAGACTCTCCATGGTTAGCATTTCTCACGTTGAGGGTAGTAAGAAAAGATGGCTCAGGAGATCCATCAGCTTGCCAGACTAGGAATTCGCTTCGTTGATTCTTCAGAGGGTGGTCTATGTGTTCACAGTAGTTCAAAGTAGTTCAAAGTCATCTGTATTTTCTGAGGTAAAAGAGAAGCAAGATAGGGATCCTATCCTTGTCAATCTCAAAGAGTCAGTTCAGAATCATAAAGTCGAGCTTTTCTCCTAAGGGAAAGATGGTGTTATTCGTTGTCAGGGTCATCTATGCATTCCAGATGTAGATGAATTGAGGCAGCGAATTCTTGCAGAAGCGCATGGTGCGTGATACTCTATTCATCCAAGGGCCACTAAGATGTACCGTAATATGCGGGAGATCTATTGGTGGAGTGGGATGAAGAGAGATGTTGCAGAGTTTGTGGCTAAGTTCTCTACATGTCAGTAGGTTAAGATAGAGCATCAGAAACCTAGTGGTTCTATGCAAGAGTTCACCATTCCTACTTGGAAGTGGGAAGAAGTGAACATAGACTTCGTGATGGGTTTGCCTAGAACTCATCATCATCATGATTTAGTCTGGGTCATTATAGATAGAATGACCAAGTCAGATTATTTTTTTCCTATTCGTACTTATTATTCCTTCGAGGATTATGCGAAACTCTATATCAGGGAGTTAGTCAGTTTACACGATGTTCCACTATCTATTATCTCAGACAGAGGTACCCAGTTCACCTTTCACTTTTGGAAAGCATTCCAAAAGGGTCTCGGTACCCAAGTCCATCTCAGCACAATGTTTTATCCTCAGACAGATGGTCAAGCTGAGAGGACCATTCAGACTCTTGAAGATATGCTAAGGGCGTGTGCAATTGACTTCAAGGGAAGTTGGGATGACCACTTGCCTTTGATTGAGTTTTCATACAACAATAGCTATCATTCTAGTATTCAGATGGCTCCATTTGAAACTCTCTATGGTAGGAGATTTAGATCTCCGATTAGTTGGTTCAAAGTTAGTGAGGCCTCAGTAATAGGCCCTGACTTAGTATTCGACGCCTTAGAGGAATTTTAGCTGATTAGAGAGAGAGTCTGGGATGCTTAGAGCTGATAGAAGTCCTATGCAGATGTTCATAGAAAGGATCTCGATTTTGATGTCAATGACTATGTCTATCTTAAGATCTCTCCCATGAAGAGAGTGAAGAGGTTCGGCAAGAAAGGGAAACTCAATCCCCGATATGTCGGTACCTTCAAAATTATCTGTCTCTTTGGCAAGGTAGCTTATGATCTTGAGTTGCCTTCAGATCTAGCCTCAGTTCATCCATTCTTCCATATCTCTTTGCTCAAGAAGTGCATAGGTAACCCAGCAGTTGTTGTCCCTATTTAGAGCATAGACACTCAGAACAGCCTCTTTTATGAAGAGATTCCAGTCAAAATCTTAGATTATTAGACTCGTAGATTGAGGAACAAAGAATTCCTTCTAGTCAAGGTTCTTTGGCAAAATCAGTCTTATAAGGGAGCTACTTGGAAAGAAGAAGCAGATATGCGTACCAAGTATCCTCACCTCTTCCCCGCCAATTCAGATCAAGCTCAAGGTAACAGTTCTCCTTAAGCTTATTCAGTTTTATGTTCATGTTTCCAGTATAAACTTGGTACCTATTAACCTTGCATACTCAGTCATACATTTATGTATCAGTTCATTTATAAGGTCATGCATCAGAAATGCATTTTTATCTTAAGAAACTCAGCTACGCATTCATGTATCAGTTGTCCGTGCATCAGATATGCACGAGTTTTGTATGCTTAGCATGTAAGTCATGAGATCAAGTTTTAGTTCTTCATTTTCATTTCAGGTTCTATTGTCTTGTATCCCCTCTCAATAAATTCTCATTCGAGGATGAATGTTACCAAGAGGGGGATATTGTAATACCCCGCATGTTTCCAAGCTAGGAAGGGAATAATTTTTCCTACATATGAAACCTTCTATACTGTGAGTAGCATTTTAGTGCATGACTTACAATGAATATCCTAGTGATAGGATAGCTTGCGATGTCTTAAGCATGCTCATATGAGTCGCTTAGAGTGATGTAAGCTAAGAGTTTTCGAATCCATCAAGTCTTAGTGTTCGATTTTGCAAGGGTCATCTTTGAACAATAATAACGTGATTGATATGTGAAATTTTGGTATATTTAGACACACCAAATTGTAGAGAATTGAATTAGCATTCCAACAATGCCAATTTTATCAAAATCTGACACCCGAGCAAGGAGTTATTGTCTTTCCAAGTAGAATGCGTCGCCTAACCAATTGCACATAGCCACTAGAAAGCATAGGCAATATCATATGCTGCGCCTATGTAAATATAGGTGATATCATATGCGGCGCCTATGTAAATATAGGCGATATCATATGCAGCGCACATCTATGATTTCATCCACGAAAACACTTAGCTTTTGAGTTATTTTGAGGGTAGCTAAGTCTTTTAACACTCCTTACATGTCCCTAAACTTAACCTCATGAAATTTATAGCTTCTAAATACATTAAAACCCTATTAACATCTCAAAGTTCATTATCCAAGAGCAGCATAGGAGAAAAACAACTAGGGTTGCACAATTAAGCTTGAAGATCAAATTTTAAGGAAATTCCTCCATCAATCATCAAGAACCTCCCTTCCAAGGTATGCGTAGTGTTCATCCATGGATTCCTTTCGTCCGTGGAGTTCAATAATCAATCTTTAAAATACAAAAGGTTGGTTGGTTGTAGTGATATGATCATACCCATGTTGATGCTTGTTTGTTTTGCTATATAATAGTTTCGTGATTGTATTTCTCATGAAAGTTATGTTGTTAGTTAAAAAACATGATCTTTAGATGGATTGATAGAATGCTAGTATGAAATCCACCTATGCCTTAAAGAATGCATGCAATGTGTTCGATAAAATGCCTAGTATGTTAGAACTTCATATTTACATGATTTCATGATATCTAAATAACAAGTTCATGATAGTCATACACTCCAATATGAATTTCCATACAAATTATGTGTTGTTATTATTGTGGTATAAAGCATGTATGATAATGGAGATATAAATTATGTACACAAAATATATTCATCCTTTTCCTATCATGATTGAAATGTTGAATAAATACATGAAGTATACTATCCCCTACTTATGATATTGTGAATTATGGACTCAAATCTTGTGATCAAGTCATGTCATGTGTGTCAGTTTCCTCCTATTGAGTCCTGGGGGTATTCGTACCTGAAAACTATAGCTGTGTGCCTAGATTCATGTCATGTTTCACGATATCCAAACTCAAGTATGATTCCATAGACTTCAGTCAGTCATGTGACTCAGGAAAAGCTCATGATCTTAGTCAGTTGTCAGATATCAGTAACATTCCGCTAGTCAATGGAATTCAATAAGATTAAGTCATGTATAGTCAGATATTCATGTCCAGTCCCTCCAAATGGGAGTAGAGGTTAGCACCAAGTGAACCTAAGGATGGGAACTCACCCGCTAGTTTAGGGTGCGATTCTTAGTAGTCATCCTTGTGTTCCAGAACTACATAGCCAGCGTAGTTTGAGACATCTTAACCTATCAGATTAGGGTTGATAAGGTGGTTTAACCTTTCAGTTTAGGGTTCCCACCATTCTTATTGAATACCTGCCAGATAAGGGTCACTCACAAGATGTCCTTACCCGTGGAACGGTATTGACACCCCTCCAGTTGGGGCAAATATTGGGCCCCAGCTTAGCCATAATGGCATACATGGGGCATGTCGGTTAAACACTACCTCCCACAGTTTCAGTATCAGTAAAAGAACTCAGGGTGCTCTTCAGATTTTAGTATATACAGGACTATCAGATACAGTCATTCAGGTTATCAGCTTGCAGTATCTGTCATGACAGTTATCAGCAAATCATGTATTAGCTTACATGTCTTGCTATTATGAATTTACGGTCCCAGTTTCCATATATGTATGTTTGCACTTCCACGTTCATATTAGTCAGTAATGTTGTTCATGTATGAAACCCTTTATGTTTAGCCTACCTTCCTCGTATACTTAGTACTCCAGTTGTGCTGATGCATTTGCACTATGGTGCTTTATTTTTATGTTACACTATATATTCTAAGACACAAGCTCCAGCCCAGCAATAGCAGTAGCATTCCAGTCGCAGAGACATAGTGAGTTCTCATTGATTCAAGGATAATATGATTTGATACATTTATTTATTTCTTCCGTTCAGTTTTACAGAGTTAGTTGGATACATGTTCCTTCAACTCCTTATTTAGATAGTTTAGAGGCTTTCAAATTTATGTTCAGACTTAGCTTTCAGATTGAGTTATTTTGGGTATTTTCACCCACATGGATGTTATGATTTTCAAACATAGTTTTATTCAGTTGAACCTTATGGCCTTATAGTTTTACATATTCCGCATTATTATGTCATGATTTGCAGTATACAGGTACAGATATCAGTCATGGGTTAGCTTGTGGTCCCTCGGGATCATGAGCACCATGTAGCATTCCGGTTCAGCAAATCAGGGTGTTACAGATGGGTGATCTCAGGATTTGATAGTGAGATTAGTCAACTAAATATGAGACTGAGATCAAGCCTATCTGACGGGTGATCTTGTGATCTAATATTAAGATTACTCAACTGAATATGAGACTGAGATCAAGCTTATCTGATGGGTGGTCCATGAATCAATGGAACTATTTGAGTTCCTCACTAAGATAGATGATTGCATATGACAGTCCTGATTTCTAAAAATTGATACTGAAACTATAACTGTGGGAAGTAGTCACTTAACTGACATGCCCCGAATCTCAACTGGTGGGGTCTAACCTGTAACCCAAGCTGGAAGGGTGTCAATACCTTACCATGGATAAAGACCTCTCTGGTCAAGCCTATCGATAACGCTTAACTTACACCTCAATTTAGTGCAAGGCGGTCATCGGTAATATATTTACCAAACTTTGGAGTCGGGGTCAAATCCACAGGGAACAATGTGAGTGGCAATTAAACTAGTTTGAACCTAAAGCTACAAGTCAAATTTAAACAAGTAATTGTTAGTCACCTTGGTTTTAGTTTGTAATCAAGAGTTTATGAAATAACCAGGATTATGTTCACTAGGGCTTACGGTACATGATAGATACTAAAATTTACTCAAGGTTCTCATGGTATTTAGGATGACAAGCTATCTTTATCGATGGTATGCTTAAATGTCTCTCAACCTATTCAAGCGTCTAATTCCCTAATCCTCTCGGACTTAGGAAATTGCTTATCGCTACACAGATTTTACCTTAGGTTAATCAACCTTATTACAGCGCTGATTATTAAACGAAGCCTTTCCCAGTCCCTGTTGATAACTTACTTCCTACTGTTTATGATTTCTTTCTCAAGCAAACCAAAGTAGGCACACCTATTGTTTACAACCAAAAGACATAAATTATAGTCTTAGAATTATCAAGAAATCCTAACACCTATTAAACCTTGCGTATTTAACACCTTATCATGATCTAACCCTATTTCCCATAATCCAGGTTAATGGAATTTAGCCACTCATAATGTAACGAACGAAACACATAATTGAATTCATGATTTGAAAGATAAACTTACAGAGATGAATAATAACTAGTGAATCTCAGATTAAATCACAAAGGAAATTCCAAAGTAATGATATTAATCTCTTCAAAGGATTTTCTTCTTCAAGCCAAGAAATTAGAGAGAGAAAATATCAATGTGTTGTCTCACCAAAAACTCAATTGCGGCTCTCTCCCCTTCTATGGAATAATAATATTAGAAAACCCTCCTACAGGTCTTTAAATAGTCAATCCTAAATAAGGAAATAAAATTAAAATTTAAGATTTTATTTGGGATGGGTGACGGCATTCTTGACGGCACGTCATAAGTATGACGGCGTGTGCATGATGCCGTCAAAGTCTGCAGTGAATTACTATCTTCTGATTTTTCTTATGGAAAATCTGACGGCGTGTCAAATATGTGATGGCCCATGAAAAATTTCATCAAACATTCACTGGAAATCAGCATAATCTACCTCAGATTGACGGCCACTTTGACATCCCGTCCTATGCTGGACAGCGCTTTCGAAATGTCATCGCATTTCATCTCAATTCCTCAGGTTCTATCTAAGTTTGACGACAACTTTGATAGCCTTTCATATGTTTGATGGCGCTTCAGAAATGTCATCAACTTGAGTATAGGTCATTTGCACCATATTTCAACTGATTTATTCTTATTTTCTTTGGTTTCCTCCCCGATCACTTGTATCTGCATTAAAAAATAAAACAATCAAAAAACCAACAAAAGTTGCTTAAGAGTTTGCAATTATTTTGAGCTAAAAAGCATCAAATGTGTTAGATTTTGACCACACATCAACACCCTCAACTTAAAATAATTGCTTGTCCTTCAGAAATAGACTAACTAAGAGAATACAAAGAACATTCAGCAGTTAGCAACCATTTTAGGTCAAAATGCAGTTACTACCTCCAAGGTTAACCAATTTAAACTACTATATATCTTATTGAAAAGCAGCAATATAACACAAAGGATTCCATCCATAGCATCAACTAAGTACCAACAATCATGCTTATATCAATATGACACTACCCAAACAAGTAATTCACCTAGCAACATACTAGTGTGCCCTCACAATAAAGAGTTTCCCTTTATTCTCTCACAATAGAAATCAAAGTATAAATATGGGGATCATCATAAAAACACTCACTCTCAGAATGAAGTTCAAACCAATGTATGCCAAATACCATTTGCTTGTCCTTATCTTCATTACAAAAGTGTCTAGACAGGTAAGCTAAGATCACTATAGGGCTCTCTTAGGCTTGTAACGTAGGCTAAGGGATTGTATGATATTAGATGGTATTTAGAGTGACTAACCTCCTTGGCACTACCTTAACTTATGGGGTCCACTTATTAACCCTTTTTTCTTTTTATCTTTACCACACATTCAGAATGGGTGTAGTTTTTCTTTTTATTCAAACAAACTTCTTTTCTTGCTCTTTTTCACCAACACCCAATTTTCTATTTCTTTTTCACTTATTCTTTTTCTTGTACTCTACCCTTCTTCATACCTAATTTACATCACTCACCCCTATGATAGCCACCCTCAACTTAGGTTGTTTGCCTAAGTCAAGGTGCATAGTGTCTAAGGAGGACCAGGGCCAAAACAGGTTCATTATGATAAAAAAAAAAGAGGGAGGGTGATAGGTATCACAGAAAGAAACTGGTCAATTCAGGCTCAAACAGGGATCAAGGGATATCATGCATTACGGGAATGTCATTTAGGATAATAGTGACTTAAATTCAAAAATGGCCTATGATCCTTTCCTAACCCCTACCTTTCAACTAAGACAAGACGAACCGGACAAGTTCTGGATTCGGCAGTACAAAGGGAACTCAGTAAAATCTGACACACACATGGCACACAGGTACATCATAAGTTATTACCTATTCAGTTCATGCAATTGTCAGCAGTGATTATCATGTCACTAGTACTAATGCCACAATAAGATGTAAAGTGGTCACACATGAATACGTGTCACACATTTATAAAATAGATCATTAGAGAGGTGTTTAAAAAATCAACAAAAATTTGTCAACTGCCCCAGATACTTATTTTCTCCCAGTTAAACAAAACATATCACAAAACAAAATATGATACACATAAACATAACGGCTTTACTAGGAATACGACTTTGGGGAAAAGAGGCATGGCAAAAAAAACCCAGGAGGACATCAACACCCACAAGTAGCCCCACCCTCAACTTAAAATAATGCAAAGTCCCCAATACATCAAACCAAAACAAAAGAGTCAAAAACATACCTGTGGCACCATGGGTACAAAGATCTGATATCAATCACATAATACAAATACAAGCAACAAAATACCTTGGGTTGCCTCCCAAGAAGCGCCTGGTTTAATGTCGCGGCGTGACTCAGTTATCTTGACTACTCATACTTCGTCAAGATACCTTGTTGATAATTATTTATGTCTCCACTTGAAGGATTTGAAACGACGGCCCAACTTTTGATCAATACATCTTCGAGGTGTGTTAGGAAAATGTGAGGGCATGATGAGGAATGTTCTATCACGCTACTTCAAAGACTTGAACTGCTTGCCCAATTTTGCATCAAACTTTCGTGTGGGCTCATTTGGAAATAGTGATAATCTTAAACAGCCACTAAATGGACATCGATCTTTAAACTCTTTGGCCTTCATTATTGGGGTTGTAGTATACCCTTTTGCAAGGATAAACTCCAAAATGTAAGAATATTCTTCCTCATTTTCAAAATTCATCATTTTCTTAGGTGATTTTACTTTCATCACATCCTCTAAGCATAATGTTGAAAAGTGATTCGAATGAGGACTCACCCTCCATTTCAGAATAACTTCCTTATTAGTACTTTTACCCCAAAATGGACTAGAGTCTTCACGAGGATTGTGCTTGATTTGTTCTTTTGACTCTAATGTCATTTCCTCATCCTTGGCATCTTCAATCATGAATAATTCGGTTGGTTGGGAAATCACCGAGGGTTTCTCAACATCAAGCTCATCATCAACATTGGATTCTTTCTCTTAATTCTCACACTCTTCCATTATTTTAAATAATTCCACAGACAAGATGTCATTTAAATTCTTAGGACTTTTACATTTGTGACGCACCTCAATATTTCTTTCTCTTCTTTAGAACAGGCCACTCTTTTTTATATCTCTAACAATTGTATTTACCAAATAGGAAACATCAGTGCCTTTATCATCAACTGGATCATATTTAGAAGTCCTCAATGCGAGGGATTCTTCTCTTTTTTCTTCCTTCTTCTCCAACATCAAGCTTTTTCAGCTCATGAGTCTTTGGATTTCCAATGAGTTCATCTATAGTGAGGATCTTTAGGTTCCTTACTTTAGTTATGGAATCCACTTTGCTTTCCCAGGGCTTAAGAAAAACACCAACAAATTCTCTTATTTGTTTGTACAGGGGAATCACTTCATTCACCTAAGCAGTGAAGCTCATTTGTAATAGAAGTGAACATTGTGTGCATTTCTAAGATTATTTCTCCTTCTTTCATGGTGAAGGTTTCATACTGAGTAGTCAGTATGTCCACTTTTAAATCTTTCACATCAGTAGTGCCTTCATGAGCAGTTCTTAAGAAATCCCAAAACTCTTTTGCATTTTCACAAGCTAATATCCTATTGCATTCATCAGGACCTATTCCATATAATAATAGTTTCTTATCCTTGTAATTCTTTTAAATCTTTTTCTTGTATTCTTTATTGTACTCTCTCCTACTTTTAAGAACAGTCCTTGTAACCTCTCCTTCTTTGACTTCTTTACCAGTCACATGAGGACCATCAAGAATTATGCCCATCAACTTATAATCCTCATCCTTAATAAAGTCAAATATCCTGGTTTTCTACCACCCATAATACTACCAATTAAATCTGGGTGGTCTAGTGGTAGATTGCCCTTCATCATGATTAGGTGGAGCATCTACGTTAGCCAAAACACTCTAGGTGTGAACTTTTTAGAGTGACCTTTTTATGATAACAATTATTGAAACCCTGAGGGTTGCACCACATAGTGAGGGACCAGGTCCCTCAAAATCAATCACAAGCAAAGTACACAAAAATGACTAGGAGTTAAGAGACAGTGTTAGACGAGTAAAAACACAAGAATTTTATGTGGAAACCCAAGAAGGGTAAAACCATGGCTTGCCCTCACAAGCACCAAAGAAATCTACTATAATCAACCTCCTGATTATAGTCCAAATTTTAGCCTACCTCTAGGCTCCTTTCACTTGCAGTAACTCTACTACAAGCTCATCTTGGAAACTCTACCAAGGACTCTCTATGTTGATTAACTTTAATCAGCCTCACACTTAAGCAACTCTACCTAAGCACTCTCTACTCAAAGAGAAAAACACTACTCTTTTAGTATGAGTAGTTTAGTTACAAATCAGTACTAACATAAGAACTATTTCTATTTAAGCACTCATAAAGCTAAGAACTTGAGCAGTGTTGAAATGGGGTTTTTAGTGCCTCTTTTCAATCTTTGTAATTACAAAAGCCAATTTGATGAAGAGACACCTCTTTTCTTGTATAGTCAAGTAATGATTAGGGCTGAAAGATCACTAGACTAACTATCCTAATCAATACAAAATAACACATGAAAATTTGTTAAATAAGAGGACAAAACTGTGTAGACAATGTGTGCTAGTTGTACGATACCTTTCACATCCAGGTACTGGTCCCTATGATTGTTAGTTTTATTTTCTCTATCTTATTATATATTTAGATTTCATTCGATCCTTGTGGATTTATGTGATGGTTAGGTTGGAGCAACGGGGTGATCTACGATCTTTGTTGGGCTTGAGATACCCACAAAACAAGTCCTGGTTTTAGGTCATGTCAAGTTGGTATTAGCGCTTAGGTTCATAGTCAGTTGGGTATCCATAAATCCATGTTAAGTGGAGTCTCTTTTATAAGTCTGTAGCATGCCACACTTATAAAAGAGAGTCTATAAGGCATTTTGGAATGTTCCACCTTTTTGTTGTATTATTTCGAGTTAAAGATTTTAAGCTCTTGGATCCTTCTTATTTCCACTTGCTCATCTTTCAGATCATGCCTGCAACTTTTTTTATCAGATTCAAGGTAATAAGTTCTTTTCTAAGGTAGATCTTTAGTCTGGGTATCATCATCTTAAGATTAGGGAGGATTATATCTTTGTACTCGATATGGGCACTTTGAGTTCTTGGTTATGTCATTTGGTTTGACTAATGCTCCGGTGGCATTTATGGATTTGATGAACAGGGTTTTTAGGGAGTTTTTGGATCTTTTTGTCATTTTTTTCATTGATGACATCTTGGTGTATTCTACGAGTGAGGTGGATCATGCTAATCACCTCTGCACGGTGTTGTAGACCTTGAAGGAACAGTAGTTGTATGCTAAGTTCTCCAAGTCTGAGTTCTTGTTAACGCTGTAACTTTTCTTGGTCATATTATCTCTAGTGGTGGGATCATGGTAGATCTATAAAAGGTGGTTGTGATTAAAAGGTGACCTAGACCCACTAGTCCAACCGATATTCAGAGCTTCTTGGGTTTGGTTGGGTATTATAGGTTGTTCGTAGAAGGTTTCTCAATGATAGCTGCCTCATTGACTAAGTTGACTCAAAAAAAGGTCAAGTTTTCTTGGTCAGATGCTTGTGAGAGGAGTTTCAAGAAGCTGAAGGATAAGCTAACTTCGGCTTTAATTTTAACATTACCTGAAGGTAATGAGGGATTTGTGGTTTGTTATGATGTAGCCTGGGTGGGACTTGGTTGTATTTTGATGCAGAATTTTAAAAAAAAGATTGGTGACCTAGATGATCAGGTTCTTTCCTTACCTTAGTTGAGCCTTATGTCGTTCAACAATCCTATTCATCTGCCCAACTCTTACCATAGGCTGGCTTCGACAGATGTCAGAGTGAATCTGATTCTTTGATTTAATTACCTTTCTAATTCCTACCCTGCGCTTGGATGTAGAAAATTTTGTGAATGGCATACGCAAGATTGGGGATGGACAACAAAAATTCATTTAGTATAGTCAGAAAGGTGATTGCCTATGCTTCCAAGCAGTTGAAGGTACATGAAAAGAATTATCCTACTCATGATTTTGAGCTTTTAGCGGTGGTTTTGACTAACCTTAGTACCCAACCCATTCAAAAATGGTCGCCAGAAGTGAGTTAAAAACTGCGTACCATGATCACAAATAATCAAAACAGGTACCCCACGCAGCTTTACAGTTTCTTGAAGGTACAACCTCACATAGTCCTCAGCCAAAAAGTTAGTTCTTACCAACAATAAGTGAGCGAACTTTGTCATCCTATCTACGATGACCCAAATCAAATCATATTAGTTCCAAAACTGGGGAAGACCGATAATGAAATACATATTAATTACTTCCCATTTCTATTCAGGTAATTCTATTTCTTGATACAACCCAAGAGTTACCTGCTCATCATCAAAACTACATATAGCATAGCTATCACCCCTAATTGGAACCTAGTGCATGTTAGCAGCACGAATCATAGATACCATAAAAGTTTAGGGATTCCTCATACCCTAGCCCATCCATGACATAGATACACATATAGTGTTATACAAGCACACGGTCATCTAGACCAACCCTCATGTTGGAAAACGTGATTTTTTAGTATTAGTCCCTCGAGACATCTACCTTCACGGCTAGCTACACAACCCCCTTTAAGTTCAATTAAAACATTTAGCACATAACAGTACTATTAGTCCAAGGATTCAATCATAAGGAATTATTAAGTGGTATTGTCATACCGACTATATCTTGGAAGTTTATATCATTAGGAAATACTTGGAGGAATCCTCGTACCCCTAGACTCCATTATTAAATCAACTTAGGGGATTCCTTATACCCCACAAGGTTCTTAAGAAAATCATTCACTTGGGGGAATCCTTGTACCCCACAAGTTTTTCAAGATCATTATTATCCATTTATCCATTTTTGTAATGCATTAGTTTTAAGACAAGTTGGCCAAGCCAAATGAGTATTCACATTCCAAACCAATTATGCATGTGGGTTGAGGTTCTCATCAATTTCAATACCAAAATCCAATTATTATGGGGAATCCTTGTACACCTAGTTCTATTGTTTACAAATTTAGGGAATCATTGTACCCCTATTTCATTCACCACTCTCTTTCACCCCAATGAGTTCACAAATCATCAATTCAGTACATAATAAATCTATAATAATCATAGGAAAAACATTAAAAAAATTTACATCGAAATCCCTCAACCCATCATTCAAAAACAACATCAAAACCATGTAAATATAAACTAATCATGCAATAATGAAACACAATTTTATCAAGAGAGATACATGCCTTAATTACCAAGAATTTTGAAGAAGAAATCACCCCTACAACCCTAGACGATAAATTTCTTGAAACCCTAGCCTTGTATTTGAAAGAGGAATGTGAGAGAGTGTTTACAATTGATAAGTGTTAAAAATAGGGTACCTAAGGTATTTTATGTACATGGGGTCTAAGTGGGGAAGGAGGGAATTGACCATAATGCCCTTACTTAAAATGCTGAAATTAACCACCCAGTCGTTACAGGTCACCCTACGAATCATAACAACTGCTATGGGTCATCCCTTGACTCATAGTCAAGGCAGTGTCCTTGGTCACACACACTGTTGACCGTACGACTTGTACCCTACGGCTTGTAATAAGACCCTATGACTCATAGAGTCCTAGTCATAATAAAGAAAGAAGCACTTGGGTAACACATTAGTCACCCTCTGATTGGTACATTATGACTCGTATTGAGTCATTACAACTCATGACTCCAGTCGTAGTCATAACAGAAACTTTAGGCTAGCACACTGGTCAGTCTATGATTGGGGTTTTAAGATCCAATAGAGATATTATGACTCATATAACGAGTCATAGGTTAGGCAACGATCTCAAAGATTAGGGATTTTTCAAGGACAAAAATTTGGGGTGTTACAATATTATCTCATTAAATGAGATACCATGTTCATCATCATCATCCATCTTTGTGCTAGTTTTAATGGGAGTATCATTTGGTGTGGTATCTCCCATATTGTATTTCTTTAGCAGCTCTTTGATGTATTTTTCTTGACCAATCATTGTACCTTGAGAATTTTGTTTTATTTGCATACCTAGGAAGAAACTCAATTCACCCATCATGCTTATTTCAACCTCACTCTCCATTAATTTGGCAAATTCTTCACACAGCGATTTAGAGGTTGCTCCAAAGATTATGTCATCAACATAAAACATCACAATCAAAAGGTTGTTCCCTTTAGACTTTAGAAAGAGGTTATTGTTAATTTTTCTATTTTTAAAATCATTTTTCAAAAGAAACTTTGACAGTATCTCATACGAAGGTCTAGGTTTCTACTTCAACCCATAGAAAGCTTTATCTAGCTTAAGTAGATGATGTGGAAATTCAGTATCCTCAAAACCTATAGGTTGTTTGCCATAGACTTCTTCATTCAAATTAATATTCAAAAGGCACTCTTGACATCTATTTGGAAGAGTTTGAAACCCATATAAGCTACAAAAATAATTAGAATCCTAATTGTTTCCATATTTCCAATAGGAGCAAAGATTTCATCATATGTAATACCTTCCTTCTAATTATATCCTTGAAAAGGACATGTTTTATTTCTGCTGATAGTGTCATGTTCATCCTGCTTATTTCTATACACTAATTTTGTCCCAATGATTGTGTAACAGCCCACACCTTTGGACTCACGTTGAACCGTCTTTCCTAAATTTATAGACCCAAACCCAATGGTTTGTATTTATATATAAGAGTGAATAACATTTACTTAGTGTGGTAACATCCTTGGAGACTAATATACATTTAAAAATCTCCTAGATCAAAATTTAAGTTGAGCGTTTTCCTATCGATTGACTTTAATTGACGATTTTGCATATGTCAAATTCTAGTGACTGTTTCTCCTTGGATATATGGATTTATGTGGCCTACTATATATCAAATTAAATCTCTTCGAGTTTTTTTTCAAATGCCACCAATCATTTGTCAATCCAAGTCTGAAGTCAAACATTATGAGAGTTTGAATGAGGCATTGTCCAGGGTGTGCGATGTCCTTGTGCCGAAAATAAATTACCTAAGCACACTGCCTCAGCTATGCAATGGACATGCAATGTAAACCGTAAGGTTTTCTTTGTCAGTGCGATGCATATCCTATCCAAGAGTCAAAAAGTGTTTTGCTTGACTTATATTAAGGGCATAAAGGTCTTTTATCATCCCATAGCCATTCCTAGACTCTTTGGATGAATATTAAACCTTAAACATGTTATTTTATCTTCTAAAATCCCTAAATCATCTTCCCTAAATCAAAAAGGGAAAAACTACCTAGGGTTAAGGAATTCAAGCTTTGGGGGTCCAATTTCTCTACATTCTCTTTGATTTTTCTCTGTCAAAAGGTATGTGGGGCTATCCTAAACTCCAAGGGAAGAAATTTATTTTCCAAACAAGCTTTTAATGTATATAGTTTCATACATGAGTTCGGTTTTGAAATGGTTGAAGAGCATGTATAGTAAACCCATTTTATGATAAAATCTTGTATAAACTATGAGGTTTTTCTCCAAAACTTGGTTTATTTTCATGTGTACATGTGTTATTAGTTTGACAATTTATATGAGAGCAAGATTTATGTAATTCCCTCTCTTATTATGAAATCCATTGTCTTAACAATGTTATGGAATTCTTACACGGAAGGTTAAAAGTTGAGTTTACATATTTTTCCAATGTGGATGGATTATTATTGTCTTATGAATGAATTGAGAAGGGTTATCCCTTGTTTTATAAATGCTCATGTTTCCTAATAAAGGACTTGCATGTGATTCATGAAAGAGATGACCACACTTTATCAAAGTATTAGAAAGAAGAGTATTTTGGATAAGTTGCATATATTTTGAAATAAGAACTCTCTTGCAGTGTTTAAATATTTTTGGTGGTCAAATAACATGTTTTGATTGAAAGGACTAAGGCATGATATGATATGGCTATATATGACTTGAAAGTCTTGGTATGACAATACCAAAATAGATGAATAGTATGACAGACTCAGAACAGAACAAACTTCATAGCATAATTTTAGTAAGATACAAGTTTTAAAAGGTTTAAAATAGGAACTAAGAGAGATAGGTGGTTACCCAAAGAAGGCACAGGTTCAGATAACTTATTGCCCGAAATCGTGTTTTACCGATATGGATTTTATTATGTCCCGAGATAGGGATTATATATGTTGGCCTTGTGCCACCTTGGCGTATCAGAATCAGATACTCTAACCATTAAGGCAAACTTGGGTTGGGGTTGTAACACCACATAATTCAGGCTAGAACAAAAAACTATCATTTCTATGCGTAAATAATCCAAGAGCCATAAATCCTATGAAAATTTTGTGTGTTAATCAATAATGTAGTGTGGGAGTAAATTTGAGCATGAGTCGATATCATAGAGGTCCCCTAACTCAAGGACTAGTTGAAAGCTTTCCTATCGCTCATGATTTAGTGAGCATCAAAACTTGGGTCAACTTCAATCGACTATAACTCCTTATATATGACGAACTGGATAGCCTACTATATATAAAACGAAATGTCTTTGAGTTCTCTTTGCAACTCCACTAATTTTTCCAAAATCTGATATCGGAGCAAAAGGTTATGCCCATTTTACTCTAGTATATCAGCCTGACAACTGTCTGACGATATTTCTGAGGACTTATGACATTTTTGATAACATTTCTGATGACTTATCAAAAGAATATCATCCAAAGTCATAAATTCCAACATTTTGTGATGACATAAGCTGATAGCTTGTCACATATGTGACAACATCAGCCCAACATCGTCAGCTGATAAATTCAGCATTTTTTAAATGGTTTTGAAGGGGTATTTTTCCTTCACCCCATTGCTCCATAAATATAAGATTAAGCTCCAAATTCACCAAAATATACTCCTTTATCTCAAATACTCTCAAGAACCAAACCCTAAGGCCTCAACCTAAGATTCAAGATCCCTTAAAATTTCACCATTAAATTTCAAAATTGATTCAAGAATTAGAATCCCCAAACTAAGATCTTCAAGAATCATCCATCAAAGGCTCAAATAGAGTCCCAAAATAAAGTGTTCATACAAAGTTCATAATCTAAGGTATGCGGGGTTTTCCTACAATCTCATGGGTATAGAAATAATGTTTTAAAAAAAAGGCTTTTGGATTTATGAATATACTCATGTTTTAGAAGTTTGACGGTATGGTTTTCATCTTTAGACCTTTCCTCAAATTGATTGAAAAATTATATATATGTGTGTGTGTGTGTGTATGTGTGTGTGTGAATGTATTTAAGGATGAATATTCAATTGAGAGCATGAATTATAATGAACCCCTCTCTTGTTATGATTTTTCCCATCTTCCATATGGTATGAATTATTCTAAATTGCATCTTGAAAGCATGATATAAAATGTCTTAATTTATGCTATGACTTGAATATGATTTCGAAATAAAAAGAGGGGGTTATGCATGTTGATAAATATTGAATATGAATGTAACAATGAGTAGCATGCTTTTCCAAAAGAACACATGACCATCATATGTTTGAATAATCTCAGCATAGTTTTGACTCGTGCTTTTGGAACATGAGATATTTTATATTGTTTGCATGTTTGGGTGGTCTGAGCTGTGTTTTTATGAAAGAATTATGCATGATACATTATGTCTCAGAAAAAAGGACTTGCAAGTCTTGGTGTGACGACACCAATTCAGATTATGCCACGGTAATTCAGAACAAAATAGAATGCATGTTTGAAGTCAGGATTTTTAGATGTTGAAACAATAAAAATTCATGATTCATAATACAATAAAATTGGGCATAAATAGATGTTAGGTGGTTCCCCAAAGAAGGCACGAGTTCAGACAACTCATTGTCTGAAATCGTGATTTGCCGATCTGGGTATATTAATTTGTTGGCCTAGTATCGTGTGGCGTATCAGAATCAGAAACTCCAACCACTCGAGTTAGGGGCTTCTCCACCGATTCAATGGAAGATTCCATACCGCCCGTGGAATATCAGAATTGTAAAGTAATACAAAGATCAGAAACTGCTTTTGACAAAAAGGTTTTTATGTTTTTTTCTAAGAATGCCCATGTTTTTTGAAAATTATATCTTTCATGATGTTTACGACTAGCTCTCAACTATTTTATTTATATAAAAGCTTTATTTTGGATTGCTCTGCGTACCAGTACATCTTTATTGATCCCCCTCCCTCCAGGTTCTGAGGCATAGACTAGGGGTCCTAATAAGTAGTAGATTTCATCATACAGGAATGAAGAGTACCAGTTGGTAAGCCTTCTATATTTTAGAAGGCATAGTTTCTTTCAGACAGTTATTATTTATTATAGTTTTCATCTACTGGGGGCCTTGTCCCAGTTTTCAGATAGTTGTTATTTGATTATACAGTAAAGATTTCATAGACGGTGTTTAGTTGAAATGGGATTTTATTCCTCATTGTTAAACTAAGTTTCCATAGCAGATTTTATTTCTGTATTTCCTATTTATATATGAATGGTGTATATGATTACAAGTTAGAAGGGCTCTCGGGCCTTCATGGTTCAAGATGTCCATCATGGCCAGAGCCCTGGTTTGGGTCGTGACAAACTTGATATCAAAGCACGGTTCATGATCCCAGGGTGTCTATAAAATTATGTCGGGTAGAGACTTGTTTATGTGTGTGTAGTGCGTCACACTTATAAGAAGGAGGATACTAGGAGTTTAGGAATGTTTCCCTTTCTTCATGTTCTAGTTCAAGCTATTGAGCCAGAATATTCCTCTTCCATACTCTAATTCGTGCTATGGTGTTGCCCATACGAAAGTAAAGTTATCCCAATTCTTTTCTTACTTTGATGTGCCCAGATATGTCTCTTTATTGGGGTGATTCAAGTGCAGAAGTATAGAGTCTAAATAGTATAGTCCTTTCTAATTGAGCCATTTAAGAGTTTAAAATTTTTGCAAGGACTTAAGAAGAGTTTGTTAGTGCTTCAGAGTGTATTTATTTTTGTGTGAACTTTGATTTTGATGTAATCATGCTTTTCGGCCTATGGTATTAAGAGTATTCCATCTCTATTCAAAAATTTATATTGCAGATGTTATGCTTTAGGGGGAATGATGTGTAGCAGAATGTTGGAACTGTATTTCCACCCGATTAGTAGTATAAGTTAAAATATCGGTGTCATGGCCTATTGGTCGTGAGATTAGACCAAGAGGTTGGTGATATGAAGTCACAAAGTTAGAAGTCAGAGTGAGGGTGACTTTTGTGTAAATAAACATTTTAGTTGAATAACTGATGTTTGAGGATGATTTACCACTTTATAGTGATAGACTAATGTGGTAGCTAGTAGCATATACAGAGTGTATGGTAGTCTGTAGGGGAAGTGTTTGACTCATATTTTTATTTATATAGAGTCAGATGTGTATCCTTAGATCATTGAATATTGTGTCAATTTTCTATCTCTTGTAATATGAAATCTTATTATCATAGTGTTTTTGAATAAAAAAGTCAAAGTCTAGTGAAGCCGTGTGGGGCTCTTTTGATTCACTAGCATAGTTTATCTGTTATTCATTTCATTTTCTTGTTCAAACCACAAAAATCAAGTCTAGTGAAGCCGTGTGAGGCCTATTTTGATTCACTAGCAACTTGTTGTTCAACTTGTTGTTCTTGTGTTGGTTGAATATATATATAGTCGAATATTTTCGCTTAATATTGAGTGGTAATGAAGTGATACGTCCTTGTGTGTTAGTTTAGAAGAAGGTAAAGAAGGAGTTATTAGTTAAGGTGAATTATTGTCTGCTTGAAGTATGAAAATAGGTAAATGACCCAGTAAGTTATAATTATAGACTCATGGTTGTTTGTGGAATTTGAAGGTAGTCTAAATGTACGCTTGGGTAAGTAAGTGTGATGTGAGGAAGCCATATAAGTAGATAATATTGTATGGGGTTATAATATAAGATTAAGGTTGTCCATGTCTATTATGTGACTTTACCCCCCATTGACCTTCTTTTCGTTGGTAGTTGTAAACTAGTACTACTTGTGACTAGGTATGTAGTAGATTTTTGAGGTAATTAGATAGAATGTCCAAATTTGATGGACTAGTATATTATGTTGCATTCTTTATTGGTGGTAGATGATTGATGCTAGACTATAGACTTGAGTTTAAATGTAGAATGTGGATGTAAGAATAGTGGCTTAAGATTAATGATGCATGTTTTGTGAGAATTGTGTGTCAGGTTGTGTTGTAAATCATGCTTAGTAGTAGAAATTAAGTTTGAAAAGTTAATGTCCATAAAGGTGGGTGTGATGATTTCTTAGTTAATGATACTAGTTATATGAAAGTGATCTAATAGGCTTGAATGGTGTATGCAATATATTAAGTTTATTTGATTAGTAACAAAGTATGATATTGTATGTAGGAGGTAGAAGTATGCCCAAGGTGACAAGGAGTTGCGGCATTTGCTAACACTATTACATGTTGCGTGTGTCTAGTGGATATAGTAGTAGTATTGATTTGCTAGGTGGAGAAAGACTAGTAGTATGATTCATCAAAGTCTTGGTGATATCTATGATTAAGTGTTATAATCTAAGTTTGAATTTTTGAAGGTTGACCCAACAGAAATAAGAGTTGAAGCGCTCTATGGTGTGTACTCCGACTGTAGGAATACTCACGAGGATTCGAAGTTAGTAAGTGTTCAAGTATTATGCGATTGACTATTGGGGCTATAGAAAGATAGAGTGTGTCTCAGAAGGTAGGATTAGCCGTGGGTTTTCCCCTTCCAGGTATAGCCATTCGGGTTAAGTTCTATTAATTGCATGTATTGTCATATTCCAGACCCCAGAGTGCAGTGAGTGTAGTTCAGTTTAGAGTCTAGTAAGGGATCTCTCAAACTTAATATGAGGGCTTAAAGCTAAGGGGGAGATCATAAAACAAGTGACCAAGACTGGCTTTCATATTTTAGTAGTGATGTCAGTATAATATAGAACATCAGAAAGTGAGGGTGAGGCTCAACCCATTCTTACCTCAGTATTTTTCAGTTATCCTAATACTTACTCATGCTTTACGTTTCAGTTCCATGATCATAGTTCATGTTTGTGTATATGATAGAGAATCACGTGCTCATCCAGTTCAATAATGAGGAGTTCCAGTTCATTCAGTAGTCGGAATCACATTCCATATATTATGAACTTCAAATTGAGGTCATGCAGCTCATGACTCATGTACTCACGCTTTGTAGTGTGCTCAGTTCCTATAATTCATGCTATACTCTTTATGATTGACGAGATTCAGCTTATAGTCATGTATGCCCCAATTTAGATCACTTTGACGAATCCCTGATGTTGATTTGCTATTCTTTCGGCCTCAGTTAAGTGTCAAGTCTCTTATAATATCCTCCCATTCTTCAAGGTCTTATGTTCTAACCTTTTAGTAACTTCTTCTTATGTGATGATAGTGGTGATGAGTAAATGTTTCTTGTTAATTGAAGATCATAGTATGCTTATTTTAGATAAGTCCATAAGTGTGAAGTAAGATCTGGGGCCAAGTCTTTGATATATATGGTGGTTAGTAGAAATTTGTGTGTGTATGTTCTTGGGGTAGCGCGTGGGAGTTATATTGACAATGGTTTAGAGACTATGTGAAGTATGTATTTACGGGTGTTTTTCTTGAAGTTCATATGTGGTTATAAAGATAGGCTTGAATGGCATTTTGGGATTTATGTGGAGGAACTCATTATGCGCTAGTAAATCCATAGTAAGAGTTTAGAGTTAGTCATTGAAGTGGTAAGGCACGTTATTCTTAGGGTGTGATCTTTAAATAGATATAGAAGGTAGAATCATATGGTTTTGATTAGTATCATGGTGTAGCATGTTGTATTTTGTGATTTAGAATTAGGCTTGATCACGGTGAAAGGATTTAAGCTACTTTAGACATTAGTAGAAAGATTTATCAATGCACATATGTGGATTATAATTTGAATCAATGAGTATGGTAATTAACGAGAATAGTATAGTTAAGGGATATTCGAGGAGTGTGTTAATCTTGGAAGTAAGAAGTGGCATTGCCTAAGGCCTGAAAATTCTATCCTAGTTTATGAGTTATATGTCTATATTTCATGCTATGGATTAGTGTTATTTTTGTGATTCCTAAGTTAGATGTCTTGTGTAACTCATGCCCAAGATTCTTTGCTCCCTAATTCTACTAGAACTTCTTTAGAAAGAGTGTTGAAGAGATACTCCAGTTAAGTATAAGTTTCCAGTATAATTCCGCCCGTATAACCAGCAATTCAGTTTAATAGTCGGGAAGGCAAGTTACTGTAGTGTTCTACCTTTTCATCCAGTCCAACTATCCGAAGTCTCATGCATATGACCATCCCAAGGGATAATCTATTCTATTCATGTAAATTGTGAATTCAGTTCAATCCAAGCATCATGTTTCAGATTCAGCTACTTAGACATGATTCAGTTCATAAGAGTTCAGAGCATAATTTCAAATACTTTCAAGTATTTTGGCTCAGGCAGTACAGTACCCTAGTACGATCTAAGTCATGTTGACTCATGACTCGTACTTGCATAAGTTATCAATTCTCAATTCAATATGTATGATTAGATCACGAATACTCCAAGGAAATCCTAAACTCTCAGCATGAATCAACTCCTTGAAGCAATAAAGTCAAGTGAACTCAGAATTTAGTTTCATGATAGAAGTTTAAATGTTTCAGATCAGTTATGTACTTTCTTAGAAGGCGCATTATGTCTGTATTATTCCATACCATTAAGTTTCAACTTCCCTACCCATTATTCGGGGATGAATGATCCCAAGGGGGAGATAATGTAACACCCTGCAATTTAGGCTAGAACGAAAAACCATTATTTCTATGCGTAAATGATCCAAGAGCCATAAATACTATGAAAATTTTGTGTGTTAATCAATAATGTAATGTGGTAATATAATTGAGCATGAGTCGAGATCATAGAGGTCCCCTAACTCAAGGACTAGTTGAAAGTTTTACTATCGTTCAAGTTTTAGTGAGCGTCAAAACTTGGGTCAACTTCAATCGCTATAACTCCTTATATATAACAAACTGGGTGGCCTACTATATATCAAATGAAAGTTATTTAAGTTCTCTTTCCAACGTAACTAATTTTTCCAAAATCCGATATCGGAGAAAAAGGTTATGCCCATTTTACTCTATCATATCAGCCTGGCAACTATCTGACGACATTTCTAATGGCTTATCACATTTCTGACGACATTTCTGATGACTTATTAGAAAATGTCATCAGACACAGAAAGTCATAAATTCCAATATTTTGTGACGACATGAGCTGATGGCTTGTCACATATGTGACGACATCAACCCAATGTCGTCAGCTGATAAATTCAGCATTTTCCAAATGGTTTTGGAGGGGCATTTTTGTATTTTCCCTTCACCCCATAGCTCCATAAACATAAGATTAAGCCCCAAATTCACCAAAATATACTCCTTTCTCTCAAATACTCTCAAGAACCAAACCCTAGGGCCTCAACCTAAGATTCAAGATCCCTTAAAATTTCACCATTAAATTCCAAAATTGATTCAAGAATTAGAATCCCCAAATGAAGATCTTCAGGAATCATCCATCAAAATCTCAAATAGAGTCCCAAAATCAAGTGTTCATCCAAAGTTCATAATCTAAGGTACGCGGGGTTTTTATAAAAATCTCATGGGTATATAAATCATGTTTTAAGAAAAGGATTTTGGATTTATGAATATATATATATATATATATATATATATGTATGTATGTATGTATGTATGTATTATGAATGTGTTTAAGGATGAATATTCAATTGAGAGCATGAATTATAATGAACCCCTCTCTTGTTATGATTTTTCCTATCTTCCATATGATATAAATTGTTGTAAATTGCATCTTGAAAGAATGATATGAAATGTCTTAATTTATGCTATGAATTGAATATTATTTCCAAATAAAAAGAGAGGGTTATACATGTTGATAAATATTTAATATGCATGTAACAAAGAGTAGCATGGTTTGCCAAAAGAACACATGACCACCAAATGTTTGAATAATCTCAGCATAGTTTTGACTCGTGTTTTCGAAACATGAAATCCTTTATATTGTTTGCATGTTTGGGTGGTGTGAACTGTGTTTTAATGAAAGAATTATGCATGATACATTATGGCTTACAAAAGAGGATTTGCAAGCCTTGGTGTGACGACACCAATTCAGATTATGCCATGGTAATTCAGAACAGAATAGAATGCATGTTTGAAGTCAGGATTTTCAGATGTGGAAACTAGAATAATGCATGATTCAGAATAGGATAAAATTGGGCATAAAGAGATGTTAGGTGGTTCCCCGAAGAAGACACGAGTTCAGATAACTCATTACCCGAAACTGTGATTTGTCGATCCGGGTATATTATATTACACTGGCATAGTCTCGTGTGGTATATCAGAATGAGAAACTCTAACCCTTGCAGCACACTTGGGTTGGGGGCTTCCCCGCCTACTCAATGGTGGATTCTATACCGCCCGTGGAATATCAAAATTGTAGGAGAGTGCCACCTAACTCAGAAGTAATACAAAGATCAGAAACTGCTTTTGACAGAAAGGTTTTTATGTTTTTTTTAAGAATGCCCATGTGTTTTGAAAATTATATCTTTCATGATATTTACAACTAGCTCTCAACTATTTTATTTATATAAAATCTTTATTTTGGATTGCTCTACGTACCAGTACATCTGTATTGACCCCTCTCCCTCCAGGTTCTGAGGCACAGTCTAGGGGTCCTGATAAGCAGTAGATTTCATCAAACAGGAGTGAAGAGTACCAGTTGGTGAGCCTTCTATATTTCAAAAGGCCTAGTTTCTTTCAGACAGTTATTATTTATTATAGTTTTGGTCTACTGAGGGCTTTGTCCCAATTTTCAGACAGTTGTTATTTGATCATGTAGTAGAGATTTCACAAACGGTTTTTAGATGGTTTTTAGTTTAAATGGGAGTTTATTCCTCATTTTTAAACTAAATTTAGATTATGACCATGTTTCCATAGCAGATTTTATTTTCACATTTCCTATTTATATATGAATGGTGTATATGATTACAAGTTAGAAGGGCTCTCGGGCCTTCATGGTTCAGGAAGTCCGTTATGGCCAGGGCCCTGGTTTGGGTCGTGGCTAGGAGCTTGGTTGTCGAGTCAAGGTCGGATCCCATATAGCCCATGGGGTACTTTTCAGAAATGAAGGGTGTACCACCTAGCTCCAAAGTAAGAAAAAGAGTTGAGTCATGATTTACAGAAATGTTTTGAAGCTTATTGAATATGCCCATGAATTTCTACATATTTTATGATATATCGATTACAAAATTGTCTCACTTATTTTATATAAATTTTGTGCAATTTTTGGATTGTTCTACGAACCAGTATTACCCCCTTTATTTCAGGTTCTGAGGCCCATTCTCGTGGTCCTGCAAATTGGTAGATTGTTTTTCCAAAATTTCAGAGATTGGTGAGCCTCCCTTACTTTGGAAGGCATCTATCCCATGTGTTATTTCCTTTTTATGTTTTTTATGGTCCAGCCCGGGGCCTTTTGTCGGTCTAGTCAGACTATTGTTTTCAGTTCAGTAGAGACTTCATAGATGATTCTAGTTTGTATTTGGGTTTTCCCTTTTAATATGATGTTATGAATCTTTCAGTTTGATTTTGGGACTATCATGTTTTCAGTTTATCTTCCGCGTAGTTATATCATATGAGCTATGCTTATTATTACGGGCTAAGGGGTCTCTCAAGCCTTCATGTTTTGGGATGTCCATTGCTGTCAGGGCCTCGGCTCGGGTCATGACAGATTGTTCTATCAATAGGCCTGGGGACCAGGTACCAGACTTTGTTCATTTCATATTACAGAAGTTCTTCCTGCATAGCATTAATCCAATCAGTATCTTTTAGGGCTTCCTTTATATTTTTAGGCTCAACCTATGACAAGAAAGATGAGAAAGACATAAAATTCCTGGCTTGAGTTTTGTTGGCATTATAGATATTAGAGGTCAAATTTTAAAGGGAGTGAGATAATTTATGTTTCTAATTGTATCTTCTTAACTGAGGTCTTCTAGGACAAGGTCCTTGCTGATTTTGAATATGTTCTTCTTGATGTTCCTCTTCTAAATTTGGATTCAGGATCTGAGGACCTGATTCACTATCACCTTCTACATCAATAACTGTATGATTCTACTCTTGAACTTCAGCTTCAACTATACCATCTCTTTGAATAGGAATGAGTTCTTCCATATCACAATATTCACCTCCAACAGGATCATTAAGCTTTCCTAATTCATCAAAAACCACATGTACACTTTCATCCACACATAGGGTCCTTTTGTTGAAGATTCTTTATGCTTTACTTGTTGAGGAGTATCCTAAAAATGCAACCTCATCACTTTTGGAGTCAAATTTTGCAAGCTCATTCTTTCCATTGTTTAGAACAAAGCATTTGCAACCAAAGGGTCTAAAATAGTCAAGATTAGGCTTTTTGCTGAAAATTAGTTCAAAAGGAGTTTTTTTAAGATAGATCTCATCAAGCATTTGTTGGTTACATAACAAGCAGTATTAACAGCTTATGCCCAGAAACTTTTACAAAGACCACTATCAACTAGTATAGTCCTGGCAATTTCTATTAGTATCCTATTCTTTCTTTCAACAACCCCATTTTGCTAGGGAGTTCTTGGAGCAGATAAGTTGTGCATAATGCCATTTTCTGCATAGAATTCTTTAACTTTGGCATTTTCAAACTCAGCTCCATGATTAGATCTAAATCTAACTATTTTGCAATTTAGTTTTAACTGAATTTTCTTGGAAAAGACCATTAGTACTTCACAAGTTTCATCCTTGATTCTCAGGATATAGTCCAAGTGAATCTGGAATAATCATCCATAATAAAAAACACATATCTCTTCCCTCCTCTACTTTGGACTTTAACAAGTCCACATAGGTCAGTATGCAGTAGTTTAAGAGGTCTTATGGTGCTTAACTGCATCTTCTATTTATAAGATGATCTAGTTTGTTGTCTTCTATTTAAAAGATGATCTAGTTTGTTTTTCTTTGATGCACGAATTACAAACCTTGGTATCTATGAACTGTAACTTTGGAACACCTCGGACCAGGTCCTCTGAGACCAATTTGTTGAGTAGAGAGAAACTTACATGTCCCAACCTTTTGTGCCATAGATCAGCATTTTCACCTTTAGCACTTAAGCAGGTCAATTCACAATTAGCCACATTGTCAAAATCAGCCATATACATGTTCTTGCATCTTTTATCTCTGAGTATAACTTTCCCGATCTTCAAGTTGGACACAGTGCACCCATCAGATAAGAGCTTTACTTTATTTCCTTTATTACAAATTTGAGCCATACTTAGAAGACCGTATTTCAACTCATTCATGTAATAAACATCCTAAATTACATGATTTATGGATTTTCCTATTTTTCCAACACCATGAATATAACCTTTCTTTCCATTTTTAAAAGAGATACCTCCTCTATGAAGTGACTTGAGTGAGAGAAAATAGTCTATTCTTCCAGTCATATGATTAGAGCATCCACTGTTCATGAACCATCTTTGACTAATTTTCCTTACTCCCACCTGCATACAAAAGTATTTGTTAGATTTGGGAACCCACTTGAGTCTGAGTCCCCAATAAGAAGATAAGGGAGTGATCACATCTTCTTTGGTCCAACTAGTTAGTTTGTTCTTCTTAAAGTTTATCAAGGACATAGCTGAGGTATGTCTAGCTGAACTCAATTTAACTCTTATCCATCCCTGGTAATGTTCCTTTTTGTGACCATTTCTACCATAGTAAGTGCATAGAGAATTGTTAACCTTTTGTAGGCAATAAAAACATTTTTTCTGTGGGGCTTAAGAGAATGATTGTTGCATTGATACCCAAAACCTCTACCATTGTTGAAAGCCTTACTAGTTTAGTTAGCAAGAATCAGAGAAGAAGTAGTCCATTTTAGGAATTTGTTAAGATCTTCTTTTATTCAGACCAAGTACCTTTCCTATTCATCATTCTTCTTAAGAGCAGTCATAAGCAGATTTTGAGAGTTTTTTAACTTTTCTTCAAGCTCAATCTATAGCTTGGTAGCCTCCCTTTTTCCTTTACAATCAAACTCAGCTAACATCTTTATTTTTTCCAACATATCCTTGTTTCAGATTTCAATTTTAAGGACTATTCTCCTATTTTAGACAGTTGAATAGTTAGAGCTAGTTTTTCATGGTCTAGAGTTTCTACCTTATCTTCAATAAATTCCTTCTCAGCAGTGAGCTCACACACAGAATATGTCAAGACATTTTCAATTTTCTTTAACTTCTTAGGGAAGTAATCATTTAAGTTCTGCTTAACGTTAAAAGAAGTTACCTCATCCTCTTCTTTCATCCTCTGGCTTATCCATGTGAGCAAAAAGTGAGTTATAGGAGGTTTCATTGTCCTCTACTGCAAGCAAGGATGCATCTTCAGGATTTTCTATATCATCGGACTCACTTAAGGAATCTCCACAAACAGCTAATGCCTGTTTTACTACATAATCAGGTACAACTTTTCTCTTGGCGTATCAAGGACCTGGTCCTTCCTTTTTTCCTTATCTCCACCTAAATTCAGGTACTCCTGATAATATATTTTTTGTAGAGGACAATCTTTGATAAAATGTCCTAGCTTTCCACATTTGTGATAGACTTTAATAGTGCCTCCTTGCCTACTGCTACTTCCTCTCCTTTGAAACTTACCACTCTTCTTCATAGCCTAAAAATTCTTTTGTCTATGTAGGTAACATTAGTGTCCTCCTCACTGGACTCAGATTTTGAGTCTTTTAAAGCCAGTAACTTCTCCCTTTTTGGCTCTTTCTTCTCCTATTCCTGTTGTTTTTTCAGTTCATGAATTTTTAAGTTCCCAATCAATTCATCCATTGTAAGATTTTTTAAATATCTATCCTCGTTGATTGTATCAACCTTACTATCCCTTGACTTTGGGAGTACTCTCAGAATCTTCCTTACTTGCTTTTAAAGTGGAATCACTTCACCGAGGCAGTGCAATTCTTTTGTGATAGCAGTAAATCTGGTATGCATTCCAGCGCAAACTCGGTAACTCTACCTAAGAGACTCAAAATCGAAAAATACTTTACTCTCAATCTTTTAGAGTAAATCAATTACAAAACTTGACTCAAGAATACAAACACTATGACCAATATGAATATGTAACCTTGAGCTATGAGGGTTTTTTCTGCAATATTGAAAACTTGAATTTTACAAAAACTATTGAGGAAGAAGCATCCTTTTGTATATATAGTAGTGTAGAATTTTAAGATCAAATTCAAATTGGACTAGGTGTTCATTCTGGTACATTGTCCCAGTTATTGCACTAGTGGACATATCTGTCCAGAGTGTGGCGGTTGTGTCTGAGTAAGGTAAGTAATGGACCTGTTCCTCTAAGTATCACTTTGTCATCATCAAAACATGAGACAACAGTATTAATCGCCCCACTAAGACAAATATTGCTTAAATCCAAACCCAAAATTGTGCTCATCTCACCCAAACATTGTGGGATTATTCCACTCAAATGATTGCTTCCCAAGTCTAGCACTCTCCTTTCAGATGAAAGACTATTGAAGCAATCTGCCCACTGAGATTATTTTGATAAAGGATAAGATAATTTATTCACTGATGGTGTAGGAGTGACTTTGGAATGGGACCTTACAACTGATTTTGTTTTAGTCTAACATAAACAAATGTATTGGACTTGAACTCCTAAATTTTGCCGCTAAAAGAGTTATCGCTCAAGTATAACCAAGATAGTGATGGGAGGGAGAATATTCAGGAAGGTATAGTCCCATTCAAGTAGTTTGATGACAAAAAGAGTGTTTGTAGGTTTTGGGGTCCACTTATGTTGGATGGAATTGGACTAGTTAGGGAATTGAAAGAAGTATCTAAGGATTCAAGCTGCGTCCAACTTCTGTTAAAGGATAAGCATTCGAGTTGCCCATCGAAGTTATTATTCTAAAGTAATAAATCCTTGAGATTTACAAATCTCCAAAACTGGGAAATTGGTCCTTCAAGATGGTTATTATCAAGGAACAAATGCTCTATATTGGTGAGATTCTGCAGAGATTTAGGAATGGGCCTTGAGAGATTGGCAGAACTCAACATCAAGCAGGTCAGTGAAGCTAGATGGCTAAATGATTCAGGTATCCTACCAGTAAAATTCACACCATAGAGATATAACTTCATGAGTGATACACTGCTATTCCAACTGATTTTGTTATAGACTAACGGAAAACAATATTTTGGACTTGAACTCCTGAATTTTTCCACTGGAAGAGTTATTGCTCAGGTTTAACCAAGAGAGTGATGGGAGGGAGAATATCCAGGAAGGTATAGTCCCATTCAAGTAGTTTTATGACAAGAAGAGTCTTTGTAGGTTTTGGAGTCCACTTCCATTGGATGGAATTGGACAAGTTAGGGAATTGGATATAGCATTAAAAAACAAGTTTTTCGCAACCCATTGTTGCACTAAAATCATCAAAACTAATTAATATGGTAGAGAAGAAATCAATAAATGTTAGCTTTGTGAGTTTATTCAATAATTTTGATGAGGTATATACATAGCAAAAATTAAGCAAAGAAAAATCTACTACATGTTACCTGGTCATTTTAAGTCAAATTAAATTTGTAAAATACAAAAAGAAGAAGAAGATGGCAATTTAGAATTAATCATTTGATGTGTCACACAAATAAGTGTATCACACAATATGTAAAGACATTCTGTTGGTATAATATTGTTGGTTTGTGGAGCCTGTCCGTCGTGGAGATGGCAATTTAGAATTAATCATTTGATGTGTCACACAAATAAGTGTATCACACAATATGTAAAGACATTCTGTTGGTATAATATTGTTGGTTTGTGGAGCTTGTCCGTCGTGGAGTTTACCAACGGGTGTTACCATGTAATTCATTCTTACCCATCTCTCTCCTTACGAACTCTCTCTCTCATTTTCTTCATCCTCTCCGTCAATCTAGTGTGTGTACTCAAATCGATCCTAACAAATATACCACAACTGTAGTAAATGATTACAGCTAAAAACAAAATGAGCAAAAGTGAAGAAAATAAATAATCTTCTTATTGGTTGAAGTGCAGATATCTCGCTTTCTTTAAGGATATTCAAGCTCATTACGGCATAATCTACCAATCTAGCAGTATATCTCTTGACTTGTCCCCTCTAGGATACAACAACCCATCAACAATATACAACTCAAGCAACTCCGGATAATTGAAGAGTCCAAAACTCCACCATAAGAACACCTTCCTTCAACATATAACACTCTTTTTTTACAATGAATGTAGTTAAAGATATAGAATATTTTCTTTGTTTCAACTCTCTCTTTCACTAATATAATTACTCTTTTATATATAGTGAATATAGTTGAAGACTTAGAATATTTTCTAAGTCTCAACTCTCTCTTTCATTTATCATCTATCACTCACAATGTATTACCACTCATCTCTTTTCATGTGTTCTTCAACAGAAGGAATAAAACATCATCTATATAGGTGTAGTACTCTTTCATTTAGTAAATGAGGGTGTAGTGGATATGAATTGAGGAATATGAATGTTTTAGGGTTTCATATGTTATATGAGTTACAATAAATAAAGAGGTAGAATAATGGTAGAAGTTAGAAGAAACTTATGGCCACATCCTTATTACTTACTCATAAGATTAAAGACACAAAATAATGTGGTAGATAATGGACAAATAAAGTGTTAGAAGTTACAAGAGTTATCAAAATATAATGACACCACTTTCTTCACTTTATGTCCATCAATTATCATGCAATTTAATTTTAATATTAAAATGCACCAACAAATTCTCAAGTCAATGCATTTTGTCTGTTTCGGTCAATCTTAGACAAAGATGTCACAAAAAGGTCTTTGTTTTGGTTCCTTTAACTTCTTATCTTCTCATGATACACATGTCAACATTCACCTTGTGTTTGTTAACAAATTCAACTTTTAAGAAAAGAATGAGACTTTGTTCCATTGAATATATCAAGCTCAATTCAAATGTTTATTTAATTAGTAAAAGTTATCATATTTTGTTAAAAAATAATAATCAGAAATTAGGATAAACGAAGAGAGAAAATATTTGTGTTCAATTGATGTGTTATTGATAATTTTAATTTGATTGGAAAATTAAACAGATCCTGCATGAACCTGTTTAGTGTTTGGTAAGTACTTTTTTCCATATTCACATTTCCACAATTTTGGATCAGGAAGTGATGAAGCACAGAGTTGTTTTAAATATAAATCAGGTAAGAGCTTCGATGGAGTGCCTCAACAAAGTCCCAAATATGTGACTCATCTGACAATCTTATTCAACATAGTACAATATCATTGGTCTTAGCCCACAAGCTGATGACGAGACTACTAAAATTCAAAAAAAGTTTGATTAGTACGCTCGAGTGTATGCCCTAGGTTAGGATTTGTCCTGAATTTCTTACCTTACTTGTATTCTACCATAATTGTCTTTTACGATTTCTTAGTAGAAAAGGTTTTCTAGTAGAAAAAGATCTCTTTCGTATTAGATTTCTATTAGATTTATTCTTCTCTATTAGGTTTATTCTTTCTTAGAAGAGGGGTTTTGTAACTCTATAAATAGAACAACTCTCTTCTCAAGTCATAACACAATAGCATCCACAATGTAGTCTTTTAAGAGTCAAGAGTCTTTATTTAGGAGGAGATTTTTCCCAACAGTCTATGTTTTCTTTAAAATTAGTTTTTATATGTAGGTCAATTGGCCAAATAATATTATAATATTAAGTTTTTAGAATTGTTTTATGTGTATTCTAAATTATCACCACAACGATTTGCAACTAATAGCTTCCGCATGACGCCATCTCGATTTCGAACCCGACACCTCATTCATTATTTATTAGTTACGAAGGAACCAGACTTTCTTTAGTGACAGAAAATAACTTGATTGACTGATGGTTGTGTGTTATGGTTTTTTTCTGGAATATTAGAGGAAAGGATGAAAAGAGAAAATTATTGGAAAAGGGACTTTTTTGAGCAAAAAAATTGCTTCGAAGGCCAAATTCTTTTATTGCTATCTTTGGAGTAACACCCTGAACGTTCGAGCTAAAAATAAAATTAATTGGACCTCTCTTCATATGTATTTTAACCAGAATCTAGAAATTTTATTGTATCTAGGTGCAAAGGTCAAGTCTTAAGTTTCGTAGGGGTATTGGGTATGAATTAAGGGCATAAGAAATCTCTAAAACAAATTTGAGTGAAAGGTCCTTTAGTGATTAAGTATTCATATAGGTTCACACAAGGTCTAAATTTAAACAAGCATTTCTCCTAGAATATTTAGAGTTACGTGACCCATTACCTATCAAATTAATGATTTTTGAGTCTTCTTTCCAACTTCACCAACAACTAATTAATCCGAGACTTGAGTAAAAAGTTACGTATGTTTTACTAAGAATGAACAGCCCTATACCAGACGAAAATTTTCTTTTTTTCTTTTCTTTTCATATTCTTGGAGGGATAATTTTGTCCTTTCCTTTTTACATTAACCCCAAGTTATTAAAACCTACTTCTCAATTAATTTTATACGTTAAGACTCCTGGACTTACTATCCATCAGTTACACGTTACAATACAAACCTCCCTGCCTTCTTCAAGTTTCACAGGATAAAACCTCACTTTTTTCCATCAGTTTTTCATATGATATCCATAAATAAACATCCGTATTCCCCTCTAAAACTCAAATCTCAAGAATCTGATGAAATTCATTCAAGAAAACAAGTTTAATCCCTTCTCCAGATCTCAAGTTCTTCAAACGTTTTGAGGTATGTAGAACCATCTTTTGCTCATGTTTCATTATGTTTTCTTATTCTCCAAATCTGTTCTGTAATCTCCTTTCCAAACAGATGGTGTCTAGGTGTTTGTATTCAGTAGTTAGATTAAAAACAAATCAACCTATCGAGTTCTATTTCCTCTTGGCATCTTAACAAGTGCTTATGTATTCGTAATGTAAGGACTGGTTTTGCCTAAATCTAGAACCTGAATCTTGTCCATTCAATAATATGATGGTCTAAATAATCTTCAACAAGTATATTCTATTTCTAAATTTCTGGAAAGACGTTAGGATTAATTAACATAAAGAACATCCCTTTTATCTCTTAAATTAATGTCCGACCCCGTTTGAGTATATGCTAGCATGCTGAAATTCTCTAAGTTTAACAAGTAGGAAGGACTGCTTTATCTTCTACTGGGATCTCATGTTAATCTTTTTTCCGAAATCTCTGGTTGTAGATGATTTGTAATACAATATCTAGCCAACCCTCCATGTCAAAATCTCATTCATGCCATCATGTGAATGTTTCTATTAAAGTTATAAGAAAAAATTTTATGAAACTCTTAAAGTATGATTCCAATTCCATAATCCATAAGAAAGTCACCTTCTCGTAACATGCCTAAAACTCTTTGCACTATGAACTATACATTATGAAATTGCAAGCCCTAGTATAATTATACCAATTTCTAAGGAATTTTCCCATTGACCTAGTTAATAGATACTTAATAATCTTAATATGAATACTTTTACAAGAATGGTTCCATACATGTTCATGAATTATATCATATTGAACCATGAAATTACCTATCATGACTCTCCAATATTCTTAGTGTTAACTCATGAATATGAACCTATTACAGGTAACTCTCAATATGAGCCTAAAGTGGTTATACATAATTATGAGCCTAAAGAGGCTAAACCATGAGCATGAGCCTAAAAAGGCTAAACTATGAACATGAACATAACAAGACTAACATTTTTGGTCAAGAATTAATCAGATAAATAAGATAACTTCATGAGCATAAGGGAGTTAGTTAGCTGACCGTGAAGGCATAGGTTGAAATGACAGATGCCCGAAACTATGTTTGCCGACATAAGATAGAGATTATTTTGCAAGTCGGATGACTCTTTTTTTTTATGTGTCCTGAAAAAGGACTAACCATGGATACTTGCTAGCAAATTATGTCATGTCACATCCTATGCCCGGCAAGGTATAAGACGGCTTAGCTGATCGAGCCGATATCAGACTCCATGCGCTCACATAGTGGTTTATGACGATTCACTACTTTCTCCCACAAATAATCAAAGGAATTAAATCTACTTTACTTGGTCAATTATCAATTTAGCTTATATTCTTGTTCCTTTCTAGTTGTCTTCTTTTACGTTTGAATTTTATTGTCATTTCTAATCTCTTGATGTACTACCCTCCTGAAATGGTTTTGCATACCAATACATTCCACGTATTGACCGCCTTTGGCACTACATCGTTTCATGATATAGGTTCTGGCTCTCATGTCCGCGGTCAGGCGCCTCATTAGGATCTCTATCTTCTGCTATTGGTGAGCTTCTTTTCTATTAGGATGTTGGATGGGATATGATGACTTCATTATATTTTCTTTTCTTTTAGTATTGGTACTTATTACAGGCTTTACAGATGATTTAGATGCCAGACAGGTCTTGGAATTTTTAATATTATTTGTCATGACTATTGTATCTTCAAACGTTAAGTGATATTAATGAACATTGATGAAAGACTTTATCCTTTAAGAACTCTTATTATATTTTGTTTCCTCTCTATTCATTATGTTAGTTGTATACTCATGTGATATGCCAAAACGTTCGCTCGTACTAGCAATAGTATCGGGTGCATGCCACGTCTAGGGCCTCGGCTCGGGGCGTGACATTTGATGTTAGTATACAAGTTGATGACGAGAGTAGTATAGTGAGGAAAAATTTTAGACTGAGTTGTTCATGCTGGAAATCTGTGCATTGGCTCAATTTGGAAAGGAAATTGTAACATCTCACAGCCTTTCTTTGAGAGATCCTTCAAGGGAAATTTTGTCTTTTTGTTTTAACATTATCCCAAATAATTAAAAACTCTTTTTATTCATTGGATCCAGAAATTTATTTGCAAATACGTTACTTTTTTTGTTTCCAGCAAATAACACGTTACTTTTATTTTCCTGCAAATAAATACCTTTTATAGCCCATCAGTTGTATGTGTTTAGCTATCTCTTTATTTTATCTCTTTATTTTCCTCAATTTCTTGTATTAAACTCCCCTCTTCATCCACCAGTTTCACGACTTAATATCACCTCCCAACAGTCTTAATCTCTCTCTCAAATTCAACTTCTAAGAAGCTCCATAGGTTGGCTCAAGTGATCAAGCTTATCCCTGCGATCTAAAGTCCTTTAAACGTTTTGAGGTATGTAAAATTGTCTCTTGCTCACTTTCCTGGATGTTCTCTTTTATGTTTTGTAACCTTCTTCCCTCCACATGGTCTGGTATTGTTAACGTGGTGTGTGGATTAGGAACTTGGTGTTTGTATATATTAAAGAATTTTCCCTGGTTACCTAAGTTGTTTTGTGAAGTTCTGAAAAACTTGAGTTTGCCAGTAGAGTCAAAGCCCATTTTAGGCATCTCTGCAAAATCAAGTATCTGTAATTGCTACGATTTCAAAGGTCCTTAATTGTCGCAAACTAACTACCTTGGTGCTAACGGATTTTTTCTTATGTTGGGTCTCTCTCTAATGTATGTGCAATCTATTTAAGGCTACTGAACTAATAGGTATTGACTTTAGGTTGCCCTGTTTTTATTTCATGTCGTAAACTAGTGATATGATGTTTGTTTGACGCTCTACAGTAAACTATGTTGGCTTATTGTTCTTGCCTGTGATATGTGCATGTTGGTTATAATGGTCCAATTAGGATTAATGTTTGCAAGCATGATTCCCTTTGTAAATGTGCTTTAGTTGATTATCACAAAGTTGCAAAGCACTCATTATAGCTTCAGCAGTTACAGCAATGCTCCAAGAATGTTTCCAGACTTACAGTTAGAATCCTATTTAATACTTAAGAATTATTTCTGGACAGATTTTGTTATCCTAGCAATTACACCATGTATAAATTACCATCTTTCCAGTTAACCCCTAAACATAATCTCTCAAAAGTTGTGGAAATCGTGTTGATGAATTCTTAACAGAATATTTTTAGCTATTCTGAATGTTATGAAAAGGTATCAATCTCATGAATACAGAATAATTGAATTCCCAACTTGAGGCCAAAAAGGGGCAAATTATGTACATGAGCCTAAAAAGGCTAAATCACGAGCATGGGCCTAATATGGCCAACACTTTGAATATAAAAATCTCATGAGCAAACGGGATTTAGTTAGCTGACCATGAAGGCATAGGTTTAAAAAAAAAATACCCGAAACTATGTTTGCCGACATAGGATAGAGATTATTCTGTAAATCAGATGACTCCCTTTTTTTCCATGTGTCCCGAAAAGGGGCTAACCATGGTTACTTGCTAGCAAATCATGTCATGTCACGTCCTATGCCCGGAAAGGTATAGGACAGCTTAGATGTCGGACCGAGATCAGACTCCATTCTCTCACATGGTGGTTTATGACGGTTCACTACTTTCT
>NC_061111.1:47399833-47442297 GCF_002878395.1 Capsicum annuum
ATTGGGAAGGCCTCCCAACCAACTTGGAAATGTTTCATTCAACTCATTGTTGCCTAAATCAAGGAATTCCAAATATCTGCAATTGATCAATGATGGCGGAACTTCCCCCTTCAGCTTATTCCTGTCCAAGTTCATGATGTTGAGTCGGTTTTCAGTATTAAAAGTTGTATTAATTGTTCCACTGAGACTATTATTATTTAAACCCAAAACCTTAAGTCCACTCATCTCACCCAAACAATGTGGGATTGTTCTGTTCAAATGATTGCTTCCCAAGTCTAGTACTCGCAGTGTTTTCAGATGGCAGACGGTTGAAGCAATCTGTCCACTGAGATTATTTTGAGAAAGGATAAGATAATTTAGGCCCTGCTGGTCTAGGAGTGACTTTGGAATAGGACCTTGCAGCTGATTTTGTTTTAAAACAACTACATACAATGTTCTGGACTTGAACTCCTGAATTTTGCCACTGAAAAAGTTATTGCTCAAGTCTAGTTCAGTTAGTGATGGAAGGGAGAATATCCAGGAAGGTATAGTCCCATTCAAGTAGTTTAATGACAAGTAGAGGGATTGTAGGTTTTGGATTTTTCACGACCTGAACTGAGGCCCTGACTGTGACGGACATCCCAAACCATGAAGGCCCGAGAGCCCTTCTCTAACTAGCTATCATACACACAATTCATATGCTGAAAGGAAATGCGAAAAACATGACAAAATGAAAACATGGTCATTCTTTTACTTCAACTAAACAATGCGAATATAAGTTCATAAATATTCAAAACACATGACACCAGTCTGCAAAATCTCTAACAACATGAAAAAAACTTCTATCTCAAATTGGAAAAAGGCCCCCAGTCGGACCATGAACTAAAAACAAATGACAATGTCCATAACGAGGCCTTCCAAAATAAGGGAGGCTCACCAACTGCAAATTTCTGACAAACCGATCTACTGCTTAGCGGGAACCTGAGACTGAGCCTCAGATACTGAAATATAGGGGGTCAATACAATTATACTGGTACGCAGAACAATCCAAAAACAAAATACAATTTTATATAATATAGGTGAGAGAATTTCATAAAACATGTCAGCAGAAAACATTTGAAAACAAATGGTCATAATCGGTAGGTTTCAAAACATATGCATGAATCAACTCGGCTCTATGTCTTACTTCTGAGGTATATAGTATACCCTACAATCTATAATCCCATAGGCTATATTGAATCCTCCCTTGACTCGGTGGCTAAGCCCCCAACCCAATTTTACGGCAAGGGTTGGAGTATTTGCTTATCTACTATGCCATAAGACCGTCGCCAACGTACAATTTCCCTTTCGGATAACATAAACTCATGTCGGCAAATCGCAATTTTGGGCAATGAGTTGTCAGGGACTCATGCCTTCTTCGGGTAACCATCTAATTCTCTTAAGTCCAATTTTTAGACCCTTTCAACCATAACTTCGTCTTGAAAATTTCCATATCAAAAAGTGGGGTATCGTCTTATCCAGACTTGCAAGCCATATGATAACATATCAATTGCCCTTTTCTTATTTCAAAAGATATTATTGACCACCCAAAAAATTTCCAAATTAAAACAAAAGTTCATAGTTGAAAACTAAACCATTCTCTCTTCCATAATTTATATACGGTGGTCACTTTTTCCATCAATTTAAAACCATTCTTAATGGAGAACATGATCACTTATAAAACAAGTAAAACATCCCTTTCACTATCTCATATAGACAGTACAATTTGTACATAACAGGCTCAAACATTTAGCAATGTTTATAACCCATTCTCAACATATAAAATCGATGAAATTCAGAGAAAAAGAGGGAATTACATATCCCAATCACTAATTTAATTTCACAGTTCTAAACATAACATGATCACATGAAAAATATTTCAAGTTTAGGACTTCATACCATAATTTTTGCAACACTTCATCAAGATGCAATATTTTCAATACGATTTTATCAATGATCTTGAAATAATTTCATATATACACATATATAACCTTTAAAACAAGTTTGAAAACAATAAATCCATTCTTATAGGGTTTAGGATAGTCCCACGTACCTTAGTTGATGAAGAAATCATGAAAAGATTGACCCTTTAAGCTTGAGTGTGCAACCCTAAGTTGTTTATCTCCTCTTGTGATTTAGAAGGATGAACTAGGGATTTGAGAGAGTTATAACGTATTAGGGACTCTGATTTCATGTAATTATATTTAGGGGTGGTTATGTAGTGTCAAAAGACCTTGTTGCTCTCAAAATAACTCCAAAATGGAGCTCCTACATCGAAAAGAATAGGGTTGGCCGCACCTAGACCATGGCCAAAACCAAGGTGGCGGCGCCTAAGCCATGGCCAAATCCAAGGTTGGCAGCGCCTAATCCATGGAAAAACCTTTCCAGTGAAGGTAGATGGTGTCAATGCGATGCCTAGCCATCGCTTAAGCTCTATTTTGTGATGCCTACTTAGTTTTGAGGTCCAAGAACACCCCCAACACCTCCCACAATGTTAACACATGATCTACCATCACTACGGAGGTCCTATAGGTCATTTTAGAGACATTAAAAGAATGTTATGACTATGGGGTGTTACATGATTCCTATGAACATCTTTCACTTCAAAAAAACTTCCCACATTAGGATAAGGATCATGACACGTGATTTCAAAAGTAAATCATGGGATTATGATTTATACACATAATAATGATGGTTCAATTTCTAGCTAAAAAATGTGGGGTGTTACAGGAGTTCACTTACGTTGGATGGATTAGGAATAGCCCAGAGAGATTAGAATAACTCAACATTAAGTAGGTCAATAAAGTTAGATGGTTAAATGATTCTACCAGTAAAATTCACACCACTGAGATATAACTTCATGAGTGATGCATTACTATTCCATATGGACATGGAGAACCTAATAGTGAGTTGGGGATTGTCTGATAAAGAAAGGTATTCTAAGTTGGAAAGGTGGAAAACTCTTTTAGGCAGTACCCCACGTAACTGTGTGCGTGGAAGCCATAGAGTTGTTAAAGAAGAAGAAGAGAAATTTATAGGAATGTTGGAAGTGATGTTCACAGAGATAAGGACAAGATCTCTTAATAGGGTTAAGTTCTTAAGGAGCAGTTCAAAATCGTAAGGCCCAAGTCTAAGCCCATATTGATCATCAGTCCATATACTGAAAAAGTATAATTTAGAAAGGTGAGAGATTTTTGCTGGGATTAGACCTATAAAACTTAAATGCGTCAAGCTAGATAACTCACCAAATTTAGGTGAAATATTAGACCCAAAAAATTATTAAAAGATAAATCAAGCCATTTGAGATTGGAGAACTGAAATAGGATACTGTTGGAATGAAAATTGCCTTGAAGTTAGCTGCAATGGAGATCAATCCCAATCAATTTTCATGTCGTCTCATCATAATGAACTCCATTCCATGAGCAAAAATTTGTGCTCTTGTTCCATGAAAGAGTTTTCGGTTTAGAAAAGCCACAATTATCAGAAGCATTAGGATTAATGGTAAACATGTGCTTGCATTACAGAAGAGCATGAGCGTGATCTTTTAGGAAAAAATGATGTAAGGATGAGGAGAAAGCAAGTTGACAGAGAAAGAGATATAGCATAAAAAATACAAGTTTTTCACAGCCCATTTGTAATGCCCCAAAAGTTTCCAAGATAAAAGTTGTCCCTAAAAGTATCAAGCATGGGATTCTAGAGTGAATTATACTCAATTCCCGGTGGAATTATTTAAATTTCAAATTTTCATTACATAGTGACTGAATAAGCTTTCCGTTGATATAAGATTCATCTAAAATAGACACTCGGTGAGGTAGTTACGGCTATTTTATGTACTAGTCATAAGACACCATCATTCAGGTGTTTAGCGCATCACGGAGGATCCCAATTTCACATTCATTAATTTTCAGTAAGACTCTGTGATCGTGGCATATTGCGGAGTGAGACAATTTCTCAATTGGCAATTTCCAGTGAGGCACAGCAATTGTGGTGCATCGCGGTGGCCCATAAAATCGGGCACCAGTTATATTTTTACTCTATCTCATTAAGGGAAAAAATGGTACTTCTCCAACCCCTTATCATCTCTAACATGGGGTTTAATCCCAAGAACACCAAAGTAAGTTTATTTTCATCAAAATCTCTCAAGAAACTCCATTAGGGTTTTAGACTAAAAATCCTCATAGCTCAAGATTTAACCGTGGGTTTTAGAAGATAATTGGAGATTTGGAATCCTCACATCGTAGGCTTCAAGAATCATCCATTCACTTTCTGAAATAGAGGTAAGTGGGGTTGTCCCAAATTTCATGGGCATGATTTTTTAAAAGAATTTACACAAAACCTTACTATCTATATGTATACATATGTTTTTACAAATGCAGTTTTGTTTTAATATCATTAACATGTTTTGTGATATGGTTTTGAAAGTAATATTGAAATATCATGGGGTTGTTGGCTTGCATATATTTCAATTGTTGAATTGTGAACATCCTCATAGCTCAAGACTTAACCATGGGTTTTAGAAGATAATTGGAGATTTGGAATCCTCGCATCGTAGGCTTCAAGAATCATCCGTTCACTTTCTGAAATAGAGGTACGTGGGGTTGTCCCAAATTTCATGGGCATGATTTTTGAAAAGAATTTACACAAAACCTTACTATCTATATGTATACACATGTTTTTACAAATGCGGTTTTGTTTTAATATCATTAACATGTTTTGTGATATGGTTTTGAAAGTAATATTGAAATATCATGGGGTTGTTGGCTTGCATATATTTCAATTGTTGAATTGTGAACATGTGATCTGAATTTCAAAAAGGTGCGATGTATATGAATTGTGAATTCTTTAAATCCCCCATGATAATGTTTTATACCCCACACTATACTTGTGTTAAACCATCAACAGCATGAGTTTTTGCAATTAACATGATATTACTCATAAATGATAAAGTTTCTTGAAACTATTACACGTTGAGAACCATGGTGCATGTTTTTTATGTGTGTGAAAGTTTTGTATATGTGCATGTTGTAAATGGCATGAAAAGTTGGAGAATTGATGTGGTACTATGACTTGCAAGTTAATGGTATGACGATACCAATAAATGTATGCCATGACAGAGTTAGAGTTTAATTTAAGAGAGTTAGATGGTTACCCGAAGAAAGTACGAGTTGAAAAACTCTATGCTAGAAACCGTGATTTGCCGACACAGGATTATGGTACCATGCTTTGTGATCTTTTGTACCTTGATTCATTTTGTCCCAAATTGGGACTATGGTTAGGTGCCCTGCTTTGTGATCTTGTGCACTACCATAACATGTTGACTTGATTAGGGATTTTGGTACCCTGCTATGTGATCTTGTGTGTCCCCCTTATAGATACTTCAATCCTTGTGGAAAACTTGGATTGGGTGCTTGGCCACCACGTCAAGGGTGAATTCCGTATATCCCGTGGAATTACAGATTGCAGGGTGTACCATCTAGCTAAAAAGTAAGACAAAGAGTGAGTCATGGTTTCAAAGAAATATTTCAAAGTCTTTAAAATGCCCATGTGATTTCTTGCTATATGATATGTTTATGAACTATTTTAAATTTCTCTCATATATGTTGATTATAAATGACTATTTTGGATTAGCTCTGCGTACCAGTAAATCTGTATTGACCCCCTCCCCCTCCAACCTCTCAGGTTCTGAGGCACAATCTAGGGGTCAAGATAAGAAGTAGATAATTCAGACAACAGAAGAGATTGTGCAGTGGTAAGCCTTCGATATTCTGAAAGGCCTAATGTCTTACAGATATTCATCACTCTACAGTTTTGGTCTACTGGGGACCTTGTCCCAGACTTTCGATAGTATTGTTTTGAGATTTAGTAGAGATTTCACAGACTGAGTCAGATGTTATTTAGAAATTGTTGGAGTTTTCCTTCATTGTTAAACTAATTTTAGAGTATAACTATGTTTCCGTATTTGATTTATAATTTTGCATTTTTCTTTTATTATATGAATATTGTGCACGATTACCAGATAGAGTGGGACATTCGGGCCTTTCATGGGTCAGATGTCCATCATGGACAGGCCCTAATTTGAGTCATGACAAACTTGGTATCAAAGCACGGTTCATGGTCTTAGGGTGTCTGCGAAATCGCGTCGGGTAGAGTCTTATTTATGGGTGTGTAGTGCTCCAAACTTATAAGCAGGAAGCTACTAGGCGTTTAGGAAAGTGTTTCCCCTCTTTGTGATTTAGTTCATGCTTTACAATCTGAATTAGAACTATCCCCTAATTAGTGATCCATTGTATTTCAAAAAAATAGTCATACCTCCTCGTCGTTCCAGAACCAAGATACTCAAGATGATGAATTCTTCCCCACTCAGGGCATGCGGACCCGCAACAGAGCCAATACCCCAGAATCTGTTCCTACTTTGAGAGTACTTCCAGTCCCGACCAGTCCTCCTCAAGCTCCAAAGACATATGTTAACCGTCCCCAGTTTTCTCAGAGGGACATATCGAATGCAGAATTCAGGCAGTCCATTCACATACTTTCACAGCTGGTAGCCACACAGTCTCAGAGGTCAGAAGATACTGGGTATGCATCTGTCACTTTTGAGGACACTAGGGTGGGCCAGTTTATGAGAATGAACCTGCCCAAATTTTCTGGCACTAAAGTAAAAGAGGACCCCTAGGAGTTCATAGATGAAATGGAGAAAATTTTTAGAGTTATGCATGTGGATCAGGTGGAAGGGGTTGAGTTAGCAGCATACCAACTTAAGGATGTAGTGAACCAATGATACAATGAGTAGGAGAATGCGAAAGGGGAGAGTGTTGAGCCTACAGTTTGGGAGGAGTTCGTGGGAGATTTTCTTGACCGATTCTTTCCTCTAGAGTTGAGGAAAGATAAAGTAGAGGAATTCATGAATCTTAAACAAGGGAAGATGAGTGTCCATGAGTACACTTTAAATTTTAATCAAATGGCTTATTATACACCAGAAATGACAGGAAATATGAGGGCCCAAATGAGCCAATTCGCATCTGGCATTTTCGATGATTTAGTACTTGAATGTCAAGAGGCGATGCTAAATAGGAAGGTAGACTATGCTAGACTGTCAGTTCACATAAAACAGGTAGAAGAGAAGAAAAAGAAAATATTTGAATCTAGAGAGAAAGATAGACAGGCGAACAGAGCCAGAATAGTGGATCAAAACCACAGTCAGCCACAGAGAGGTAACTAGGTAGGTAAATGGCAAAATAAAAAGATTTGGGGCAAGGCACAGTTTGCAGATAGTGCCCAGACCCCCAGTTAATAGGCGCTATCAGAGTTTTCAGACTAGTTAGGGACCTAGAGCTCAGGATACTCAGTCACAGGGCAGTGTGGCGCAGCTTACCAGATCTTTTCCCCATTGTAACACTTGCGAGAAGAATTATCCTAGAAAATGTTACTTCGAGAGGAGAAATTTTTATTCTTGCGGTCAGGTGGGATACCTACAGAGAGATTTCCCTAATACAAGAGGTAATGTTGGGGGAGCCAAGTCACAGGAAAATTCTTCTGCACCAGCATATCAAAAGGGAGCCACTTCGACTGCCGAGAGCGATCGCAATCGATTATATACTTTGACCAACCGCCAGAAGGCAAAGGCCTCTCCAGATGTGGTCACCGGTATCTTATAAATCTTTTCCCGTGATGTATATGTGTTACTTGATCCTGGGTCTACCTTATCTTATATAACCCCATATATGGCTGTTAGTTTTGGGTTTGAGCCCAAAGTCATTATCGATTCTTTCTCTATTTCCACTCCAGCTGCACCACTTACTAAGTTGACTCAAAAAAAGGTGAAGTTTTTATGGTCTAATTTGTGAGAGTAGTTTTGAGAAGCTGAAAGATAAGTTGACTACTGCTCCTGTTTTAACTCTTTCGAACAGTACAGAAGGTTTTGTTGTATACTGTGGTGCATCCTGAGTGGGACTTGGGGGTGTTCTTATGCAGCATGGTAAGGTAGTGGCTTATGCATCTAGGTAGTTGAAGGTGCATGAGCAAAACTACCCTACTCATGACTTGGAATTAGCGGTTGTGGTTCTTACACTTAAGATCTGGCGGCACTATTTGTATGGGGTGCATGTTGATATATTTATTAACCACAAGAGTTTATAGTATGTTTTCTCACAGAAAGAGTTGAATCTCAAGCGGAGATGATGGTTGGAACTTTTAAAAGACTATGACATAAGCATACACTATCATCTAAGTAAGGCCAATATAGTAGCTGATGCCCTCAACAAATTTTCTATGGGTAGCCTCTCTCATGTTGAGGAAGGAAAGAGAGAAATAGTGAAGGATATTCATCGACTTGCAAATCTTAGAATGCACCTCTTAGATTCTGAAGATGGAGGGGTGGTGGTGCATGAGATAGTTAAATCATCCATTTATCCAAAAGTTAAGGAAAAGCAGGCCGGAGATCCCATCTTGATGCAGATAAAGATTGATGTGGGTTAGCAGAAGGTGATGTCATTTGAGATTGGTGGTGATGGAATTTTGAGATATTAGGGTAGGTTATGTGTGCCAGATGTAGATGGTCTGAGGCAGAGAATCCTTGATGAAGCTCACACTTCAAGGTATGTTGTTCACCCAGGCTCTACTAAGATGTACCATGATCTGAAATCTATGTATTGGTGGAATAATATGAAGCGTGACATGGCTGACTTTGTTTCCAACTGTTTGAATTGCCAACAAATTAAAGTAGAGCATTTGAGACGAGGTGGTTCTTCACAAGAGATAGCTTTACCCTTGTGGAAGTGGGAGATGATTAATATGGACTTCATTACAGAGCTTTCGAGGTCCCAAAACCAATATGATTCCATTTGGGTAATTGTAGATAGGCTGATCAAGTCAGCAGACTTTCTACCTGTCAGGACTAACTACTCGGGAGAGTATTATGCCAAGCTATTCATTGCCGAAATAGTTCATTTACATGGGGCACCTGTGCCCATCATATACGATCGAGGTACATAGTTTTCTTCTCAGTTTTAGAGATCTTTTCAGAGAGGCTTAGGTACCCAAGTGAACCTAAGCACAGCTTTCCACCCTCAGACTGATGGGCAGGCTGAGCGCACCATTCAGACCCTTGAGGACATATTAAGGGCCTGTGTGATTGATTTTAAAGAAATTTGGGTGGAGCACTTGCCCCTAATAGAGTTCGCGTATAATAACAGTTTCCATTCCAGTATTAAGATGGCACCATTTGAGGCATTGTATGGAAGAAAATGTAGGTCACTAATAGGGTGGTATGAAGTAGGTGAGACGCAGATGTTTGGGCCTGATCTTGTTCATCATTCAATGGAGGATATGAAATTCATTAGAAATGACTTAAGATAGCCCAAAGTCGTCACAAGTCCTATGCCGATGTTAGGAGAAGTGGTTTAGAGTTTGAGGTTGGAGATTGGGTATTTCTCAAGGTTTCTCCCATGAAGGGAGTGATGCAGTTTGGGAAGAAAGGTATGTTGATTCCTCGCTACATAGGACCATATCAAATTTTGAGAAGGGTAGGTGCAGTCGCATATAAGTTAGAATTGCCTGCCAGTTTGGGTTCTGTTTATCTAGTATTTCATATATCTATGTTAAAGAAGTGCATTAGAGACCATTCTTTAGTGTTTTCTATCGAAGAAATCAAAGTGACAGACTTCTTATCCTATGAAGAAGAGCCTGTAGAAATTTTGGACCGCCAAGTTAGAAAATAGAGAAACAAAGAGATTGCCTCAGTTAAAGTTTTATGGAGAAACCAGAGAATTGAAGAAGCAACTTGGGAATTTGAAGATGACATAAGAGATAGGTACCAAAACCTTTTTGACCCAGTGGATGACAAAATAGAAGGTACAATCCTTGCCTTATTCTTTCTATGACTTAGCATGCTTGAAGTCATGCTTGTCTGTGTTCCGCATCAACATTCGAGGAAGAATGTTCCTAAGGGGGGGATATTGTAATGCCCCGAAAGTTTCCAAGATAAAATTTGTCCCTAAAAGTATCAAGAATGGTCTTCTAGAGTTAACTATACTTAACTCCCTATGCAATTCTTTAAATTTTAACTTTTCATTACGTATGTGACTGAATAAGCTTTCCATTGATATAAGATTCGTCCAAATCAGACACCTGATGAGGGAGTTATCGCTATTTTATGTGCTAGTCATAAAACATCGTCATTTAGGTGTTTAACGCATCGCGAAGGATCCCAATTTCAAATTTGTCAATTTTTAGTGAGACACTGCGATCCTGGCGCATCGCGGAGTGAGACAATTTCCCATTTGGCAATTTCCAGTGAGCCACCTTGATTGTGGTAGGTCGTGCTGGCCCATAAAATCGGGCACCAGTTATATTTTTACTCTATCTCATTAAGGGAAAAAATGGTACTTCTCCGACCCTTTATCATCTCTAACACGGGGTTTAATCCCAAGAACACCAAAGTAGGTTTGTTTTCATCAAAATCTCTCAAGAAACTCCATTAGGATTTCAGACTAAAAATTCTCATAGCTTAAGATTTAACCGTGGGTTTTAGAAGATGATTAGAAATTTGGAATCCTCGCATCGTAGGCTCCAAGAATCATCCATTTACTTTCTGAAATAGAGGTACGTGGGGTTGTTCCAAATTTCATGGGCATGATTTTTGAAAAGAATTTACACAAGACCTTATTATCTATACGTATACATATATTTTTACAAGTGGGGTTTTGTTTAAATATCAATAACATGTTGTGTGATATGGTTTTGAAAGTAATATTGAAATATCATGGGGTTGTTGGCTTGCATATATTTCAATTATTGAATTGTGAAAATGTGATCTGAATTTCTGAAAGGTTTCTTTAAATCCCCCATGATTATGTTTTATACCCCACACTATACTTGTGTTAAACCATCGACAGCATGAGTTTTTGCAGTTGACATGATATTACTCATAAATGATAGAGTTTCTTGAAACTATTACTTGTTGAGAACTATGGTGCATGTGTTTGATGTGTGTGAAAGTTTTATATATGTGAATGTGGTAAATGGCATGATAAGTTGGGAGAATTGATGTGGTACTGTGACTTGCAAGTCAATGGTATGACGATACCATATAACTGTATTCCATGACAGAGTTAGAGTTTGATTTAAAAGTTAGATAGTTACCCGAAGAAAGTACGAGTTGAAAGACTCTATGCTAGAAATCGTGATTTGCCTACTTGGTATTATGGTATCCTGCTTTGTAATCTTGTGTACCTTGATTCATTTTGTCCCAAATTGGGACTATGGTTAGGTGCCCTGCTTTGTGATCTTGTGCACTACCATGACATGTTGACTTGATTAGGGATTTTGGCACCCTACTGTGTGATCTTGTGTGTCCCCCATATAGATACTTCAATCCTTGTGGCAAACTTGGATTGGGGGCTTGGCCGCCGAGTCAAGGGCAGATTCCATATAGGCCATGGAATTACAGATTGTAGGATGTACCATCTAGCTAAAAAGTAAGACAAAGAGTAAGTCATGGTTTCAAAGAAATGTTTCAAAGTCTTTAAAATGTCCATGTGATTTCTTACTGTATGATATGTTTATGAACTGTTTTAAATTGCTCTCATATATGTTGATTATAAATGACTATTTTGGATTAGCTCTGTATACCAGTACATCTGTATTGACCCCCTACCCCTCCAATCTCTCAAGTTCTGAGGCACAGTCTAGGGGTCAGGATAAGAAGTAGATAATTCAGACAACAGAAGAGATTGTGCAGTGGTGAGCCTTCTATACTCCGAAAGGCCTAATGTCTTACAAATATTCATCATTCTACAGTTTTGGTCTACTGGGGGCCTTGTCCCAGACTTCAGATAGTATTGTTTTGATATTTAGTAGAGATTCTATAGACTAAGTCAGATGTTATTTAGATATTGTTGGAGTTTTCCTTCATTGTTAAACTAATTTCAGAGTATGACCAAGTTTCCATATTTCATTTATAATTCTCCATTTTCCTTTTATTATATGAATGTTGTGCATGATTACCAGATAGAGTGGGACACCCGGGCCCTTTATGGGTCAGATGTCCATCACGGCCAGGCCTTAGTTTGGGTCGTGACACCATTGCTACACTAAAATGATCAAAACTAATTAAGCTGGTAGAGAAGAGATCAAGAAATGTTTGCTTTGTGCATCTATTCAATAATTTTGATGAGATATATATAAAACAAAAGTTAAGCATAGAAAACTCCACTACTTGTTACCTAGTCATTTTCAATTAGATTAAATTTATCAATTAACAAAAGAAGAAGAAGATGGCAATTTAGAATTAATCATTTGATGTGTCACACAAATGAATGTATTACACAATATGCAAAAACATTCTCAAGTCAATGCATTTTGTCTATTTCAATCAATTTAAGACAAAGAAGTCACAAAAATGTCTTTTTTTTTGTTCCCTTAACTTCTTCACTTCTCCCAATACACATGTCAACATTTCTTAACAATTCAACTTTTAAGAAAATAATGGGACTTTCCTCCAATGAATATATCAAGCCCAATTCAAATGTTTATTTAAATAGTAAAATTTTGTTAGCATGATGGACAACTAGTAAATATTGTATATTAATGTAACTATATATTATTGTATATTAGTGTAATTGCCCATATTTGATTTAGTAGAGTAATATTAATTATAGTAGAGCTGATTTGGTGGGATAGAATTGCAGATTTAGTGGGGTAGAAAAGCAGATCTTTAGGGATAGAAAGACGGATATTTATGGATGTAAGATTTGAATACGCTCTATTTAATGGCAAGACTCTCAATATTGAGAGGTATTCAACATCAATTTGAATTGGTATTAGAGCCTTCTCTTGGCTGTGTAGTTTCATAGAGTCCATCTAGGTTCATTTTAATTTTTTTTGAAAATTTTTGTTGTGTTGACTATTGTCAACATTTTGGAGTTTTGATCTTTGTCATTTTGGTTGTTTTTTCTTAGTCGTAGTGTTTCTAGTTTTTATAGCTATTCAAGAACATGGCTTCACATCAATTTGAATCTTTCAATGTTCGCTTCACTAGAAAAAAAAACTTTCTTGGGAATTTCAATTATTTTTCACTGGAAAAGAACTACGAGGGCATATAGATGGAAGTGACCCTAATCCAACTAATCCTACAAAGTTAGGTGAATGGAAGATTAAGGATGCTTGGGTGATGAAATGGCTTTTGGGGTCAATTGGCCCTCTTATATTTCTTAATCTCAGGCCTTACAAGACTGTTAAGGCTATGTGGGATTGCTAATTAGAGTATAAAATTGAAATTTACTACCAAGACAATAGTGCAAGACGCTTTCAGTTAGAGTATGAAATTGCTAATAACTCTTAAGGAGATCAATCCGTTGAAGATTGTTTTTCTGGATTTCAAAATTTATGGGTTGAATTTACATATGTTGTTTATGCCAAAATACCTACCAAATCTCTTTCTGTAATTTAGGAAATTCATAAACAAAGCAAATGAGACCAATTTTTGATGAAGTTACATTTTGAGTTTGAGAGTGTTCGCTCTAACTTGATGAATCATGACTTGTCTCCCTCTTTGGATGTTTGTTTAGGGAATTACTCCGTGGAGAGAAGCGTTATGTCACACAAAATGCTTTTAAGTAAGTTAATAATGTTGTTCTTGCATTTTCTACCCAAGGTAAAGAAAAGGGTAGGTATATAACTAGAACTCAATGCTACAATTGCAAGGAATATGGTAATATTGCTAGCAATTATGGCAGAAATTTTTGTAATTATTGCAAACAACAAGGACACATTATCAAAGAGTGCCCCACATACCCTCAAAATTGTAGGGTCAATTCTTTTCAAACTGGGATAAATGGTTTTACTACTGAGAACTCATTTTGGGGACAAGTTCTTACCCCTCAAATAGTAAGACAAATGATCATGTCAGCTTTTTCAGCTTTAGGGTTACAAGGTAATGATCTTGCATCTAATTTTTGGCTTGTTGATTTTAGAGCTTCCAATCATATGACCAGCTAAGCTAGTATGCTTGAAAACATTCGTAAATATCATGGTCCATCACAAATTCAAGTTGCCAATGGTAGTAATTTATCCATTTCTAAGATTGGGGATATTACTAAAACTTTCAACAATGTTTTGGTGTCACCAAAGCTCTCTACTAGTCTTATTTTAGTTGGACAAATGGTAGATAATAATTATGAAGTGGATTTTTTTGTAATGGTTGCCTTACGCAAGATCAGGTGTCAGGGACAATAATCGCGAAGGGCCTGAAGTTGGACGATTGTTCCCTATACATTTTTCCATTCCTCGTGTTCTATCTCTTGCTTGTACTTCTATACCTAGTAAGACTAAGGTATGGCATATAGGACACTCAAATTCTATTGTGTTGTCTCATTTATCAAATTCTGGTTTATTGTGGAATAAAAAATAATTTTCCACTGCTTCCTTTGATTTTTCTACTTGTAAATTGGGCAAAAGTAAAATTCTTCCTTTTCCTTATTTTGATAGTCGTGCTACAAAGTGTTTTGATGTCATTTATTAATCGTGCTACAAGGTGATTTGATATCATTCATAGTGATGTTTGGGTCATTTCACCAATTGTTTCTCTTACTTATTTCAAGAACTTTGTGACATTTATAGATGATTACAGTCGATTTACATTGGTGTATTTTCTTCTCTCCAAATCTGAGGTATTTTCCATGTTCAAGATATTTTTGGCTTAGATTGAGATTCAATTTTCTACTTGTATCAAATTATTAAGATCTAATTCTGGTAGATAATATATGTCAAATGAATTCAAAAAAAATTTTCTTGAGAAAGGAGTTGTCTCACAACACTCTTATCCATATACACTACAACAAAATGGGGTTGCAGAGCGTAAAAATTGCCATCTTTTAGATGTCACTCGTACTCTATTTATTGAGTCCTCTGTCCCATCTAAATACTGGGTTGAGCCATTATCTACTGTAGTCTATTTAATTAATAGAATGCCATCTAAAGTGTTAAATCTTGAGTCTCTATATTATCATCTTTATCACAAAAATCCTTGCTATGATAATTTTCAGACATTTAGTTGTGTTTGTTTTGTGCATCTACCTCCTTCTCGGCATAATAAACTTTCTGTTCAATCTACTAAATGTGCTTTTATGGGATACAATACTTCGTAAAAAGGTTTTATTTGCTACAATCCATGTTCTAACAAATTTTGTATTTCTAGAATGTTGTTTTCTTTGAAAATCAGTATTTCTTTCCTACTCATGTTAAGTCATCTCCCATTTCTCCTCTTCTTCATACTTTTGATGATTTTTTATCTTTCTCTAAGCGGTTCAAACCTGGATTTGTGTATGAACAACATCGGTGTTGGTTTAAAACCGTTAAAGGGAAATAATACAGGAATTCAATTTAAAGCTAGCCGCAGAAACAGAGATGGATTTTGAAGAAGGGAATATGCAGAGAGTGATTATTTTCTTGTTGAAATACCGCATCTAATTGATCATCAACTTAGCAACTTAAATAGTTTCTATTACAACTAAAAATAGGACAAAGAAACAACCTATTTCTACCAAAATTAAAATAACTAATTAGTTTCCTGCGAAAGATAGGACTCCTAATTTAACTAGGTTTTTATGTAAAAAAAATTGGATAGAAAGAAAACAAAGAAACGCGTGCTTTCCTAAAGCAACTCTCAACACTCCTCCTTGCTTTATGAAATGCAAACTCTAACTTTCTATCTGAGAAGCTCGAATTTGCTAACTGGTAAAGGCTTAGTGAATATATCAGCCCATTGTTCTTCCATCTTGCAGTAGATAAGAATCACATCTCCATCTTTTTAAAATTCTCTCAGGAAGAAAAGCTTGGTATTGAAGTGCTTGGATTTTCCATCAAACACAGGATTGTGAGAAATAGCTATTGCTGCTTGGTTGTCCATGAACACTTCAATGCTTCCTGTTGGTTCTATATACAAATCAATCAGAATTTTCTTCAGCCACAATGCTTGAGTTACCACAGTTGTAGCTTCCACAAACTCAGCTTCGGTAGTAGATTGAGCCACAATGTCCTGTTTCTTACAACTCCATGAATAACTCCCAGAACCAAGACTAAAACAGTGCCCTGAAGTACTCTTCGAGTCATCTTTGGAACCTCCCCAATTACTATTAGAGTACCAAAAATGCTTCACAGGTTGAGTCCTTTCGAAACATGACTCCATAGGTGATAGTTCCTTTGATGTCTCGCACAATTCTTTTTGCTGCCTTCAGATGTACTTCACTCGGACAATGCATGAACCTTGATAGAATACTTACAGCATACAATATATCAGGTCTTGTTGCTATAAGATATATTAAACACCCAATGAAACTTTTGAAATATCTTTCGTCCACCTTTTTGGCTCCATATTTTTTGCTAAGTTTCTCTTTTGGGTTTATGGGAGTATTCACCACTTTGCAATTTTCTATTTTGAATTTCTTGAGAATTTCCTTCGCATACTTCTTTTGGCAAATGAAAAACTCATCTTTTCCCTGAGTAATCTCCATTACAAGGAAATAAGTCATCATATCAAGATTAGACATTTCAAAAGCTTGCATCATAGCCTGCTTAAACACATCAATGAGTTTTGCGCTGCTTCCTGTAATCAAAAGGTCATTGACATAAAGAGAAACAACAAGAATCCCACTGTTATTACATTTAAGATATAGTGTAAATTCTGAACACTTTTCTCAAAACCAAGGCTAAGCAAATAATCATCTATTTGACTATACCAAGCTCTTGGTGCCTATTTTAGGACATAAAGAGCTTTATGTAGTTGGTATACTTTCTCTTCTTTTCCATCTACAACAAAACCTTTAGGTTACTCGATATAGATTTCTTCTTTAAGAACTCCATTAAGAAATGTGGATTTGACATCCATCTGGTGCACTTTCCAACCATGTTCTGCAGCAATAGTAAGAAGCATCCTGATTTTATCGAGCCTAGCAACTGGAGCAAACGTGTCATAATAATCAACACCAAAAATCTATGCATACCCCTTAACTACAAGTCTTGCCTTAAGCTTGTTAATAGAACCATCAGTGTCCAATTTTGTGCGGAAAACCCACTTCACACCGATGATCTTTCTATCTTAAGGCCTTTTCACAAGCTGCCAGGTCTTGTTCTTCTCAATCATTGCAAGCTCCTCCTCCATCGCGACTTTCCACTTAGGATCTAAAATAGCCTCTTCAAATCTAGAAGGCTCTAAAATGGCCACATTATATCCCTGGCATATCTCAGAGAGCAACCCTGTTTCTCTCACAGGTTGATCATTAATGTTTTCATCAAAATTTGGTAGATTGCTTGTGATCTTCTTCTAGTTAAATTTTTCCCAGTCCCATTGCTCATTCTCCATAAAAAAATACATCTCTACTTACCATTATTTTTCTATTATGAGGCTGAAAAATCTTGTAAGCTTTAGAGATTGTACTGTAACCAATAAAGACTCCAGGTTCAGCTTTCTTGTCTAACTTATCCCTCTTAACTAGCGGAATATGAGAGAAACACAAACAACCGAAGATTTTTAAGTTTTTTAAGGACGGCTTATACCTGTGCCACACCTCAAAAGGTGTCTTGCCATCAACTGCTTTGGTAGGCAATCTATTCAGGAAAAAAAACAGCAGTGTTAGCTGTTTCTATCCTTAACTATTTTTGTAGGCCTTTCTCATATAACAAACACCTCGAAATCTCCATTATCGTCCTATTCTTCCTTTCACTGACTCCATTCTATTTGTGGAGTATACTAAGAAGTGAGTTGATGCTCAATACCTGCATTTTTGTAAAACTTTTCAAATTGATTAAATGTGTACTCAGTACCATTATCTGATGTAAGAGTTTGCATCCTGCAACCACTTTGATTTTCTACCAAAGCTTTGAATTTCTAGAATACTTCAGGTACTTCAGATTAATAAATCCAACACATTCTTGTTATATCATCAATAAATTCTATAAAATATTTACTTCCATTAAGAGAAGCAGTTTTATGTGGTCCACACAAATCAGTATAGACTAACTGAAGCTTTTTTTATGCTCTCCAGGTTGCCTTGGCAAAAGGCATCCTGCTTTGCTTTCCAAATTGACATGTGTTACGGCTTGTGTTTTTTTCCTCCATGGATGGTAGTCCTAGAACCATAATAAATAAGCTACTACATTTGCAACTCTCAAGGAAAGACTTACTCAGGCTTCTGTTTTAGCTTGACCTAATGTTACTAAGCTCTTTATTGTGGAAACTGATGCAAGTGGAACTGGTATTGGTGTTGTTCTCATGCAAGAAGGCTATCCCATTGCTTTTATTAGCAAAGCTCTTGCCCCTAAACATATAGCCATGTCAGTATATGATAGAGAGTTATTGGCTATTATGCAGGTTGTTACCAAATGGTCACAATATCTTCTTGGTCAAAAGTTTTTCATTAGAACTGATCAGAAAGCTTTGAAGTTTTTAATGGAACAAAAGTTGCATACTAACTCTCAACTCTTGTGGTTAACTAAACTAATTTCATTTGACTACATAATTAAATATAAGAGTGGGGTGGAAAACAAAGTGGTTGATGCTTTATCAAGGGTAATAGGTGTTGAGCTTATGTCATTGGTGCTATATACTGCTACTTGTGATCTTTTCCAAGCCATAATTGATAGTTAGCAGGCTTTCCATGCTACACAAGCTCTTATTCATCAACTCCAGGCCTCTCCTGGTATTCTCAAGCAGTATACTTAGTGTAATAATCAGTTAAGGAGAAAAGGAAGACTTGTGGTGGGAAATGACCCCTAGTTGAGAATTCAAATCATCACCTTGTGGCATTCTTCCCCTCAAGGTGGCCACTTAGGCATAGAAGCCACCTTGAAGAGATTGTTGACTCTTTTCTACTGAAAATGGATCCGATCTGATGTTTAGAAATTTATTCATGCTTGTGATGTGTGTCAAAAGAACAAAGCAGACTTATCAGCTTCTCCTGGTTTATTGGAACCTCTGGTCATACCTGATGTAGTTTGGTCTCAAATCAGTATGTATTTTATCACTAAACTTCCTAGTTCTAGAGGTTATGAATTCATATTAGTGGTGGTTGATAGGTCAATCAAATATGCTCATTTCATGGCTCTTAAACACCCTTATACTGCTGCATTGTTGCTCAAGTATTTTTTAGATATGGTAGTGAAACTTCATGGTCTTTTTGATGCAATTACCAGTGATAGAGATGTTATTTTCCTCAGAACCTTTTGGCAGGAGTTATTCACCTTACAAGTGGTCCATATACACACATCATCCACGAACTACCCTCTGATGGCTAGACTGAAATACTGAATAGATGTTTGGAGACATACTTGCAGTGTTTCTGTAGTGAAGATGTTTTTAATTGGTTAAATTATTTAGCTATGGTTGAATACTGGTACAATACATACTATCATTCATCTATTTATATGACTCCATATGAAGCATTGTATGGCAGACCTCTCCCTTTGCACTTGCCTTACCTTCCTGGTGAATCAGCATCAGCTGAAGTTGATAATTCTCTTCTCCATGGAGAAACAGTTTTAAAACTTCTCAAAAACCATTTGACCAAGGCTCAATTGAGAATGAAGCAGCAGGATGACCTACATAGGAAAGATAGGTCCTTTGAAGTTGGTGATTGGGTCTACTTTAAGACTCAACCTTACAGACAACAGACTATTTCTGCTCAGTTTCATCATAAATTGTGTGCTAGGTACTATGGTCCTTTCCAGATTATCAAGAAGGTTGGGCCAGTAGCATATACTCTTTTGTTTCCAGCTGATGTTAAGATTCACCCAACTGTGCATGTGTTATTGTTGAAGAAGCTTTATGAGCTACCTGGTTATGTGGCGAGGCCTATCAGCTGATGAGGCTACTTGGGAGTTCTACAATGCATTGTTGACTCGGTTTCCTACTTTTAATCCTTTTAGACAAGGATCTCTTGTTGAGGGGAGTGTTGATACATTAAATAAAGATTGAAAGTCATAAATATCTAGAAATCGAGATAAAAAGAAGTCAATCCACCTCAGCAACTAGTTCTAGAAAGTAGTTATAACTGCCAATTAGTTAGGCAATTTTTACTATTCACTATTCATTCTCAAATCTGTTAGAAGTAGTTACAATTGTATTCATAATGTATTCCATTTTTAGATAAATAGGGAATATGTACAATAAAGAATCATCAATAACAAATATCAGTTTCTCTTCTAAATTTCTCTTTATTCTATTCTCCTCTTTCTTATCTTCTCAATTCATCTTGAGCTGAAATCTCAAACTCGGTTCCTGAATGAGCCTACAGATCTTGAGTTATCCTCTATAACTCCTACATTTGCATAACAGAGATGTACTGCTATTCTATTTGTTCATCGGTAAGCTAATAGTGAGCTGGGAATTGTACGATAACTCAAGAAGTTTCAAGTTAGGAAGGTGAAAAATTCTTTCGGGCAATGTCCCACATAATTGTTCATTCCAAAGTTATATATTTTTTAAATAAGAAGAGAAATTTCGAGGAATGGTAGAAGAGATATTCACATCATAAATCTCAAGATATCTTAATTGAGTCAAGTTCCTAAGGAGCAGTTCAAAATTGTGAGGTCCAAATGTAATCATATATGGATCTTCACTCCAAATACGAAGAACATTTAACTTAGAAAGATAAGAGATTTCAGAAGGAATTTGACCTATAAAACTTAACCCCCATAGATCGAGATGTGTTAAATCAGACATTCCACCAAATTTAGGCGAAATATTTGATCTAGAGAAATCATTAAAAAAACAAATCAAGCCTTTTGAGATCGGAAAATTGAAAGAGGCTATTGTTGGAATGAAACTTGCCTTGAAGTTGGCTGCAACTGAGATCAAGCTCGATTACATGTCCTGTCGTTTCATCACAATAAACTCCATCCCATGAACAACGATCCGTGCTCCTATTCCACAAAAGAGGTTTTGCATAAGATTGAGAGCAACCAGAAGCATCAGAATTTATGGTAAATGTCTTCTTGAATTATAGCGAAGCACGAGCCTAATCTTTGCAGCACAAATGAGGTAAAGATGAGGACAAAGAAAGTTAATAGAGAAAGGCATAGAGCATAAACAATGCAAGTTCTCTAATCCCCATTTCTGCACTAAAAAGGTCAAAACTATGCACTTGTTAGGGATGAAATTTAAGAAACCTTTGATTTGTTCCTCTATTCCATGAAATTGAGGTATATATGGCACAAAACAAAGAGAAATTGTTGTTGTTGGTTTGCAGCAGTCAAGTTTAGGAAGCTCACTTGGTCACTTTCCAGTCAGCTTAGTGAAGTTAGTTACATATGCACATTCTCTAGTGTATAAACTTTGACAAAAATCTATAACCATCCCAGTGTGTCCTACTATATGTGAAGACTATTGAATTTAACATTAGTCAAGTAAGAAATAGTTAAAAGAGTCTAACATTAAGAAAAAGGACAGCCCGGTGTACTAAAGCTTCTGCTATGAGCGGGGTCCTGGTATAGACAGAACCACAAGGGTCTAATTGTAACGCCCCGAAATCCTATCCCAGATCATCACACGGTGCTTAAGACTACAAGTAGCCCCAAGCTAACCCTTTGAGCCTGCTACTTAGCATAAAGCTTACTTAAAGTTAATGAGATCAAAATAAGGAGTCATGTTATATCATGTCTAACTGAAACCCGAATGAGTACTGTAAAGTTAACAAAATTCTGTAAATCTAAACATACTGACCTCCTAGTCTGATTAACCCTCTACTACTCAACAAACTAGAGAGACATTGGGACAGATCCCCAACTGACTCGAACTGAATTGAAAGCAGTAGAATAACTACAAAAAAATACTGAAGTGTCTGGAGATAGTTCCTCAAACCATGAGGACTCACCACAGTGGAGATGTAGATAAAGGTACTCGAGATCACTGACGCTGCTAGGACTGAGCACCTGAACCTATATTATGAGACAATGTAGTACACAGACGTATATGTGGATCAGCACTTGGGAATGTACTGAGTATATGGGGGTGTATGCAGCTAAATGTCAATACAATAAATCTTTATAGAAAACATACATGGCGTTGTAGATGACTCACATAGCTTGAATAAAACTCTCATAAATCATGAATAATGAAATATGTAGTATAAATCACGTGAGCCATTACTCTTTGTTCTAAATTTGTATTCTTTCTTTGATCTCAAGCTTGTAACTAGTTGAACTCTTAAAATGACAACTTTTAGAATATACACTTTAGTCTTTTGAAAACAAGGAACTTCTTTGAAACTCAAGGACTTAAAACCTTAAGAACTTTAAGACCTGAGACTCTAGAAAACTTGGGAGTTTCTTCTAACCAACATAAACCATGTGAGCTATATGGAGTCCAACGTCTTCCCCACGTTGGGGAGAGTTGTTCTATCCTTGCCATCGGAGTAGAACCTTTACTTTTAGTGATCACTAGCTTAACCCACTTGGGGGTAAATTAAATCCTATGGTGGCTCGTAGTTCTGGGGAATGAGACCTCAGAATCAAGACCAACTCGGTGCTAAGTACTACTCCCATACTAGGCTCAGAACTTTTAGGAAAATCCACCTTATACAATTCAATATTATGAAATGGGAGCCAATATGCTTTCCTTTAACTTAAATCACAAGATGTGGATTCCTTTCTTAACTTAGGATCAAAATCAGCTCTTTTCTTTAAACTTTGGTAAACTATCTTTAACAAGCTTTGAAACTTCAATGATATGGTGATATCAATACCATTCTTGAAATACTATAGAATATATAAAAATTCATTCTTGGACATTACAACATATATGCATACCTCGAATTATGAACTTTGATAAATAAGCTTGCTTGAGAATCTTTCTTGTACTTTTGGATGAGGGTTTTTGAAGCCATTGACTTGGAAACCTTGAATCCCAACTCAAATTGTGAAAGCTACGGTGGAGTTTTGAGATTCTTGGAAGAGGTTCTGGGTACTTAGAATTTTTGTTGAGAGAAAACTTGAGAAAAAACTAATAGAATGCTTGTAAATGACTTCAATTTGGTGTTTGTATGGTTTAAGAGACTTGGAAAAAGTCTAAAGTGCCCTTTTTAACTCCTGAACGAAACTGGAAAAAATAAATTGGAAAACCCGATTTTATGGGTCACCGCAACACGCCACTATCGCGGTGGCTCACTAAAATTGACAAATGGGATTCTAGGGATCACCGCGACGTGGAGCCATCGCGTTGTCCCACTGGTTGGGACCTAGAACTTTAGCATGACGCGCCACAATCGCGCTAGGCTACTGAAATTTGACAATTGTCAAATATACCCTCTCTGCGACGTGTCAAGCACTAAAATGACGTTTTATGACTAAGACTTAAATTTTCCATAACTTCTTTCCCGATTGTCGGATTTGGGTGGATCTTATATCGTTGGAAATCTAATTAAATTTTCCACACGATAAAGAGTCGAAATTAGGGAAATTCTATATGTTTTAAATGTTATATACTTAGGAAGTCATTCCTTAGCCTTCTAGAGACGAAATTAAACTTAAGGAAAAGTTCAGTGGTATTACACTGACGTACACAGCCTCACCTTAAATTTTGTAAAGGGTTGTTTCTACGGCTTGAATCCAGGCCTCCTGGTCACATGGCAGCAACTTATTAACCAGTTTCTCTAGGGCCCCCCTTATAAAAAGAGTTTAACAGTAGTCAAATTTAAATGACCAAATGCATCAAAACCCCTCTAAACTTGTCACTCTAACATACTTTAGTACTCTAACTTTACATCTAATTATTTATCCCCTTAAATTCATTTTGAGTGAATTTAATTCCCCCTCAAAAATGGAGAACCACACATACATTGGAAGGTGGTTTACACGCCCCTCCACGTGTCAATTTTTTTCAAAAATATTTTCTAAAGTTATTTTTTCGTTTTCATCCATCAACTTCATCCCTCATAGAATCATCGTAGTATCATCCCCTCATTATTTTCTTTTTCCTCTTTCACGAGAATACACACACCCAGATACACTCCTCTCACCACAGACATACATAGACACACGATACATATACACATACTCCCCCAATTTCCATTGAAGAGGCAGAGAGCAACACAATATGCACAATGCATACAGACGCATAGATATAGATATACACACAGAGAACAAAAGGAAGAAAGGAGAAAGCTGACTCACTTAATTTATATACACACGCAGAATTCACTCACTCACACAGCAATAGGAGAATACGCACACACACCAGAAATCAGAGAAAAATAATCAAGAACAATGGTAGATAAATATTCAGGTCTAATTTTTTGATGAAATCTTGTCAGAAAATGTCATTCCACAATTGCAAATTATTTATTTTTGAAAACATCATTGACAGCGACCAACACCTCAAAAAAATAAAACCGGCGAATTCCGCCAAAATTGGCTCCACTGGTGAGGACCGGCGTCGTCGATTTCATCAACGCACCACCGACTACTCTTCATCTTCTTAATCATAACTACCACCAACTCACAGATCCACCACCACTGCTAAGACCATATTTTCGACTGTTAACTTTATAGTACCCATCACCAAGGTCCAAGAGCAATACAACCTCCATCTCCGTCAATTTCAGAATCCCTACCATCATCGTTAATATAATTCACCCTCGTTGACAATTCTGCAATACCCAACAACAACACCAACAGCAAAGAGAATTTAAAAAATTAAAGAACAATAGCACGAGATGAGATGGTGGTGTGTGAAGAGGCTTAACAGTGCCGCCACCAATTCCACTAAATCCACAGCAAATCATTCAATTTTTTCATGAATTAAATTTCAATTTCTTCAATGAATTGAATTTGAATTTATTCATGAATTGAATTTCTATTTTCTCATGGATCGAACATCTTCCTCGGAGTATTAAGGTGTAACAATTACATTCACCTCCATAGACACCTCTGACAAACAATTTGTCCTATCACCTATGCCAAGAAAATTCGGTGGAATGAAAGATGTGGGGGTGGCGACGGAGGAACAATGAAGGAAATCCTATTTGATTTATGGTGATGGGTGGAGAAGATAGTTTGTGATAGAAGAAAAGGTGGAGAGAGAGAAAAATGTAAAAATTAATAAATAAATTGGAATTTATTTATTTTTATTTATTTTTTTGTTCCTCCACGCATGTTTTGGAGAGTGAAAACACTCTCCTTATTAGAGGAGGTGTTAAATTCACTTGCAACAAAATTAAGGGGGTAATAATTATATATAAAGTTAGAGTGCTAAAGTAAGTTAGAGTGAAAAGTTTAGGGAGATTTTGATGCTGGAGAAAGGAGAAGAGTCTATAAGATCATTAATTGGCGTATAGACTTTGGAAAAAATCTCTCAAAGTCTAAAATTCAGAAAAGTTTGATTGGTCAGAATGAGGAGTAATAAATGGTATATAGAGTTTTGAGTAAAACAACATTTCAAGTCAAAATTCGAAAAAAAAAATGATTGGTTAGGATAATAGTGCTGGTTGGTGTATACACCTTGACTTCCAAGTCAAAAATCCAACTTTTTTCGCCACCAAGTTCATGATACAATCATCTTGAATGTGACTGATTTTAGAAAAAATAACTACAATGTATACATCCTATACTCTTAAGGTAACATCATTGGTTTGATTACGTGCAGAAAATTTACTTTTTCTTTATTTACTTGTTTATGAAGTGTAATTTGTTATCGTAATTGTGTTTCTCTTTTCATCCATAGGTCTGTGTTTGTTATCGCAACAGATTCGCGTTGAAGGCCAAATGGGATCAAAAGCAAGTTTGCATTTGCAACAGAAACGATTTCACTATCTAATGTGATAATTCAAGAATGGAACAACCTCAGTTCCAGCTAGACATATAGAAAGAAATTACAAATGAAACAATAGGACTGTTATAAATGTCAAAGGGAACCTCTCAATAGAGGAACTTAAAAACTTAACACTGATGGCTTTTCCCGCGATCAGGGGCGGCTCAACCAATATGAAAACTTAAAGCAAAACTTCAACGAGAGCCCTCAAAATTTTATTAAAAATAAAATCATATTATATATATATATATATATATATATATATATATATATATATATATATATATATATATATATATATATATATATATATATATATATATATGCATGTATGTATGTATGTATAGTGGGAATACACTGGGTTTGTTGTTGTTGTATATATATTGTATATAATATCACTTTAAGTCTATTTTGATAATTTTTCATATACAAAATTTCAAATACTTTATTTATCCCAATTTATATGCTAATTTTGACTTTTCAAAATTCAATTTTTTTTATTTTGACAAGTACAATAAGCCATAATAATTATAATATAAAATTCTTGTTTAAAATAAAAGTATGAAAATTTACTATGAAAAAAACAACTCATTTAATCCTTGAAATCTAAACATCACACATGATTGAGACATACGAGTACTTCCTCCGTTCTTAGATAAGTGGTGTTTTAAGCTTTTCATTTTATTTCATAATAAGTGATGATTTAGAATTTCAAGAAGGAATTATCTTATGCTTCCTGAATTATTCTTGTTTTAATACATGGAGTTCTACATCCATTAAAGAATCACTTCTTTATTTAAGACATTTAATTAGGATTAAGTTAGTAAAAACACTCCTTATTTTTTAAAATAAGAAATTTTTGAAAAAGCATACTCAAACTAAAAACATCACTTATTTAAAAAATGAAAAACAAAAAATAATATACACATGTTAGGAAAATTTTGGGACCCTCAAATTTTGGTGGCCTAAAGCGTGGGCTTTAGAAACTTTATGCTTCAGCCGGCTATGCCGCGATAACCATAGGGTAGGAGGTACAACGGGTGTGATTATAAATATTAGAGATCAGAGGGGGTTACCGGATGTATGAGGGACATGCCTAATGCAACTAACAACATAATTGAGTTACCAGTTATTATGCATGGTATAAATATTATAGCGAAGAACAACTTGACGCCACTAGAAATCTCGACGGACTCAAATCAAAGAGGCTATTACTATACTAAAAACTGGACATATCCCTTACAGTGCTATTATATCCGAATGCAGGTTGTTGCTAAAAAGACTAGAAAACCAGGAGGTATAGCGTAGTTACGGAGAGGAAAACAAGGTTTTTGATATCCTATCATAGGAAAGAACCAAAGAAGAAGCTTTTGAAAATGTTATATAAATTACAACAACAACAGCATACCTAGTGAAATTTCTACAAGTGGGGTCTGACGAGGGTAGAGTGTACGTATACCTTACCACTACCTCGTGGAGGTAGAGAGGTTGTTTATGAAAGATCCTCCGCTCAACTGCAACAAATCCACGTAAAAAAGGAGGAAAACACAAAATAGTGAAAAAAAGCATAGAAATTAACAAGGAAACCAGTGCAGAGTCTACAAGAAAGGGACAGTAACAATATCGAAAAGCAAACACACATATGCATGTAGTTTGTCTTTGTATATATACTTAAGTAGTAATATCCTTTTAACTAAAAAAAAAACAAGAGTGAAGATTAGTATATTTACAAAGGAAAAAAATGTATCTTCATTGGATGTATCAAGAGTTAATTATGTATCTCGATGGAATCAAAATCGGGATTTTCAGTAATTATGAAAAATGTCGGGATTTTCTACAAATAAGCTCCAAACTATCGGAATTTATGTTGTTTGCCCTTTTTATTTTTTATTTTTGGACTAGGTTGGACTAAGGCCCTAAAACATGGAATCTTCTAGAGTGTGTATTAATTGGTTTGATTCAATTTTGTGTACTGTTGGTTTGGTTTATTAGTTTAGTATGTTCACAAATTGAAATCGATAAACCAAAATAATAGTACACAAAATCGAACTGATAATACACAAATCGTAACTAATGAAACACAAAATTAAAAACCGATAAATCAAACTGAATCAACCTTCATTTTAGACCCCACGTCTAAAGTAAAGGTTGATTCAAGATTTAATAATTTATATGTTAGTTTTAAATGAAAAAAAAAATACATTAAATTAAATTTAATAAGTTAAATACAAAGTGTAGGTCATAGGTTCACCCCACTAGTCCGGCTAGCTAACGAGCAGTTCTTTTGGGCGGGAAGTAGGCCGGACCCTACGGGCAGACATAAATTAGAAATTCTATCATGTTTTCCTCAATAAAAAATATTCTCCGAACCTTTTATCAATATGAGGTGACCGTAATACAATATATAAGGTATTGATTGGATAATCCATACGAAGTGTGGTCAACGAGAATTAGTTATTGAGGACAGACAGACTGGTAAATTCCAACCATAAAGTTGAAAATTTGTTGGAATGCCAAAGCCAAAAAAACCACAACATATGATTCAACTATGGAAAATTCAGACCATCTTAGCTAGTTTCATTATCTAGTTTATATATTTATAAAGTCAATTTTAGGCAAAAAATTTTGCTTCTAGTTTTGTTATGTTTGTAACTTTTTAATTTAGTTAATCATATGTGCGATACTACAATTTAGTATCCTACTTTAACCATGACAATATATATATATATATATATATATATATATATATCGTTACATCCATCGTGTGTTTGCCGCATTCATTAGTTATGAAGAACAACATGTTCATGTGCAAGTTGTGGCCATGAACAAAGTAAATGGAAGAAGCAAAGTTTTCTTGCTATTGTTGGTGTATTAGTCCACAATGAATTTATTCATAGAGTGACAAACGCTTTGGAAAAAATACAATCTATGAAAGATGAAGGCTTATATTTGCATCACCAACGGCATATTAGACATAAATCCTGCAATTTCCAAAAATAAAGGATTAAAATTGAGAGCTTTAAGGATGAAGGAGGTAGAAAATACATGGATATATAAAACGTAATCTTATGAAGCATAGAGATTAAGTTGAATGCCTGAAAGTTACATACTAATATCTTTTCTTGTGCCTTTTCATTCTAGTAACAATTCTGTTTTCAAATTTACAACCATCCTTGAAAACCATATTGGATAGTGAGTTGACAACATTATGTATATTATGGACAGTCCAATAACCAGACCATAACTATAACCCATGAGAACCGTTTGCCAACCGATCAAGTCTCCTTCTTCTTCATCTAGCTCAACTGGAGTTGTCTCTTGTGGTACCCCATCATCGCCACCACAACCTTTTGAGAGTGGCAATCCACGTAACCCATTATTCCTTGGTATGAACTATTTTCAAACGTATCAAATTATTTTCCTTTGTTGTGGAATTTCACTGCCTATTTTGTTGGATGACAGATCCAATGATTCAAGTACGGATAATTGGTGCAATGATGTTGGTATAACACCTTCCAAGCCATTATGAGATAGGTTCAGCGCACGGAGTTTAAAGAGATCTCCAATAATGCTTGGAATATGACCTTCAAATCTATTCCTTGAGAGATTGATAATTATATTTGTGTTCAAAACTCGAGGAAGTTCAAGATCCAGTCCCGTTGTTGTAAGTATCAAAGTATTCATGTAATAACTAGAATAATAATCTGCTATATACTCTCGAGTTCCACTGTTCTCACCAATGATTTTCATGGCTTGAAAATTCTCAAAAAGGCTCACTAGTAAATTTCCTCTAAATCCATTGGATGAGAAATCTATTACTTGAATTTTAGCAAACAAGTTGTCTGTCCTTGAATCACTTATAGGGCCATGCAAATTACTTGATCTCAATCTTAAAATATGCTAAAGTGAAACTAGATCATGTTCATAGCTCATAGATACTTCATTCATCCAGGTGGATTCTACATTAGTTATAGCAGCAAAAGTACATTTCTCTTCAAGTCTTCTGTTGGAGTCCCACATCGATGGATTAAAGGGTCCTTGATCTCCTTATATGGTCTTGGGCAATCCTCCCCTCATGAGCTAGCTTTTTAAGTTAAGTTAGGCCCAAGGTCCATTTCTTTATCATGGTATCAGAGCCAGGCCCACCCAATTCATTGTTTCTGATATTGCCCCCCACCTTCCCCCCCCCCCCCCCCTTATATTGTCCACGCTCCAGATATCTAGCCCTGGGTATGTGGGGGGTGTTGGAGTCCCACATCGGTGGGTTAAAGGTCCTTGGTCTCCTTATATGGTCTTGGGAAATCCTCCCCTCATGAGATAGCTTTTTAGGTTGAGTTAGGCCTAAGGTCCATTTCTTTATCATCTTCTTAAAAATGCATCAACTACCCTATTCTTACTTTTTTCTTATATCTTACTTCATAATCCAACCCAAGCAATTTGGTGAGACTTTTTTGATGTAGCACAGTCGTTATATTTTGTTCCAAAAGGAACTTAAGACTCTGGTAGTCTGTTTGGATGATCAAGTTTCCTCCTATTAAGTAATGTCTCCACCTGTTTACTGCATCCAATACTGCCAGATATTTTGTCACAACCCGGACCGAGGCCCTGGCAGTGACGGGCATCCCAAAATATGAAGTCCTGAGAAACCCCTTATCATGCAATCAACAACATAACTCATACTTAAAATAAAATGCGGAAGGTAAGCCCATAATTTTTTATGAACCTTATATAATATCTAGTCAACCCAAGGAATCCTCTCATGGATTTAAGTGATTTAGGAGTGGGCCATAAGAAAATTGCCTTAATCTTGACAGGGTTTGTAGACACTTTTTCTCCTATAAATTGTAATAACGTGCCCCAGATACTCCACTCTATCTTGCCCAAAAGTACATTTAGATCTTTTTCCATAAAGTTGTTCTTTTTGCAAGACCTACAGAACTTGATCTAAGTGTTGAACATGCTTCTCCATAAAGGAACTATACATCAAAATATCATCAAAGAATACTAATACAAACTGCCTTAGGTAATCTCTGAAAACATAGTTCATAAGGCTTTGAAATGTGATAGAGCATTAGTTAGGCCAAAGAGCATTACCTTAAACTCATAATGGCCAAGATGAGTTCTAAAGGAAGTTTTAGGAATGTCAAGCTCATGCATCATAATCTAATGATAGCCTGCCGTTCAGATTAATTTTAGAGAAGACAGTGGCAATATGTAGTTCATACAATGGGTCATCAACCAAAGGAATGGGAAATTTATCCTTCATTGTGGGCTTGTTTAACTCCCTGTAGTCTGCACAAAATCTCTAAGTTCCATCTTTTTTCTTAACCAGCAACGCTGGTGAAAAAAAGGAGGAATGACTAGGCCAGATAATCCCACTTTGCATCATCTCTTTAATTTATTTTCAATTTTATTCTTTTGGAAAAAACTATGTTTGTAAGGTCTAATGCTTATAGGTACTTCATCAGGTTTTAAGGGAATGAAGTGGTCATGATGTCTTCTTGGAGGCAAGGAAGAACACTCCGAAAATACATTTGTATAGGCTTCCAGTGTAGTTTGAATATTTGTTGGTATGTTCACTTGTTGTTCCATATTTGTTGTTGTTACAGTAAATAAATGAGACCAAAGTACCCTTCCCTTCCTTGAGATTTGTTTGATGTTGGTGGCTGTCATAGCTTCCAAGGAAGCTTCATGATACATTCCTCTCAATCTCAACCTTTTTCCTTCATGAGTGACCTGTGGCTTATAGTAAAACTGGATTATGATTTCTCATCCAGTAAAAAGGGTAGCCCAGTGCACTAAAGCTCCCGCTATGCGCAGGGTCTGGGGAAAGGCCCCACCACAAGGGTGTATTGTACACAGTCTTAACTTGCATTTCTGCCATAGGCTATTTTCAAGGCTTGAACTCGTGACCTCCTGGTCACATAGTAGCAACTTTACCAGTTACTCAAAGGCTCTCCTTCAAAAACAAATGATTTCTCATCCAGTCTCCCCCTAATATCATGCCTACAACACCCAACTTAATGAGTTTCACAGAATCCTCAAACTCCAAACTCTGCACCCTCCATTTAAACCTAAGACATATATGGTAACTCATGACCAGGTTACCATTTTCTCTTGTGACTCTCATGGGATTAGCCCAATAACACAACCCAATTCTTTAGCTTTCTCTATATCAAGAAAACTATGTATGCTACCGGAGTCCAATAACACTGATAGTTCATTCTTTTTAGATTCTCCTTTGAGTCTAATTGTATTAGGAATTTCAAGACCTAAGAGAGCATGCAAGCTGATAGCTTCGTCCACCACTTCTTACTCGTTAAAATGTAAAATCTCTCCTTGTCTTTCCTCATCAGTGTGAACTACTGGTACATCCACCTTGTCCTCTTCAACTGTCAAGGCATTAATTTGTTTCTTTTTGCACTATGACCATAAGTCCATTTATCACCACATTTGTAACATAATCCCTGCAGCCTTCTAGTTTCTCTCAAGTTATTGCCCGCAGAATTACTATTAGATGGATTCTCCTTGTGAGTCAGTCTGATTCTTCGCATAATAATTTGACTGACCACCTGGGTTACTTATCTTCATATTAGTCATTTTATTTCTCTTTTTAATGCTATTCAGCAACTTCTCTTGATGCCTAGCCTTATCAACTACTTGGGTTAAGGTGAATGGATCAAGCATTTTGACAGTATGATTCACCACTTCCTTGAGTCCTTCAATGAAAATCCTAAGAAAAATTCCTCTGGAATAGTGGGATTCTTCATCAACACCCAAGCCTTTAAGTTCCCAAACTTTTCTAAGTACTCATCAACTGTTCCTCTTTGTTCTAGCTGCTTAAACTCTCCCAAGAGATTCAAGTACTATGAATAGAATCCAAAATTCCCCGGCATATATCTTCTGCAAATTCACCCCATTTGAACCTTCCTTTGCTCAAATGGAAGGAAATATACCAAACTTCATCCCTTCCATTTAGATGCAACACAGCCATTTCTAGCTTCTCTTCAGGATCCTCTACTCTTCATATCCATGCCTGGGGATCTCCGTCAAAAAATAGGGAAACACCACCTTGTGATTAAAATTGTGCACCTAATTTTTGATTGAAGGTATTGCGTTGAAGGCCACCAGTCAAGGACGATCAGAATTGGATCCTCCAGAGTGCACACGCTCCATAGGTGGCGCTCCGAGTATTTCGTATCTCTGCGGCTATAATCGCTCCATCAACAAATCAAACATTTTGCTTAATTCATCCATTTTTCCGTCTATTAATAGGGTCTTTTGGTCAGTTTCTGAAATGTGATTCAACAACTGTGTTTCTAACTTTTTGATACTTCCCGCCATAGTTTTCAATCTTTTTCCATCATTGTTATGTAATTTCAGCCGGGATCAAGCTCTGGTAGCACTTGTAATGCCTTTGTACGCAAATTACAAATCGCTAATCCGAAATTGAAAAGGGGAACTTTTATTAATAGAAATCAACAATTATAATTGGGTTATCATTCAGATTATCTACTCAACTCCTTCATAGCTACAACTCTGCAATTTCACCATTGATACCTTTAAACTTAGAATTAAAGAGAGGAAGAAGAAGATTCTAGATGAAATTTAGAAAAAAGATCACCAGTAAATTGATAACTGCCTTTTCCCAAACTGGTTAAGCTATTTATAGACACTAAAATTTAGAAAAAAAGATCACCAGTAAATTGATAACTGTCTTTTCCCAAACCGGTTAAGCTATTTATAAACACTGTTAGAGTTTGTGACCCAAATTTTGTTGATTTGACCCTGAAAAGTTTGTGGTGCAACCTATTTTTGTGATTTTTCATGGGGTCTGTGGTGTTATGTAGGGTATGGACCTGTATGTTTTTGGGACTAGGACTTATTTGTATGTATGTATGTATTATATAAGTGCGTTTAGCAGTTGTTTCGGGTTGTTCTCATATACACGAAATTGAGACTATCGTCTCCACATTGTACTCCTCTCATTATAGTGAATTCCTTTGCCTCTGCCCGTGGTTTTTTCCTGCAATGGTTTTCACTTAAATTTGTGTGTTCTTATTTTTTATTTTTCTTGTGGTTTGCTTATTCTGTCGGATTCATAATAGACACGATGAGCTGGCGCTAACGTGTACTCCACTCAGACTTAGCCACGACTTAATCTTCGCCTTTGATTTATTCAAATCTCCACCATTTATTTTAAATATATGTTGGTCCCCTCTAGTTGTTTCCATATATTCCTGCCACGCTAAGTTGCTCAGACTCTTCAAATGTCACAACCAGAACCGAGGCCCTGGCCATAACGGACATCCCGAACCATGAAAGCCCGAGCGTCCCTTCTAACTTGCAATCATATACACCATTTATGTACAAAAACGAAATACAGAAATACATAGAAAACGGAATCATGGTCAACTTTTGTTTCAAACTAGTCAATACTGAAATGAGTCCATAAAGATCAAAAACATCTAACACTAGTCTGCGAAATCTCTACTAACTAAAAATAACCTCTGTCTGAAGACTGAAACAAGGGCCCAGTCGGACTATAAATCAAAATAAAATAATAATGACTTAAACATTAGGCCTTTCGAAATAAGGGAGGCTCACCAACTGCAAATCTCTGACCAATCAATCTATGGCTTAGAGGGACCCCGGGATTGCGTCTCAGATCCTCAAATATAGGGGGGTCAATACAAAATTACTGGTAAGCAAAGCAATCCAAAATAATGAATTTATATATATATAACATAGGTGAGAGCAAGTCATAAAACAATATGCATGAAATAGTTTAAAATACATGGGTCATCTCAAATTATCTTAAAGGCCATCTCAAATTATCTTAAACAATCTTGTCAATGCAATCTCATTCATTGTATTACCTCTGAGTTAGGTGGTACTCCCCTACACGACGGGCTATATGGAATCCGCCATTGGCTCAGCAGGGAATCCCCCAACCCAAGTTTGCCGCAAGGGTTGGAGTGTCTGAATTTGATACGCCACAGGGCACTAGGCCAGCATAAAATCTCTCTAGGGCACATAATAACCCATATTGGCAAAACACGATATCGGGTAATGAGTGGTCTGAACTCGTGCCTTTTTTTGAGAAATCACCTAACATCTCTTTATGCCCAATTTTAGCTTTTTCTGAACATGCATCTTTCTAGATTCAAAATCTGTAAGTCTGAGTAAAAATCTAATTTCCATCATTTTCTGTGTCTGTTATGGCATTATCTGTTTTGGTATCGTCATACCAAAACTTGTAAGTCATAATTCTGAGCCATAAAAATATCATGCATGATTCTTTCATTTAAAACACTGCTCAGACCACCAAAGCATGCTGATAGTATAAGGGAATACATATTTCAAAACTATGCAAAGATTCTCATTCTTTTAAATAATTTCGAATAAGGGATTGTCAATTTCTTAAACATTTCTGAAAGTTTCTTCAATTATCACTCTCAGCATTTAAATCATAATAATACCCCTCTCTTTAATTCTCAATCGTCATAAAATTTATGCAAGATAATAAGACTCTTGAATAATTCTTTAAATCATACAAATTTATGAACCCATAACTTGTAAATCATGTAGTAACACAATGAGAGAAGGGAAGATTCAATATTTCATGCTCTCAATTTATATTTCAAAGCTTTAAAGCATGCATACATATATACTTAACCAAATCAATTTCACTGGAAGGCCTCAAGATCAAATAATATCATTAAGGATTTCATATTGCAAGTTTGTAAACATAACTCCAAAACCCCTTTAAAATTTCATGATTTCTATAACTTTAAATCTTATTCGAAGAATTTTCAACAAGCCCATATAGTTTAGAAAAAACCCACGTACCTTAGATTTCGTAGTTCGAGGAATGGAATCCGAATCTTAATCAGTTTTCTTGGAATTCTTGATCCTAGAGATGAGTTCTTGATATTTGGGGAAGGAATTAGGATTTTGATTTTGAGAGGAAGAGTGAATAATAGGCAATTTTGGCTTCTTGGGGCTGAAATTCTATGTTATAGACGGATTTTTGGGTAAGGAGAAATGACCAAAAGGCCCCCAGACCCATTAGGAACTGAAATTATGCGTAAAATAGCTTTAAATTCGAGTCAAGTTTTGTGTCAGGGCGCAGTTGACGCGACACGTCCATATCGCATCGGTTGACTACCTCACACGGAAAAAGCCATAACTTTTCGCTTGGCAATCGGTTTTAGGCAAAATTGGTATTGTTGGAAAGATAATTCAATTTTCTACGGTTTGGTGGGTTTTGATCTGAAAAATTTTATGTGAATCGAAAGTTATACATGTTTAAAGTAGACCCTTGTAGAATCGAATAACAAACTTTGAATGAATGAATGACTCTTAGCTCAACTTTGCTCCAAGTGATTTTTATGAACACTTTCCACCTCATAATCACTTCATACACTAGGAGAAAGATCATGACATAAGAATTTAAATATAAATCATGGAATTAGAGCTTACACACATAGGAATGACGGTTTGCTTTCTAGCTCGAAAATGCAGGGTGTTACATTATCTCCCCCTTGGGGTCATTCATCCCCGAATGATGGATAGGGACTTGTTGAAGCTATAAAAGGTAGAATAAAGAACAAAACCTTGCATTGAACATGTTTCCTTAACAAAATATACAAAGGAATCAAACGAGCTTCATGATAACCCCTAGTGAAATATGTAAGCACGAAACATGGGATAGTGAGACTTTACATAGGGATGATCTTACACATGAGTTCTATGCACCATAATCATCACAGCATAAGGCATGGATTTATTTGATGATCATAGACCTTATTTCTATTGGTATTAATCATGGACTAAGATTTTGCGAAAGATCAGGATAAAAGCATTCTCCACCCTTTAGGATACAACAAATAGATTTAGCTTAAAGGCACCACTAAACTATGCCCCAACATTATATAACATATTCCATCCTTTCCATCTTACAATTCTTCTATCATATATCTAACCACATCTGACAACTTAGTACTGCTATATTGACGCCTAACTCAGAGTTAAAAAGTGCTAACTTAAGCTACGGGACCTGTACTATACATCCCCTTAAGAATACTTCTTTACCTTATCAGTACCATCAAACACCCTCGGGTTTTAATTAAGAGAGTTCTAACGACATAGCACATAGGTTTGTGTTTTTATCAATCACAACATTCAAGTCTAATCATTATTACACCCACTACATGGATCTCCCCACTAAGACCAACAATTTCAATCACTCCCCCAATTATTTTTTCCTCATCCCTCCTTCTTAGCTATTCCATACAATAAAAGTTCATCTCCTTATTTTCCCTTTCACCTATAACCTTAGGTCGAGAATCACATCAATTTTACCTTCAAGAACATCTACTTCGCTACCTAACACATCACCACACTTCCACAGTCACCATCATACTATCATATGGAGGGGTTATTAAGGACCCGAGAATAAATTTCATGAATGGAAGAAACACTACTCAATTATGACCCATACCTGTTGACCTACATCAAGGTGGGACAAGAACTAAAAATACGATAAAATTGACATAAAGTGCTCTATATATCAAGTGTATGGATCATAAAAAGATAGTCATTCTAAAGAAACACAATATAGCATGAATTCTTAGGATAAAGCACAGTGAGAAAACATTGGTGCACGTATCAAGAAAAAATGAGGAAAAGAAACTAAATTACCCTCCTGGACCCTAAAGTCAGTAAGACAAATTGGGCACCCGACGTGTCGACATCGCATCGGGCCACCGCTTCATCGACGCGGCGCGTCGACTTCGCATCGGGCTACTATTTCCAACATCTAAATATATCTCTAACATTGTCCAAAAAATTTGAAACTTCCTCGAAACATTCCCTTTACATCCCTGAACATAAATCAACTCAAAAATCTATGATTTGGGGTCGGGAAGATCAATTTGAAAATCCTGAAAGGTAAGAGCTCATAAATATAGCTAACTCTTTTAACAATTAGAAAAAGAAAATGTTCAAGTTGTCAGTTCTCCACACATGCAACCAAGAGTGGTATTGAGTCGTGAACACTATTGGGTGGTACATTACAACAAAGACAAAGACTTCTACTTTAAGCGATTGCTCCTCATTTAAGGAACTAAGATTTTTTCATGAGTCTATATAAACTTTATCATTTTGGCTAAACCCGACATAGGATGAATCGGTGACATATAGAAACATATTTCCTTAGGGCCAAGCATGCTGAGAGACATAGATTTGGATCACGAGAAACATAACATATGGCTTGAATACATGTAAGACTAGATTACTGAGAGATATAATTGCTTCTAGTTTGGAGGTTAGATCATAAACATAAGTCCATAGAGAATTCGAACCATGGGCATAGGCATGACTTGAACACATGACGTAGGACATTAGTAGAATAATCTCTGAAATGGAAGTAGGAGGAGTATGCTTGAGTAGGAATAGATTTATCATGACTCTTCCCCACAACTTTCCACATTGAGAAAAAATTTGGGAACTAACTTTCTTCCTCACCCCCCCCCCCCCAGATCAAAGTCACAATCCTGGACTTACGGACATATCCCCTTGTCAAATCTATAGCCAAAACTCTTAACATAAAAGAGGCCTCACCACATACTTAAACTCTAAACTCTTCCTGAAGAACTATACCCTAAAGGTCTTGTTTTTCTATAAATGCTACTTTTAACTTCCTCTAGTCTCTATAGCCATCACTATTCAACCTCCACTCTCATAAGCGTATACATCCACACTCCTTATCATAAAAGGGGTATCAATATATACCTGAGCACAAACTCCTCTCATTAATCTCTAATACAAAGACACTAAATTATTTTCTAGGACAAGGGACACAAATCATAATATCTTCTAACTCACAAAGTCATCAACTTATGACAAACATTTTCATGTGCATATACACCCACGCTTCTAAACACTTGTAATACCCCTGGAAATTTTTTGTTGAAATTTTGTGCGTGAACGTGTTGGGTTCTATCTTCTAGAATGAATTATACATTTTTCATGCAAAAGGTCTTATATTATGACCCACCATTGTGTATAGTATCGAATAAGATTTCCAACGATATATGGATCATCTAAAATGGACACCCGAGTGATGAGTTATGAACATTTCGATCGAACCGTGAATAGTAGTGAACAGTAAAACGTGCAGGAAAAAGTACTGAGGCCTGGCGTATTTTTGCTCCAACTTTAAATGATCATAAATCCTTGTACATAATGATCTGGGTGATCTACGAAATATCAACAAAAATCTCTGCGATTTCTATTTCTACTGAAATTGGTTTCATCCAATTTGTCTCTCGAAGCAAAAAGTTATGTTCGATCTACTTTAGCCTATCAAAAGTGAATTTTTCGGTCAACTTTAAATGACCATAACTCCTCGTACACATTGATCTAGGTGAGATACTATATATCAACGGAAAGATATGAGATTCTTCTTTTTAATGAAATTCGTTTCTTTCAATTTGGATATTAGAGTAAAATGTTATGGTTCATCTACTTCAGACTATCAAAACAGTCCACCAAAGGACAGATTTGAGAATTATTTAATTTTTAGGGGCGTTTTGGTCATTCCCCCACACCCAAAATCCGTCCAAACCCTATATTAAATCCTATTAGAAGCATTATATGTTATATTTCATTAAATTCCCTCAAAAAGAAAACCCTAAGCTCCAACATCCAACTTCAAGAAACTCCAAAGTTCACCATTAATTCTGTAAATTTATTCAAGATTCCAAGTTCCTAGTTTAAGAACTCCAAGAACCATTATTCAAAGGCACGACTAACATCTCAAAAAAGAGTATCGAGCTAAAGTTTATCATTCAAGGTATGTGGGGTTTTTCAACAAGAATTCTCTTTCGTTCTTGTGCCCAAAAGTAATTTTCTTTACAAAGGCATCATTTTTATTTGATTTTTTATGAATTTGAAGTATGAACCTATATCTTATGATGATTATTATGAAATCTTAATTTTTATGATTTTGAAAAATGAATTTACATGTGTGAAGATATAAAGCATGAATCTTGAATGATATTTATCATGATTTTAATATTTGGGTCATGAATCCCCATTGAAAATTGTGTTTTTTTAGAAAGTGTGTGTTATAAGCACGTTGATGTTGAATATTTGAAATATTTTGAATGATTTGACCTTTTGGTCTTAATGAAGTTGTTTTGAACTCGAGTGTGAAAGAAATCCACAACGTGGTTGATTTTGATAGACGGGAAGCATGATGGCTCCCGATGTATATTTATATATTATTATAATTGTTTTGTTATGGATTGTCTTTGAATGATCTAAGCTAAGTTTGGGAGAAATCTTTAGCACTGACTGGGAGGTATAAACCGACCTTACTTCCCTAGAACTTTGTGCGTCCGTAGGAGTGAGGCTGAGGCTAGTTTATATAGTGATCACTAGTTTATGTGGATTTGATATTGATAGTCCTACTCCGATGGCAAGGATAGGACAGCTCTCCCCAACGTGGGTTGTACGTTGGACTCCATATAGCTCACATGGTTTATGCCGGTTATAGGATCTCCTAGTGTGTGTGTGTTTCCTTGTGTCTATGGTAAACGGTGAAGTGATTTGAAAGTGAAATTGTGAAAGTTATTCTTTCAAAAGATTTAAATGATATTTACACTATGAGAATTGATATTCTTGATGAACTGAAAGTGATTGACAAATTATATGATGACTCACAAGTGTTATTATACTCATTTCATCCTCTCATAATTATGATGATTTTCTTTGGGCAATATGAGTCTTTCATACATCCTGCATATTTCTTATAAATATTTATGATGATGATGTTTATAAAACTGCATACACCCCCATATACTCAGTTTCTTTCCATGGTACTGACCCACATCTTTGGATATGGGCTGCATTTTCTCAGAATGTCGGTTCAGGTGCTCAGTTTCAGGTTCAATAGTGATTCTTCGGGCATGCTGTTCTACATCCTCTATTGTGGTAAGTCCTCATGTTCCAAGGATGTGATGTCTGATTTGGTTTCACAAAATTGTTTACATTTGATAACTGAGTATGAGTCAGTTGGGGTATGTCTCAATGGCTCGCTGGTTTTATTGATTTTCTTAGAGGCTTGTCAGACTAGTATAGATGTTGGGAGTTGACTAATAAGTCATATTTTGTTATCTTTCTGAAATTCTTTTATTCTTGGATGATGATTACTCTGTTGATATTTAAGGGTTATTTATGGAAACCCTATTGATTTGTGTTGAACTGAATGAAAATGGCTCAAATGGTTAGCTTGGGGCTACTCATAGCCTCAAGCACCGTGTGATGCTCCAGGACCGTTTTTTGGGGTGTTACAAACTTGGTATTAGATCCTAAGGTTTTAAGGTATCCTAGAGAGTCTGACAAGCCGTATTAAGTAGAGTCTTATCATTGGTGTGTAGCGCGCCACATCTATGAGCAAAAGGCTACAAGACGTTTTAGGAAAAAGTATGATTCTTTCTTTCAGAAGTCTATCGTTCTTAAAGTGTCTCTCTTTGCTATTGATTCGTGATCTCCTCTTTCATAAATATGCCTCTACGTAGAGCGAGAAGAAATAATAATGGTCAACAACCTCAACCCGCTGACCTATTGAATGAAAATATGTCTCCTGCTGAATTTTGGGCAGCCTTTCAGACGCTGGCCCAAGCTGTTACTATAAATATTTAGGCTAACCCGGCCTCAGCTCCACAGCAGTAGGGAGGTGATTCAGCTGCTGCCAGGATTCGTGACTTCATGTGAATGAATCCACCAGAATTCTATGGGTCCAAGTCTGATAAGGATCCATGGTTGTTTTTAGAGGAGGTGCAGAAGATTACTCAGTTGATGCATGTATCTGAGGAACATAGTGTGGAGTTGACTGTGTATAGGTTGAAAGACCTTGCTTATGACTGGGTTGTTGCTTGGAGGAAAGGTAGAGGTGAGGAGCTATCCCTATGACTTGGCAAGAGTTCCAGGATGCATTCCTAGATAAGTTTTTCCCTTTGGAGATGAGGGAGGCGAAGGTGGAAGAGTTTATGAACCTGCGACAAGGTTCTATGACTGTTATGGAGTACTGTCTAAAGTTCAATCAGTTAGCCAAGTATGCTCCTGACTTAGTGGCTGATAATCAGGCTAGTATAAGTAAATTTGTGATTGGAGTGTCTAGTTATGTGGTTAAGGAGTGTAGGTATCCTATGTTGAATAATGAGATGAATCTTTCTAGGATGATGACTCATGCCCAACAGATTGAGGAAGACAAGATTAAAGAGAGAGATAGAATGATAGGGAATAAGAGAGCTAGGTCCAAGCAGCACGGACAGGGTCAGACTAGATCGCAAGGAGGGAGTCGCCCTTAGTATCAAGATCGTTTGTCTGTGCCAGCACCATCATCTACTAGTGTTCCAGTGCCTAGAGGTAGGCAGGAGCAAGGTAGCAGGTCATATGCATCCAGGTCCCAGTATAGTTCTGGAAGTAAGCCAAATCGTCCCTTGTGTCCTAAGTGTGTCTCATTCATGTGAGTGTTGGGGTGAGAAGAGAGGTTGTTTCTGGTGTGGTGACATCGGTCACAGAGTTAGAGATTGTCCACAGAATGGAAAAGGACTCGTGACTATCGCCCTTAGACCCA
>NC_061111.1:47445297-47456911 GCF_002878395.1 Capsicum annuum
CACTGAGACCGTCGCCGCTAAGGCAATGTGGCCTCATCCTAGCCAACATGCGACGGATGATCCAACGGACCGTAGAGTTTGAAACGAACCATTTCTGGTACTGTCACATCAAGGTAGTGTGTTTTTTTCTGACTGACATACGACGAATGATCCGATGGAACATCAGGCTAGCAACAGAGCATCGCTCCGACCGTCGCAGCCCCCGATTAGTATTTTAAGTTATTTTTTTGAGAAACTTTTTGGTCTTTCCACTCTTTTATCAACTTGATATATTCCAAACGAATCAAATGACTTCATTCATCATCCAAAACACAAGAGAGCTAGGATTTCTCCCTCAAGATCAAATCTAAAACCCTTCTCTAAGAAATCCAAGAACTTACCATAGATTCTACAAATTGAGTTGAGATTTAAGCTCCCCAATTTCAAGGGTTGCAAGAACCCTCTCTCAAGAGTAAGAAGAAGAGTTTGAAGCAAGCTTGTTCATCTAATTTCATAATCTAAGGTATGTGGAGTTTTGAACAAGGGTAATCCTTTCACCCTTGTGCACAAAGGCTTATTTAAACTATAATTTTCTAAATCTATGAGATTTTACATGATATTGAATTAGGGTTTTTCACCCATTGTTATTGATTGCAATATCTTGATGTTCCCATGAATTGGAAGTCAAATAGCATGATTTTACATGTTTTCTTAAGAAATTAAAGCTGGGTTTATACCCTATGTTGTTACTCCTTGAGAATTTAAGAGTTTCAATGTTCTAGAAATTGAAGTATATGAGTATGTTGATATTTTGATACAAATTGCAGCAACATCTAGATTTCTACATGAATTATAAATCTATATGCTATCTATTATGCATTATGATGAGTTTTAACTTGAGATTCCCTACTTGAGACTTGCAATTTTATGAACTATTGTGCTATAAGCACCCATGATTTGACTATTTTGAGATTATTGAGAAATACTTTGACCTAATGGTCATAGAGTTTTGAAATCCACTTTACCGCATGAGATTATAGATTTGATTATTGGGTTCTTATGAACCATGAGATTATTTTAAAAGTGTATTTCTATGAGATGAGTGAGATAAACTAAAGGGAGTAGTATTTAGTACCAAGTTGGGTAAGTTACCATGGTTTCTTACCCCGAAACTACGTACCACCATAGGTTTGAAATTTTGGGCCTGAGGCAGAGATGATTGGGCCCGAGACTGAGATAACTGATCACTGAGTCAATGTTATACTTCTTGGTAAGAGTATGACGCCTCTACCCAACGTGAGGTTTCTTCCTTAGGAGGACGAGACGTTGGACTCCATGTAGCTCGCATGGTTTATGTCGGTTAAGAGAACCTCCCAAAACTAAAGTATTTTCCATTGACATAGAATATTTTCCCTAGATCTTTGAGATGAGATATTTTCTAAAGTGAACAAATTGCTTTTGAGTATTTTCCAAAGAAGGAAGCAGTTTTATCTACTAATAAGAGCTGATCATCAGTTTTTGAACAAAAGTTATATGATTCCGAGTTCCAAGTGTTTGAGTTCAAAAGAGTTATAAGTTCTTGAGCAATAAAGAAGTTTTACTCTCCATGAGACATATGCATGAGTTGAAAGTATTGTTTAAAGCTTCCTTCATCCTATAAGTAATGAGAATAAGAGGAGAGCACAAATTTTAAAGCCAAAGTATGATGACACAAGAGATTTGTGTTACATACTTCATTCTACATGATTTATGAGCTTTACATTTTAGACTTATTCAAGCCATGTGAGCCATTCCTATTTGCATGCATGATTTGAATAAAGAGTATCGATATTGTTTTATGTAAATTCATACACCCCCTATACTCAGTACATTCCCAAGTGCTGATCCACATATACGTCTATGTGCTACATTGTCTTATAATGTAGTTCTGGTGCTCAGTCCTAGCCTCGGCAGTGATTCTTGAGTACCTTCGTCTATATTTCTATAGTGGTAAGTCCTCATGGTTCAAGGACCTATTTCAGAAATTTCAGTATTCGAGTGTTCATGCTATTAGTTTTAGTTCAGTTTGATTCAGTTGAGGACCTGTCCCAACGGCTCTCGAGTTCATGGAGTAGTAGAGGATTTGTCAGACTAGTTATCAAACTGTGGTTGTGTTGAGATTTCCAGTATTGTGGTTGTTTGGACCGAGTATTACCTTCGTATTTCCTTTCGTTTGATATGAAAGTGTCAGTGTTTTGTATATTTCTTCTTGAATGAGTTATTATGAGAAGTGACAGACTCAAAGGGTTAGCTTGGGGCTACTTGTAACCCTAAGCACCATGTGACATCCCAAGTGGTGATTTTGGGTTGTTACATATTCTCACCACTACACTCCACAGCTAAAGTTCAAGACTGATGTTTATCCTCAATTATATAAATATACCATCGGTAAAGCATGCCACATACTACACTTAGTCCATCAAATTGGGAAATCAACCCAAACACTTCACTCCACTTGGCTACTACCTACAATCACAACCCCGCCATAACCTCATTATTACAACTCAAAATTCACTACATACTTTCTCACATAAAGTACTAATTTACTACTACTAAAGAAAAGACCATCAAAGGGGTAAAGTCACCTGGAAGGATTTGTCATTCTTAGTCTTATAACATAACTCATTTCAATCTTATAAACATATTCTAATTCCTCATATCATACTTACTTACCCAATCATACATTGCAATGATCTTCAAAATTCAATACACTAATGAGTCTCTACCTATAACTTATTAACTAATCTACCCCTTTCCACTTACCACTTATAAATGATTTCTATAACCACTATAACCATCCAATTTGAGCTCCTTCTCTATTTTGAACAAATAATAATCATATCTAGTCACTTCCCTCACAGACTACCATACAATCTACAATTATTGCTGCCATATTTGTCTATTACTATAAAATGGCAAACCAGTCTTCAATCTACGATTATACAACTAAAACTATTTATTTATGCAAATATTACCCTCACTCTGACTGCTAACTTTGTGACTTCATGTCACCAACTTCTAGACCACCTCACTATCAAGAGGTCATGACACTTTAACATACACTACTACTCGGGAGGAAATAAAGTTCCAATATTCTCTTACACATCCTTATCCTTAAACATGACATCCGCAATAACAATTTTGTTAAAAGAGACTGAATATACTCCACACCTCAGGCCCAACCGCACAACTGATACAGATAGGGGTATGCGCTTAAATCAACACACTTTAGAGCACTTATGGACTCCTCTCAAGTCCTTGTACAATTTTATAACTTTATGGATAACTCAATTAGAGAGAACTACATCTCTTGGGGAGCTAGACTCTTAGACTTGTATCATCTCATCAATAAGGCATGACCCTTGAAATTATAACAAGGAATGAACTTGGATAACTTTCTTATGGATGACTCTATAGCATGAACTAGAGTATGATAGAGTGGGAAACAACTCCTAAATGCCCAGTAGCCTTCTGATTATAAGAATGGTGCACAACACACCCATAAGCAAGACTCTGCTAGACATGATTTTGTAGACACCCTGGGACCATGAACCGTGCTCTAATACCAAGTTTGTCACGATCCAAACCGAGGCCCTGGCCAAGATGGATATCCCAAATCATGAAGGCCCGAGCGCCCCTTCTAACTTGCAATCATATACACCATTCATGTACAAAAAAAAATGTGGAAATACATAGAAAATGGAATCATGGTCAACTTTTGTTTCAAACTACTCAATACTGAAATGAGTTCATAAAAATCAAAAACATTTAACACTAGTCTGCGAAATCTCTTAACTGAAAATAACTTTTGTCTGAAGACTGGGACAAGGCCTCAAGTTGGACCATAAATCAAAATAAAATAATAATGACTTAAATATTAGGCCTTTCTGAATAAGGAAGGCTCACCAACTGCAAATCTTTGACCAATCAATCAACGGCTTAGAGGGACCCCGAGATTGCATCTCAGATCCTGAAATATAGGGGGATCAATACAAAATTACTGGTATGCAGAGCAATCCAAAATAATGAATTTATACATATATAAAATAGGTGAGAGCAAGTCATAAAACATTATGCATGAAATAGTTTAAAATACATGGGCCATCTCAAATGATCTTAAAACAATCTTGTCAATGCAATCTCATTCTTTGTATTACTTCTGAGTTAGGTGGTACTCCTCTACAAGTCTGATATTCCATGGGCTATATGTAATCCACCATTGACTCAGCGGGGAAGCCCCCAACCCAAGTTTTCCGTAAGAGTTGGAGTGTCTGAGTCTGATGCAGCACAAGGCACTAGGCCAGCATAAAATTCCTCTAGGAGACATAATAACCCGTATCGGCAAAACACGATTTTGAGCAATGAGTGGTCTGAACTCATGCCTTTTTCAGGGAACCACCTAACGTGTCTTTATGCCCAATTTTAGCCTTTTTTGAAGATGCATCTTTCTAGATTCAAAATCTATAATTTTGAGTAAAAATCTAATTTCTATCCTATTCTGTGTCTGTTATGGCATTATTTGTTTTGGTATCGTCATATCAAGACTTGCAAGTCATAATTCTGGGCCATAAAAGTATCATGCATAATTCTTTCATTTAAAACACTGATTATACCACCAACGCATGCAGATAGTATAAGGGAATACATATTTCAAAACTATGCAAAGATTCTCAACCTTTTAAATAATTTCGAATAAGGGGTGGTCAATTTCTTAAACATTCTTGAAAATTTCTTCAATTATTACTCTCAGCATTTAAATCATAATAATACCCCTCTCTTCAATTCTCAATCATCATAAAATTCATGCAAGATAATAAGATTCTTGAATCATTCTTTAAATCATGCAAATTTACGAACCCATAACTTGTAAATCATGTAGTAACACAATGAGGGAGGGGAAGATTCAATATTTCACGCTCTCAATTTATATTTTAAAGCTTCAACACATGCATAAAAATATACTTAACCAAATCAATTTTGAGGGAAGGCCTCAAGACCAAATCAATAGCATTAAGGATTTCATAATACAAGTTTGTAAACATAACCCCAAAATCCCTTTAAAATTTCATAATTTCTATAACTTGAAATCTTATTCGAAGAGTTTTCAACAAGCCCATTTAGTTTAGGAAAATCCCACGTACCTTAGATTTCGTAGTTCAAGGAATGAAATTCGAATCTTAATCAATTTTCTTGGAATTCTTGATCCTAGAGATGTGTTCTTGATCTTTGGGAAGGAGTTAGGATTTTGATTTTGAGAGGAAGAGTGAATAATAGGCAATTTTGGCTTCTTAGGGCTGAAATTCTATGTTATAGACAGATTTTTGGGTGAGGGAAAATGACCAAAATGCCAATAGACCCATTAGGAACTGAAATAATGCATAAAACAGCTTTAAATTTGCATCAATTTTTGTGTCGGGGTGCAGTCGACGCGATGCGTCAAGATTGCATCGGCTTACTGCCTCACACGGAAAAAGCCATAACTCTTTGATCACTTATCGATTTTAGGAGAAATTGGTATCGTTGGAAAGATAATTCAATTATCTACAATTTTGTTGGGTCTTGATCTTAAAAATCCTATGTGTATAGAAAGCTATACACATTTAAATTTGACCCTTGTAGAATCGAGTATCAAACTTTGGATGAATGAATGACTCTTAGCTCAACTTTATTCTAAGTGATATTTATGAACACTTTTTACCTCATAATCATTTCATATATTAGGATAAAGATTGTGACATAAGAATTTAAATATAAACCATGGAATTAGAGCTTACACACATAGGAATGACGGTTCTCTTTCTAGCTCAAAAATGAGGGGTGTTCCATCAAATATGTCTATGGGTGTGTGTCAGATCCTCCAAAAATTTTGTATTTTTGAAGGATCCGACACGGGTGGGGCAATATTTTTGGAGAGTCCGAGCAACTTAGTGGTGCCACGTGTCTCAATTAACACCACTTCTTTATCTTTTAACATCCCAATTGATAACCCTAATTTCCCAATTCTATTTCCACCTTTATTCGATTGTGGGCATAACATTTAGACATCTAATATACGTAAATAATAAGAATTAGTGGTTAGATTATTAGTATTTTCATTTTCACTTCTATCATTTCTAGCTTCTTCCTTTTTTCTCCAATGATTAGACACTGCAGTATACTTCAAAATATCTCTTAGTTTCTTTCTACGGAGTCTATTTAAATGTGTTGAGACTTTAGATACTATCATGAAACTTCCATTTATTCGCTTCTTCTTTTTTTCAACTGCTCCATGTATTTATTTCAAGTCAGAGAAGTAATAAGAAATTTGTTTCACTTTCACTCCATGGTTTCTTTTCACATGGCATCTTCCTTGAGGTCTCATTTATAAATTTTCTTATGTTATCAGATTCATACTAAACATTTTTCTCTTTAGGAATTGTCTATTAACTTTATATATGTGTGGTACCCGAGTGTGAAAGTTATCTCAATCTTGTTAACTTGATATTAAAAGACAGTATCTTCTTAATGTAGAAACTAAGAACTTTCTCCGTGGATCCTCTATTTAATCTTTGATTTGTTCTCATCTATTTGTTAATGTTTTTGCAATTTTCTGTCTTGTTGACTTACTAGAGTCTCGAATACCATATGTTGGAGTCGTACAACAGTTTGACAGCGTCACCAAAAAATATTTGGTAAGGAAGCTTTGACGTGTTTCTTGTGTAACTCAGACCTGTGATTTGGCTGATGATCTTACTCTTATTCTTCCTCATCCACCCCAACCCAACCTAACAGATCATGTTTGGGGATGGTAGCGGACTTAACTTGTTCAAGGTTGAGACGTAGTAGTAGTCGTTTTTTATGGAATCCATTATGGAACAAGTATTTTCTTTCTATTTGATGCAATATTGGCATGAGATCAGCTTGATGGAAGGATATGATCAGTGAGGATTGTTATAGCCGACCTAACTCGTTCAAAATTGAGACATAGTAGTTGTTGTTTTCTATGGAGTCCATTATAGAACAAGCAATTTTTTATAGGTCTTAGCTGTTGGGAGAAAGATATATGTGATTCAGCCTCAGTTTAGCACGCTGATATGCGGCGAGTTCTTACAATCCGAAATCTCAAAGGGTCCTCTATCTTTGCTCCTGTTGTACCAAAGTGTGCAAGTTTACTTTTTACAATTTCCTTTTTTAGCATATAGTCTGATGATAACATCAGTACACTTCTAGAGATTGAAGTTTTGATGATTCTTTCTCATTTATAAGCCTAAACAAATGTAATAATAGCTCCCCATGTTCCATTTTGTATTGGATGTCCCTGTAAAATAATTTGACTTTGTGCATCATAATACATTAAGTAGTGTTAGAGACAAATTTATGAGTTTTCTGTTTTCTTTGTGTGCTGAACTGAGACAGGCTATGTTGCTCAAACTCTTGAAAATTATGGCATGGTGTATGTTGGATTCTCCAAAAGTAGGTTTTAGAGGATCTGACACAAATGTTCCAACAATTTTTGGAGAGTCTGAGCAACATTGGGCATGGACAGCCGATTCCAACTTGCTTGGGATTGAGTTGTAATCGTCAGTTTTGTTCTCATGCTCTTATTAAGGATCGTTTTGCCGTGAGAATTTTTCAATTGCTTCTTTGTTTACTTGTATGCTGAACTGAGACAGACTAAGTTGCTCAGACTCTTGAAAATTTCCGCAAGGTGTATGTCGGATTCTCCAAAAAGTAGTACATTTTAGAGGATCGGACATAAGTGCAATAATAATTTTTGGAGAGTCCGAGCATAGGGTACATGCTTTCGACATGCCGTGAGGATTCATACTGTTGATCCCAACTTGCTTGGGATTGAGTTGTTATCGTCGTTCTTTTTCTCATGCTTTTATTAAGGATCCCTTTGGTCATGAAATTTTTTCACTTTATTTGAGAATCAACGATTTGCCATAAAAATTCCCAATACAACATTTAAGAAACAACCAAAACCTTCTTTTCACTTTCACTATTTTTCCTATCATATTTCATGTTTAAGTAACATTTAATGTTTTTAGAAAAATTACATCAAGTCTAAAATCATTGCAAAATGTATGGCCATGCTCGATTTCAATTCCAACTCTCAAGCCTTGTTTGGCGATAAAAATGAATTAAATACAAATTCGAGTTCGAGTTAGAGTTGTGTTTAGTCATAAATATAAAATAGATTTGTTTTTAAAATACAACACTTTTTTGTAACATTATATATATATATATATATATATATATATATTTCATGGTGAAACAACTACTTACTTTACAATTTCAAAATCAAGTTTGCAATATTTTTTGAAATTTTCTATACTTCGAGGGAAGCATGAACTAGAATTTATCGACATGATAATGTTAGGTTGTGGAGCTTGATTAATATGTGACGTACTGTTATATATTAATGTTTAGGATGTAACTTTTATTCTCATTTCTCTGTGTAGTTGTACTCTAAGTCATTAATATAAATAGCCCGTCCGCCATGGAGTTTACTCACGGGTGTTACCACTTAATTCATTCTCACTTATCTCTCTCTCTCAAGAACTTTCTCTCTAGTTTTCTTCATCCTCTCCATAGATTTACTATGTGTGCACGCAAATCGATCCTAACAACTGGTATCAAAGCATGGGAGATTCATCAAGATCACTGAAGATGGAAGGATCAAAGCGTGAAATCAAGAAGTTTGATGGATCCAATTTTGGTTTCTAGAAGATGCAGATCGAAGACTATCTATACCAAAAAGATCTTCATGAACCCTTGATTGAGGTAAAGCCAGAGTCCATGATGGAGAAGAAGTGAAAGCTCAAGGATCGGCAGTCCCTAGGGCTGATCCGATTGACTTTGTTGAGAAATATGGCGTTCAACATCGTCAAGGAAAAAACCTCATCCGATCTGTTGAAGGAACTATCAAGTATGTACGAAAAACCATCTGCGATAAACAAGGTATATTTGATGCATAGATTGTTCAATTTACAGATGTCTAAGAATGGATCTGTTGCTGATCACATAAACGAGTTCAATATGATTGTTAGTCAACTGTGTTCTGTGGTTATTAATTTCGAAGATGAAATTAAAGCATTGATTTTGATGTCATCTCTGCCCGAGTCTTGGAATACTATTGTTGCTGCGATTAGCAGTTCTCGTGGATCTAAGAAATTAAAGTTTGATGAAATCTGAGATATTGTTCTTAGCAAAAGCATTCGCAAATGAGAAATCGGGGAGTCATCTGGTAGTACTCTCAGTGTTGACCCAAGGAGGAGAGACCAATCGAGGGGTCAAAATACATATGGCAGATCAAAATTGAAGAATCATGGAAAATCTCCACAAAAATTCAATGTGATATGTTGGAATTGTGGAGAGAAAGGACACTTTTGGATAGAGTGCAAGAAACCTACAAAGAAGAAAATCAAAAATCTGGAGATTATAATGATTCTGTTAATTCAACAGAAGACATTGGGGATGCTCTAATCCTTAGTGTGGATAGCCCGGTTGAATCCTGGATATTGGATTCTGGTGCATCTTTTCATTCATCTCCAAACAAGGAATTATTCCAAAATTTCAAGTCTGGAAATTTTGGAAAGGTGTATCTTACTGACAATAAGCCATTGGCGATTGAAGAAAAGGGGGATGTATGTATAAATACTCCAGTAAGAAATTAGTGGACATTAACGGATGTCAGATATATTCCTGGTCTCAAGAAGAATCTGATCTTTGTTGGTCAGTTGGATAGCACAGGCTACACAGCAGAGTTTGGGAAAGGTTCGTGAAAGATTGTAAAAGGTGTTATGGTTGTAGCACGTGGCATAAAATCTGGAACTTTGTACACCACTGCAGGGTGTATAAACGTGGCTGCTATTGCTGAGGGTGTTTTCGGTTCATGTCTGTGGCACAACAGACTTGGACACATGAGTGCCAAAGGAATGAAGATGTTGGCTACAAAATAATCTTTAGAGGGGTTAAAATCTGTTGATATGGGTTTTTATAAGAGTTGTGTTATGGGTAAATAGAAACGAGTAAGCTTCATGAAGACTGTGAGAGAGCCAAAGAAAGTACAGCTGGAAATGTCCCGTACAGATATTTGGGGACCATCTCCTGTTTCATCACTTGGTGGATCCAGATTTTATGTCACCTTTATTGATTATTTCAGCAAGAAGGTATAGGTTTACTTCTTGAAACATAAGTCAGATGTGTTTACTGCTTTCAAGAGGTGGAAAGCTGAAGATGAAAATCAGACTGGTTTGAAAATCAAATACCTGAGGTCTGATAATGGAGAAGAATATAACAAGTCAGAATTTAAACAATTCTGTGCAGCTGAGGGAATCAGATTGATGAGGACAGTTCCCGGGAAGGCAAGGCATAATGGAGTTGCTGAAAGGATGAACAGAACATTGAATGAGCGTGCAAGGAGCATGAGGATACACTGTGGGTTGTCTAAGATGTTTTGGGCAGACGCTGTGAGCACAGCTGCATACTTGATCAAAAAGGGACCATCAGTTCCTCTGGGGTTCAAGATTCTAGAAGAAGTATGGACAGGAAAAGAACTCAAGTATTCTTACTTGAGAACTTTTGGATGCAGTGCTTATGTTCATGTTGATTCAAAGAGGAGAGATAAGCTTGATGCTAAAGCTATAAAGTATTACTTTATAGGTTATGGTTCTGACATGTTTGGGTACAGGTTTTGGAATGACAGGAACAAGAAGATCCTAAGACATTGTGATATGGCATTTAATGAAAATGTCTTGTACAAGGACAGAGAGCAAAAGGTTCAAGAGACAACGAAGTAAGTTAGAGTTAAGCTTGAGTTGCCGAAGAGTACACCTAAAGATGTTATAGCAGAAACTAATAGACTCCAAAGACTATCGTTGAAGAACCAGAGGTGGAATAAGTGACACATGAGTAGGTTGAGAGGAGATCATCCAGGACCATTAGAGAACCAGATAGGTATTCACCATCATTATATTATCTTTTGCTGACTAATGAAGAGGAACCAGAGTCTGTTGTTGAGGCCCTTCAAGTGGAGGATTCAATCAAATGAGAGCAAGCCATGGATGATGAGATGAAATCACTTGAGAAGAATAACATATGGATGTTGATCGAGTTACCTTCAGGGAAGAGAGCCTTGTTGAACAAGTGGGTGTTCAGAATCAAGGCAAAACCAGATGGCAAAAGAAGGTTCAAGGCTCGGTTAGTAGTTAAAGGATATTCACAAAGGAAAGGTATTGATTATGCTGAAATATTTTCTCCTGTTGTGAAATTAACTACTATCCAAATTTTATTGAGTATTGTTGCATCGAATAATTTGCATCTTGAGCAAATGGATGTAAAAACTGTATTTTTACATGGAGATTTGGATAAGGAAATCTATATGCAGCAACCAGGGGGGTTTGTAGTTCCAGGCAAGGAACACATGGTGTGCAATCTCAACAGGATCTTGTATGGGCTGAAGCAAGCACCTAGACAGTGGTACAAGAATTTTGACTCCTTTATAAGCAAGAGTGGCTTCCGCAGGAGTGAAAAGGATCAGTGTTGCTACTTCAAGAAATACACTGATTCTTATGTATTTTTACTCTTGTATGTGGATGATATGTTGATTGCA
>NC_061111.1:47457011-47564062 GCF_002878395.1 Capsicum annuum
AGTAGTTAAAGGATATTCACAAAGGAAAGGTATTGATTATGCTGAAATATTTTCTCCTGTTGTGAAATTAACTACTATCCGAATTTTATTGAGTATTGTTGCATCGAATAATTTGCATCTTGAGCAAATGGATGTAAAAACTGTATTTTTACATGGAGATTTGGATAAGGAAATTTATATGCAGCAACCAGGGGGGTTTGTAGTTCCAGGCAAGGAACACATGGTGTGCAATCTCAACAGGATCTTGTATGGGCTGAAGCAAGCACCTAGACAGTGGTACAAGAATTTTGACTCCTTTATAAGCAAGAGTGGCTTCCGCAGTAGTGAAAAGGATCAGTGTTGCTACTTCAAGAAATACACTGATTCTTATGTATTTTTACTCTTGTATGTGGATGATATGTTGATTGTAGGATCCAGTATAAAGGAGATAAACTCTCTAAAGGCAAGTCTATCTTCTGAGTTTGAGATAAAAGATTTAGATGCAGCGAAGCAGATTCTCAGGATGAGGATTTCTCAGGATAGATCTGCTGGTACTTTGAATCTATCCCAAGAGCAGTACGTTGAGAAGGTGCTATCTAGGTTTAGAGTTAATGATGCTAAACCTAGGACTAATCCATTGGTAAATCACATAAAATTATCAAATGAGCAGTCACCGAAGACAGCTCAGGAGCGGGAGCATATGGCACTTGTTCCATATGCTTCTGCAATTAGGAGTTTGACGTATGTTATGGTTTGCACTAGACCTGGCATAGCACATGCAGTGGGATTTGTTAGCAAGTACATGGAAAATCCCGAGAAAGAGCATTGGGAAGCTTTGAAGTGGCTTCTAAGATATCTGAGAGCTACATCCAGTACTTCACTTTGTTTTGGAAATGGCAAGGTAATTCTGCAAGGTTTTGTTGATGCTGATCTTAGTGGGGATATGGACTTGAGCAAGAGCACTTTCGGATACATCTACACCGTAGGTAGTACAGCAGTGAGTTAAATGTTCAGGCTTTAGAAGTTTATTGCTCTTTCATTTACTAAGGTTGAGTATGTGGCAGTAGTTAAAGCTGGAAAGGAGATGATATGGCTAGTAGATTATCTGGAAGAACTGGGCAAGAAGCAGCATGATAAGATTCTTTAAATAGATAGCCAGAGTGCCATACAGTTGATGAAGAACCCAGTATATCATTCGAAGACGAAGAACATTAGAAGACGGTACCATTTCACTTGTAAGGCAGTGAAAGAACGTGATATGTGTTTGGAAAAGATAGAGGGTGCAAAGAATCCAGCAGACATGTTGACAAAATGTGTTGATATTGGTAAACTAAGGTTGTGCAGAACCTTAGTTGTGTTTACAGATATTGCGGTGTGGCAAACATATTGATGATGGAAGAATATTATTTAGTTTTTTGAGAATGTAATTCTTGGATGATAGAATCAGTCTTGGGAGAATTGTTAGGTTGTGGAGTCTGATTAATATGTGACGTACTGTTATATATTAACGTTTATGTTGTACCTTTTATTCTCATTTCTCTGTGTAACTGTACTCTGAGTCATTAATATAAATAGCCCATCCGCAGTGGAGTTTACTCACGGGTGTTACCACGTAATTCATTCTCACTTCTCTCTCTGTCAAAAACTTTCTTGCTAGTTTTCTTTATCCTCTTCATAGATTTAGTGTGTGTGCACACAAATCGATCCTAATAGATAAAATATGTATCACAAGCACTAAGGGTTATATCTCAAATTGGTAGAGAAATTTGTTTATACAGGGACCTTACTTTATATTAACTCCTATTAAAGTCTGAAGCTTGGCAAACATTAATTAAAAATTAAATATGACTTGAACAAAATTGATTACCATGAAGTAGAAGAAATTGGATCAATGAGTTCTTAAGTCATTGCCTTCCGACTTAATATTGTAATTTCAAATCATCGAGAAAGCAATCTTCAACTTTAAACTTCTGGGTTTGAGTCATTTGAAACAAAAAGAGTATAATCATAGTACATTTTAACAATTAAATTTATACTCTAAATAAAAAATACCACGTTCAGATGACCCCGCTGATACGAGTACGATCATGACCTTGGAAAATTTTTGAGTATTTTGAAGACCACTTAGAAGAGTGCATAAACCCAAGTGTGAAGGAGGCCCAAAACCATCCTTTTGGTGCACTTAAGGGCTGCTTTTGGAGCCCTTGAATAAAAGGGCTCTTTTGTCATTTCTCTATTATTTGTAATGTTGTATAAATAGAACTTTGTAGGGTTTATTTTCTTAGTTTTTGAATGTTATTGAAAGAAACTCCTCTAGAGAGAGTAAGAGTAACCGTAACTAGGGTGATACTAGTATAGAATCACTAGTGTTGCAAAACATTATTAGAAACCTTGATGCTTGAGAGGTGGACGCCCTCTTATTTCATCGTAAAGTGTTTGTGTTGATATTACGAGTGTTAAGGGTCTTGGTGTTGAATATATATCTTGTTTCTTATTTTTTGTAATATTGTATATCACACTTCCTATCTTTTGTTCCTATAATCGTTGTACTAGTTTGTAGTTGTTTCTAGTGAAGTCGTGTGTTGTTGTTACATTGTTCTTGTGTTTTGTTCTTATTTTTATCAGCTTGTTCTTGTGGTGTAGCTGCTGTTTTGGTGTTGAACACCTAGTAATCTTGGATTCTTGAGTTGTCATCTTGTAGCCGTTTGGTCTCTTGTACCTTGTGGACTGTTTTGTGCAATTTGTGGTCTGTTTTGGTGTCTTTCCTTGGTCGTTTTGTATCACCCGCTAATAGAAATCTACATTTGCTTCTAGTTGTGGTTTCAACTCGCTGAGGAAGCAAGAAGATAAATGTAGAATCAAGTAAAATGAAATACGGAAAAAAAAGCTTCTTCAAAAAACATTTCCGTTTTACTTTGTCTTCTTTCTAAATATATTAATATCCAATTAGTTTTGTCCAATTTATGAAATTAATAGTATCTTGTGTGTGTTTTTTTTTTTCATCCGGTAAAAACTTATACGCACCCAGTGTATACACCAAATTAATATTTTTTACCATAGTTATGTAATTAAATTAAGTAAAATACATATTGATTAATCATGGTTAAGTAACATGAAATTTAAATTCAAACACATAGTATGCATGTATTGGCTTATTGTATACACCGGGTGCGTATAAATTTTACCCAGTAAATAGCACTTCACTTTAAAATAATTTCATCACAATAGCCACCCAAAAGTAATTACCTGGAATTAGACACTAAACTAATTCCTATTTTTAGCCATTTAGTTGTAGGCTTCGTCTTATTCTTCATTTTTTTTTATTTTAAGTTTTTGTTGTTTATTTAAAAAAAAAAAAAATTATCCATCTTTTCTTATGAAAGAGGAATTCAACTTTTCTATTTTTTTATTTCACTACTACATTTTAAAAAAAATAAAAATATATCAAAGTGGTATAAGTATTGTATCAGTTAAGTATAAGGATTGTATATGCATGTGTAGGTTTCCTCTCTTTTGAAAAAGTGTAACAATGTGGTATAAGCATTGTATCAATTTGGTATAGAAATTGTATATGCATGCATAGATTCTGTCTCTTTATAAAAAGTATATAAATATAGTATAAGCGTTGTATTAATTCGATATAAAAAGTGTATATGTGGAAAAGTATCAAAATATCCCAATGGCTATTAAATAGTATTAATTTGATCCACTGATCATAATGTGACAAATTCATCAAATACTGACTATTGGTTTTCAAAATGATTGGTGAGTATCCTTTTCCCAATTCTCAAAGTCCTAGTATGTACATGACAATTGACAACTATAGGACCCCTCTTTTCCTTTTTATTCTTTTTCCTATTTAGTCAATATGATTTTCACTTCATGAAACTATTCGTAGTGGTAGGAGCATGTTTTGCTTCATCTTTTTCAAATCAAATTTTCAATGCGTGCAAATATATGTATGTATCCAAACATTTCATTTTTTAAATATTTAACAAATTGAAATAATAATTGAAGCTTACGAATAAGGTTGTTTTATTAAAAAGTATTAGCTTAGATGAAAATATAGTCACTAAAATCAAAGTAATCCGTAAGAGTTAATTCTCAAAAGAAACACAAAGATTTTTATTGTAAGATTCCGTAAATTTTGACTAATTTATTTTGGACCCTCCCTCGTATTTAATGATAATTTTTAACTTGAATCATGATAAGGGATGTTAAACGAATGATTTGAGAAAATTTCAAAATTTTCAAAAAGAATTCGAGTCATTTTGGGACCACGAACCAGTGAGGGTCCACGATAGTAGCGTGGCACGCTGCCTATGCTTCACGATAGGAGCTTGGCACACTGGCTAGGCTCCGCGATAGCAGTGTGCCACGCCCTTGGGCAAAAATCACCGAGTTTTCATTTTCTACAATGCTCTTCTCGTCTCCAACTCCCAAGTCAAGAAACATAAGGATTTTTTCAAGAATTCACTTCTCCGGGTTCTAAACTCTAAGTTCTCTCCAAATTCTTTTATTTTTCAGGCATATTAGACACTCCCTAATTTAAATATTATATTATAGAATTAATTCGATTATTATTTAAGTGTTCAAAAATAATTTATTAAACTAGGGTTGAGGGTTTTTGGTTGTTAACACTTGCATTGTTTTTCTCTTGTTCTAAATGATTTATCTATGTTTTAAATGGTGGATTGTGAATTGAATTTGTGCATTGTGATACTTTGGTAATTTGAGTTTCACAAAGTTGATGAATTTGGCATGGTAATGACATGAATCTCAACCCATCTTGTAAACTTTGGCTTTGAATATGGATTCTACATAATTTTAACTAATCCTTTGAGACATTGCATTGCATTAAAGAGTAAATGGATGAAAGGATTTTGGAATGCCCTTAGTGGCTATGATTTTGAATTTTAAATTGAAGTCTAATTGGTTAAATAGTTATAATTTGGCATAATTGAAATAGCTTGTAGGTCTATTGGTATGATGATACCAATTTGGAAATGCCTTAATAAAAGAGTCCACGGTTAATGTTGATGTTATGTATAAAATTATTTTAATTTGGGATTAAAGGAAATTGTGTAGATCACCAAAAAGGTGTAGTCTCGAGGGGACCAACACTAAAAACCATGTTTGCTGACGTTAGGAGTCTATGACCACTGTGTCAGTTTACAAAGTATATTTTGGATGACTATCATCTTGGTGTCTTTAGCTATTTCCTCGGTACATACGGCTAACATCAACTCGAGCCCTTCCGTCAAGGAAAGCCGGACCCATATAGCCCATGGGTGCCTTTAGGTAGGTATAAGCTACATAGTTCAGGCTTAAATTTTTGAATAATTATGTTTCATGTCCCTTGCCCCTATCCCGACATCCTATATATATGGATAACGATTGTTCATGTGGTTTATGACTGAATTTTGATAAATACATTTATTTATTCCTTCCTTGGATTGCATGATAGTACTCATCGTATTGACCATTTTCGGACGCTACATTGTTTCATTATGTAGGTTCCAAGGGCATTTCTTGTGACCCTGTGCAGTATTAGGTGGTTAGATATTTCGATTGGTCAACTATGAAGTGGTGAACCCTCTGTCCTTCGGAAGGCATGGTCTCTCTCTTAGTTTTATTTATTATTTTAGTACCTTTGGATTTCTTTCATTATGATAGGGGGCATGTCCCGACTTTGTGGACAGTATTAAAATATCATTGTGGATTTGGTTTTGATTCTCAAACTTTCTTTTGGATTCATATATTTCTTTTATTATCTTGATTGGCCTCCGTTGTTTATTATTACTAATGTGCTCTTGAAGTAAGGTTAAGGGGGGTATCTTCATCTTTGCTCTCTTGGGATGTCCTTCACGACTAAGCATTGATTCGGATTGTGACATTTACTCTCAAAAATAGTAATGGTTTTTACTACTTTGACAACCACAGTATAAGGGTGATATGTAAAAATACATTTTTAACTATTAAGTTTTCAAAAAACGTGTCAAGTTAAAGCGGGTTAAGTAAAATGAAACAAAAAAAGTATAGAATATCTACATTAAAACTCGACTAATTCAAATTGTAAAACTTACATAAATCCCAACAAGTTTAACCCCTAATTACTAGAGAAAATTGAAGGAAAGATGTCTTTTAAGTCTTGAATGAAGGATTAGTGACATTGACCAACTTAAAGGGTAAAACATAATTAAGAAACTTGATTAAGTTAATTGTGGACTTGATTAATATTTTTCAAACTTTTTAATCTTTTCAAAACTACAAATTAACTCACACCCCTCTCCTTTCTAAATCAACCATCTCTTTCCTCTCTCTCTCTTGGTAGTCTCTCTCAACTCTTTCCAACCAACAGTTCTGCAAAATTTCTCTCTTCAATCCCCGATAACTTCAAGCTCCGATGATAAATAGCTGGGCGAGTTCCTTTTCAACTTTCAACCGTTAATCGATGTGAAAAGCAGTGTTCTCCGACGACAACAACTTTGAGTTCTTCGTCGTTCTATTTTTTCTTTCAAAGGTAAAATATTATTTCTTTTTAGTTATGAAGAAATAGAGGAACTTGAGCCAACTTCTCTTCTAGTATTGATTAACAATTTCAATATTTCTTGCTTAAATTTAAAATGTGGACTGAATAAAACCCAAATTTTTGGCATTTCTTCTCTACTCTTTCCAGTGTGAAGTATAATTTTTTGTTGTTATTATAGTTCTTGTTGTTGAACTGGATTATTTTTTGTTTTTCTTGATAAAAATGGTGTTACAACAGATGAACCATCTGATGCAACGGATGAACTATCCAACAGATTAAACATCTGATGCAACAGATGAACCATCAAACACAACAGATTAAACATATGTTGCAACAAATGAAACATCTAATGCAACAGATAAAAATTTGATGCAATGATGAAAATCGAATACAACAGATAAACAATCTAACATATCATTCATCTGTTGTGAAAGACGACTCTTTTATTTGGAAAAAACCTAAATAATATTGATCTAACAGATAATTCATTTGGCAACAAATGAATGATCTATTTCAACAGATGAGTGATCTATTTTTATTGTTTCAAACAGATTACTCATCCTCTACAATAGGTTGGTTATAGGCTGCAACAGATAACCTACCTAATACAACAGATGAGTGATCTATTTTTATTATTTTCAATAAATTACGCATCCGCTGCAATAGTTTGGTTATAGGCTGTAACAGATATCCTACCCGGTACAACAGATGAGTGATCTGTTTTTATTATTTTCAATGAATTACTCATTCACTGCAATTCGTTGGCTATATGTTGCAACAGATATCCTACCTAGTGTAATAGATGAGTGATCAGTTTTTATTATTTTCAATGAATTACTCATTCGCTGCAACAGGTTGATTATATGCGGCAATAGATATCCTACCTGGTGCAACAGATATGTGTCTTTTTCATTATTTCCAATGGATTGATCATCCACTGCAAAAAGTTAGTTATATGCTGCAACAGATATACTACGTGGTGCAACAGATGAGTGATCTATTTTTATTATTTCTAATGAATAACTCATCTGCTGCAGCAGGTTGGTTATATGCTACAACAGTATCCTACATGGTGCAACAGATGTGTGGCCTATTTTTATTATTTTCAACATATTGATCATCCTCGGCAATAGGTTAGTTATATGCTAACAGATATCCAACCTGGTACAACAAATGTGTGCTCTGCTAGAACTGTTATTTTACTGTTATACATGTTTGATTTACTGTTATCCTTTTTAATGATGCATTAATCAATTATAATCTATTTTATGTTCCTCTTAATTTTAGATAATATGGCTCCCAAAAGAAAAAAAAAATTGAATCAAGTCCAAGTAAAGGAACAAGTAAAGCGGCTAGGCTACATCCACTACTCTATGAGCTTACTTTACAAACGTTATCTCAATCAGGAGCAGAAGATGATGAACATGGGGAGGAGGAATGTTTCAAAAGAGAAGATCCAAATATTAATAGACCTTCCACTAAAGAGTTGGTCAAAACCTTCAGCATTAATTGTTATCCTGTGAGAATGCAGTGCGATGGTGCCACAGATTTAACGGATGATTTCATGGTTAAGTCAGCCATGGAAAAATCTTTCGACGCCTTCAAAAAATGCTTCATGAAAAAAAAATTGAATACTTATTTCAGGGAAAGCTACTTTTGGTAATATCTTATTTTGCCGGAGGACAACAATGCTCGTTTCCAAATAAAAATGGTATATGATTTTCTTAAGCGTAGGTTTATGTATGAAAACAAAGATAAGATGGATGAGGTATGGAAAAATTATTGTGGCATGCCTGATTGTTTTGATTGGAAGGAGTTTGCTATAGTTACTGGATTAAAATGTTATCCTATTTCTCCTTCTCAAGTTATACCTATTCTAACCTCAAAAAAGCACCTCACACACCCAGAAAAGGCAAAGGCATGTCGAGTGATCATGATGACTTGGTGTCCCTTGTTGGTCCAAGCTTCAAAAACATAAATTTGATAGAAGCGTTGAAAGGTAAAAGACTTTAAAAGAAGCACAAGCAATCATTGTGTTTGGTTTGATTTGTACATAATATTTTTTGGGAGAGAGACGTTAAAAATAACATACCACTTGGTTTGATAAAGCTCTCTGAGGATATTGAGGCATTTAACAATTATCCCTGGGGATATGAAAGTTACAAAATGGCTGTCATATATTTTTTGACTCCGTTAACTCCAAGAATAGTCAACTTATATGGTTTTTCATGGGCTTTCATGGTAAATATTTCTTCTATCATGCTATGATTCATTTTTTTAATAATGCTTTTGATTTATTGGAATTATTTTATAACCTTGGGCATTTGAATCCATTCCTTATTTGAGACAACAAGTATAATACCCCACACTATTCTTAGTTCATTTCAGCTCTTAGTACATGCACAAGGGGCTTAGAACTTGGAAATTTAGCTAAGTGTTGGAGACTTAGTTTTATTTTTGGCCTCTTAACTTTGATGATTTTTAAATTAACCTTTTTGACCCTGAGACGTAAGTTTTTGAGTTTATTCATGTTCAAGGGAGTAAGTAGCATGTCTCGGGTGAGTTTCGAATTTTTTGGATAAGGTTTGGACCACGTTTGGATTTCCAAAGTAGCAGCTCACCGCGATTGCACCGCGCCGCGGTGGCTATAGCGGTGGAATCCTTGGCGCATCAAGGTAAGAGCTCAAACGGCATTCCAATTGCGAATTTTAATTTCTAGGGGCAGTTTAGTCTTTTTCCACCGCCCCTAAATCGTGAAAACATGGGATTAAACAGTTGAAAGGGCATATTTTGCCCACATTCCCCAATTTCATTCAACAGGAAACCCTAAACTCTCTAATTGTTCATCAAGCTAAACCTTCTCCCCACCTAAGAAAGATCAATAATTTAAGGTTCCTAGTCCAAGATCATTCAAGAAAGTTAATTCTCTTTCTAGATCAAGTCATTAAGGCATGTTCGATGTTCATCCATGGGCCCTTTTCACACATGGAGTCCAAGAATCCATTTTTAAGGTTTAAATTATGATTTTACATATTTCCAATAAACTATCTCCATTAATCTTTATGGTTTTCGATTATACATGATGTTTACGAGGAGTTGTTGTTTAAATTAAACTTTACACGTTGGATTGATGATATTTTCATGTTAAATCCCTAATTTATGGTTTAGCATTTATAGCCATGTGATTATCATATATTTTAAACTATCCTCATTCTTTAAATCATGACCCTCATGTATTTGATGAAATGTCTAAGAGAATGAGTTTTGAATAATGACTACCGATCATGTCCTCAAAGTTTTAGTATGATCTTGTTGTTACTACTATTGAGTCCTGGGGGTTTTGAATACCCAAAATTTAGATGCTTACCCATTTTTTCAGTATCTACAGAATGGTTTCAAAATAGTTATGAGCATTATCAGTTCAGTCAGTTACCATAAATAGTTAAACCTAGTTCATTCCAGTATTTAGTGTCTTTCAGTTGGGAGAAGGATTTAGCATCGAGTGAGTGCAGGGATGGCGGCTTCCCCGTCAATTAGGTAGAGTCATTAGTAGCAATCCCTGTATTCCAGAACTACGTAGCCAACGTAGGATGAGGGGTCACCCATCAGTTTAGGCTTGACTTTCTCCTAGGGGTCACCCGTCAGATTAAGCTGACTCTGGCTAGGGATCACCCATTAATTTAGGCTTGATACCCTGGTTCTTCAGTGGATCCACACAGCCATTTTTAGTACCCGTGGTATAGTACTACACCCTTCCTACTAGGATTATAGGTTGGACCCCAATCAGCTCAGAAGGGGGCATGTCGATTTGATGATACCTCCCATAATCTCAGTCTAGAAATCAATTACAAGCTTGCTTGACCATATTATATAGTATAAGTTATTCAGCTATCAGTGTTTCAGTTCACACACTACTTTAGAATCATGTTTTATACTTTTTCATGTATTCTCAGTCTTTATGGTTTGCATGCATTCTTACTCAGTACTTCATGTTGTTCATTCAGTCAGTTATTACTCATGCACATGAAACCATGCATATCAGCCTACCTTATCTATCATATAAGTACATTCAAAGTACTGACCGCATACTCATTTCTTCCATTATTATGTATCATATCATAGGTTCGAACGCTTAGGTTCCCGATCGCACTTAGACATTCCAGCACATCAGCAGCAGCATCAGTGGTGAGTCCTCATATTTTAAGGGTCATTTATATTTATTTCAGTTCAGTAGTTAGTCAGATTTAGTTGGGGACTTATCTCATCAACTTCACAGTCAGTCAATTTAGAGGCTTTCAAACTAGTAGAGACAAATAGTCAATTTTCAGTCGTTATTATCAGTTGTTTTATCAGTATTGTTAGTATTGCTTTACAGATATTATTATAACTATGATTTAAAACCTTATGGCATTTTTCATCTAAGTTCCACATATGTCTTCATTATTTTATTTAGTGCTCATAGCAGGTACTAGCTCATGGGTTAGCTTGTGGTCTTTCGGGGTTGTAAGCATCATGTGGTGTACAGGGTGTACTCTCAAGGCGTTAGAAAAAGTGAACTACCAGGAAGAAGTTTTCTGTCCAAGAATCCTGAGATGGTTGTCGGCCAAAACTGATAAAAATGCAAAAATTCTTGATCTCTTCAACCCCTCGAAGGAAGCAGTAAGGTAATTCTAATTAAGTTTTTGTTTTAATTAATTATTTTTAAAAATAATTTCATCATTATTCTAATATATATATATATATATATTGATTTATATTAGATTATCCATCTGTGGATTGTTCCAATCAATCGAGAGTTGAAGATGATTATTTTTCTTACTTTATAGTCTGTGCAAACTTTATCGGGCCCTAAGGTCATTTGATAGAATAAAGGAGGAATTGTTTGGAGCAACATCCATCATAAGAAAAATAATTTTTGAGGGTGGGCTTGTTGTTGATGATGATGGTAGTGGTAGTGGTAGTGGTAGTGGTAGTGGTTCTCCTCTTACAGTTTTTAAAACAACAAACCATTATGATTATGATCATACTGGTTATATAGATTTTGCCACTTCTAGCGAATGTTTTGCATGCAAATGTCAATACTGCAAGGTGAAACATGATGGAGTGATTAATACATTAATTGCTTCTGTAAAGGAAATAACATCTAAGAGGGGTGTCATTCCATCAAACAAGATTTCATATCCATCCACTCCACTAGAGATCAAGGTGGCTAAGAGGGGAAGGAAAGAAATTATTAAGGCATCATCAAGCATTGTAAAAAATAAAATTGCAACTCCTCTGTCTTTGTCTTTCACCTTTAATCAATGTACAAGGGCCATGGGAGAGCAGCATAAGCTGAAGAAGGTGAATGTATATCATATGTTCCAATAAATAAAATAGATATATTTGTTTCAACAGATTATACATCTGCTGAAAATTATCAAATAAATATATACATGTAAGACCCTGCAAAAATTCTTGTCATTTAAATCTCTTAAACGATGCCCAAAGAGTTCCTAGACTTAGAAAATCTAGCTAAGTATTGGGACTTAGTCATTTCTAGAGCCTCAAAACTTTGAGGATTTTATTACCAACCTTCGCGGCCTTCTATAGTTGATATTTTAGCTAATTCATGATTAGGAAAGTCAATAGGTGTTCCCGGATAAGTTTTGGAATTTTCAGTCCATGTTTAGACCACGTTTGGTGTCCCAAAATAGTGGACCAATGCGATCTTGGTGTGCCACATCTCCCATCGCGTTGGTCAATTTTGTTGCAGAAACTGCCAGTAAAAAGTACTAAGGCTTGGCGCAACTATGGCGCAACGCATAGGTATCACATTGATGCTATCGATGCGCCGCATCGTCAATCGCGTCGATGCCTAATTTTTCAGCTTTTAAAATCCGCATCCAAGGGGGAAATTTAGTCTTTTTTCCCTATCCTCTATCAATCATTACACGTGATTAAGGTCCCCAAATACAAAAATATATCCTTCTTCTCTAAAATTCACCAAGAACACTTTCTAGGGTTTCAACCCAAAGTTCAAGAGAACTCAAGATTTAACTGTCACTTTTCAAAATTTCTTCAAGAATTGGAATTCCCAGAACAAGGGCATCAAGAATACCCATTCGAAGTCACAAATAGAGCCACAAAAGCGAGAGTTCATTCAAAGTTCATAATCTAAGATATATGGGGTTTGAACAAGAACACTTCTTCCGTTCTTGTGCCCAAAGTTTTTATTTTATTAAAGAATTTCATATTTTTACAAGTGATTTTATATTCAATTTTCTCTATTTTGAGTTTATGAATTTACAAATTGCTCAAGTCTTGAAATTGCATGTTATCTCAATTAGTTATGCCTTGAATTGAGGATTTATGTTGTGAATTGTATTTCCCCATTGGAAATTGATATTTTTAAGTGTTTCCAAAGTTGAAGTCAAGAATTAAACCTTATTACGAATTTAGTTCTTTTGAGTATATGTTGATGCTTTAAGTCAAGTATGAGTTGTGATGTTTCTTGAAGGCTATGTTTTTAGAATGATTTAATAAGCAAATACTTTGATTGTTAAAGAAAGATTGCTTTTGTTCCTAAGCTAAGATAGGAATCCACATTGTTTATGATTTGAAGCAAAGAAAAGCATAATTGGCTTTCATTATACATTAGTGTACTATTTTAAGGTGGATTTCCTAAAAATTCTAAGCCTAAGTATGGGAGTAGTATTTAGCACCGAGTTGGGCTTGATTCTAAGGTTTTATGCCCCAGAACTACGAACCACCGTTGGATGATAATTTACCCCAAGTGGGTTAAGATAGCAATCACTAAAGTTAAGGTTCTATTTCGATGGTAAGGGTAGAACATCTCTACCCAACGTGGGCAAGACGTTGGACGCCATGTAAGCTCACATATTTTATGTCGATTAGAAGAAACTCCCAAGTTCCCAAAGAGTCCGAAAGTTCCATAATCATAAGTCTTTGAATTCCTAAAGTTTCAAAAGAAGTTCTTTATTCTCCTTAAGATAAAAGTATAAGTTCGAAAGTTATTATTTTAAGACTCCTTTTTGGTTTACAAGCTTTGAGAATAAGAGGAGAATGCATATTTTAGAACTAAGTATAATGACTCACAAGATTTATATTACATGTTTCACCGTTCATGACTTATGAGATTTATATTTCAGACTTATTCAAGCTATGTGGATCATTTATATTTACATGCATGATTTCATAAAGAGTAATAATATTGTTTACTTAATGCATACACCCCCACATACTCAATATATTCTCAAAGTACTGATCCACATATATGTCTGTGTGCTATATTGTCTCATAATGTAGGTTCAGGTGCTCAGTTTCAGCAGCGATAGTGATCTCTGAGTTCCTCTATCTACATCTTCACTATTGGTGAGTCCTCATGGTTCGAGGACCTATTTTCTTAATTTCAGTCTTTGTAGTAGTTGGTTTGTCCCTTTTTAGTTTAGTACGAGTCAATTTGGGGTTTGTCCCAATGACTCTCTAGTTCTTAGTAAGTAGAGGCTTATCGGACTGTCAGTTGAAGTTTTCAAATTTTTTAGTGTTTTGCTATCCAGGTATTGTTATTTAGTAACTTCAGTTTAGAATGATACAACATAGCATTATTTCTTGGTTTATTCATCCTAAAGTAAGTGTTAGAATTAGTAGCAGGCCCAAAGGGTTAGCTTAGGGCTACTTGTAGCCTTAAACATGTATGACGCTTAGGGATGAGATTTTGAGGTGTTACAAACTTGGTATCAGAACCTAAGGTTTAAAGAGTCCTAGGGATTCTGACAAGACACATTAGGTAGAGTCCTAATCATCGGTGTGTAGCGCGCCACATCTATGAGCAAGAGGCTAAAAGACGTTTTAGGAAAAGTTGTCTCTTTCTTTCATAATCCATCGTGCATACAGTTGTCTCTCTCTACTATTAATTCATGCTTTTTTATGATAGAAAATGCCTCCTCAAAGAGCTAATGCCCGTAGGAATGATAACTAGCAACCTCATCCTGTTGATCCCCTGAATGAGAATGTGTCTCATGCTGAGTTTCGGGCAGCTTTTCAGGCGTTAACCCAGGCAGTCACCGTGAATGTTCAGGCCAATAACCAAGCTGCAGTTCTACATCAGCAGGGAGGTGATTTAGCAGCAGCCAGGAGTCGAGATTTTATGATGATGAATTCTCTAGAGTTCTATGGGTCGAAGAAAGGTGAAAACCCATAGGTGTATCTTGATAATGTAAAGAAGATCATCTAAGTTATGCATATTTTTTAGGAAGAGAGTGTAGAATTGGTGTCTTATAGGCTGAAAGATGTTGCATATGATTGGGTTGTGATATGGAGGAAGAGAAGAGGGGAGAATGAAGCTCCTATGACTTAGCAGGTGTTTCAGGATACGTTCCTGGATAAGTTCTTCCTACTTGAGATGAGGGAAGTGAAGATAGAGGAATTCATGAACCTGAGGTAAGGATCTATGACAGTAAAGGAGTATTGCATTAAATTCAACCAGTTATCCAAGTATGCTCCCGATTTAATGGCTGACCCCAGAACCAGTATGAGTAAGTTTGTGACTGGTGTGTCTGGATTGGTTGTTAATAAGTATAGGATTGCTATGCTCAATAGAGACATGGATTTTTCCAGACTAATGATTCATGCTCAACAAATTGAGGTAGATAAGATAAAGGAGATAGATAAAGTAATAGGAAAAAAGTGGGCTAGATCAAGGTAGCATGAGTGTGGTCAGACTAGATCTCATGGAGGGAACCGTCCCAGTTTCAGAGTCATTCGTCTATGTCAGTGCCTTTATCAGCTAGTGCTCCTACACCCAGAAATAGGCAGGATCAGGGGGATAAGTCTTCTATGTCTAGATCCCAGAACAGTGTGAGTAACAGGCCCAGTTATCCCCCATGTGCTAAGTATAGCAGAATCTATCCCGTCGAGTGTTTGGCCGATCAGAGGGGTTGTTTTGGTTGTACCAAGTTGGGCCACATACTTAGAGAGTGTCTGCATTCTAGGCAGAGGAACAAAGATGTTCAACCCCACACTCAGGCTACCAGTGCATCAGATCCTTTAGCCCGTCCATCCTTTTCTTAGTGTGCTTCATCCAGCACAGCTGGCGATCAGTGCAAAAATCAATTCTATGCCTTACCATCCCATCATAAATAGGAGGATTGTCCACATGTTGTTACTAGTATGCTCCGTGTCTTTCACTTTGATGTTTATGTGTTTTTGGACCCTGGGTCAAGTTTCTCTTTTGTGACCCTATTAGTTGCAGTGAATTTTTAGATAAATCCCAAAAAGATCCCTGAGCCTATCCTAGTTTCTACCCCAGTAGGTGAGCCAGTTATTGCTAATCAAGTTTATAAAAAGTGCCCTATTACTATTCTTCATAAGGTCATATTTGTTGATTTGATAGAGTTAGATATGGTCGATTTTAATCTTATTCTGTATATAGATTGGCTTCATTCCTGTTATGCATCTATAGACTGCCATGCCCGTGTGGTTAAGTTTCAATTCCTAGATAAGCAATTCTTTGACTGGTTCAAAAATTTTGAATCTCTCAAGAGTCATTTTATATCCTATCTTAAATCCAGAAAGTTGATATCCAAAGGTTGCATCTATCATCTAGTTTGAGTTAAAGACACTAAGTCTAAGACTCCAACTATTTAGTCAGTCAACATAGTTAATGAGTTTCCTGATGTTTTTCCAGAAGATCTTCCAGGGGTACCTCCCGATAGAAAGATAGAGTTTGGAATTGACCTTCTTCCTAATATACAACCTATTTCTATCCCTCCATACCGTATGGCACCCACAGAACTTAAGGAGTTGAAAGAGAAACTCAACGATCTTCAAGACAAAGGTTTCATAAGGCCCAGTATTTCTCCTTGGGGCACACCCGTCCTATTTGTGCGAAACAAAAATGGTTTTTTGCGTTTGTGAATTGACTATCATCAGCTTAATAAGGTCACAATCAAGAATAAGTACCCTCCTAGAATTGATGACCTGTTTGATCAATTACAAGGTGCAACTTATTTCTCAAAGATAGACCTTAGATCCAGCTATCATCAGCTTAAAGTAAGAAAGTGTAATATTCCAAAGACAGCCTTCCAAACCCGCTATGGTCATTTTGAGTTTCTAGTCATATCTTTCGGGCTAACCAATGCTCCAACAGCTTTCATGGACCTCATGAATCAAGTGTTCAAATAGTATCTAGATATGTTTGTTATAGTATATGTGTACTCCCGTAGTGAGGATGACCATGCAAACCATCTTAGAATTGTCCTGCAGACTCTTAGAGATCATCAATTGTTCTCCAAATTTAGAAAGTATGAGTTTTCACTAAGGTCAATAGCTTTTATGGATCATATTATTTCAGCCAAAGGCGTTAGAGTTGATCCCCAAAAGAAAAAAACTGTAAGAAATTGGCCTAAACCTATCTCTCCATCAGAAATTTAGAGTTTCTTGGGTCTAGCGGGCTATTCACACCATTTTTTCAAAGGTTTCTCTTCTATTGCGTCTCCCATGACCCGATTGACCCAAAAGAGTTAATTTTTTGTGGTCAGATTCCTATAAGAAGGGATTTTAGGAGTTGAAGACTCAACTCACTTCAGCCCCTATATTAACTTTGCCCAATGGTACAGATGATTTTGTGGTGTATTGTTATGCCTCTAGAGTTGGCCTAGGTTATGTGTTGATGCATAAAGGTAAGGTTATTGTAACACCCCGTATTCAAGTACGTGTATTGGCTATTCAAGTACGTGTATTGGTCTTATTTATATGGAATTAATTTTTTATTTTATTTATACCGGACTTTGCCCGTCGATGGTTCCATGCGAAGGCTATTGAATAAGCTTTCCAACGATATAAATATTTCCAAAAACGGATAGGTTTCGGATATAATCGAGCACGTTCGAAACTATAAAACGGTGGCCGGGATATTTAGGAATAGTAAATGTGCACTGAGGCCAGCCGAATTTTGTGGTCAACTTCGAACGATCATAACTCCCTTAATATAATGAACTGGGAGAGATGCGACCTATTAAAAGAAATATCTTCGATTCTTCTTTCCAATTCAATTGGTTTCATCCAAATCCAAAGTCTGAGTAAGGATTTATACGCGTTTTACTTCAGCCTATCAAAACAGAATTTTAGGGTCAACTTAAAACGACCATAACTCCTTGTACATGATTAAATGGGTGGCCTACTTTATATGAAATGAAATCCCTTTGAATTATCCTTCCAACGATACCAATTTCACCCAAATTCAATAACGGAACAAAGAGTTATGGTCGATCTACTTTAGCTTACCAAAACAGTCCACCAAAGGACAGATTTGACATTATTTAAATTTTAAAGGCATTTTGGTCATTTCCTATTATATTATGGACGGGAATATATGTATATATACATGTATATGAGTTCAAAAACTCATTTTCATCATCAATCATTGAGGAAGAACAAACCCTAGCAAAATTTGATCTTTAAATTACTTTTGATTCAACCGTAGAAATTCCAAAGTAATCCGATAACTGCGTTTGTCATCTCGAGAGCTTTGAACGACACCTATTATTTGTGCAAACAGGATTGTATAATCAAGAGGTGAATTTTGAGGTATGAATATTGCTTGCCTTTGTTCTTTTCCATATGTATATGTGTGATAGAGGATTATATGTATTGGTTGTTATTGAAAGGTGATAGAAATAGGGTTATGGGCTATTTTGCATGGTTTGGTTGTATTGAATTGTGGAAGGTGGATATGATAATTGAGTTATGGAAGCTGGATATGGTAATTGAGTTATGGAAGGTGGATATGGTGATATACTATTGAATTGATGATTATTTATATCTATGGCTCAATTTGGATTAATGGATTGGTTGGAAGGATAAATGAATCCAAACTTGATATTGGAGGATGTTGTATGAATATGCATGGAATGTGAATGTAATTGGAGTATAAGAGGGTTAAAGTGACACCCTTTATGGTGTAATTAAGGCTTACTACTTAACCACTAGTTTGGTGAATTCAAATAATTGAATTGTGACATTTGGTTGCTAATACTAGATTGTTATACATGTTCATTGTAGATAAGTAATCCAAAAATACGGGAAGTCCATTTGGGACTAGTATTGAAGGTTGACAGTTACCATATCTTTGGCATGAAAGTGAACAATTGTTCTATTAAGAAAGTTTCCAAAGTCATAATGGTCTTGTATGATGTCCTACGTTACCAATGAACTTGTTTCCACCCTACAAGATGTCAAGACATTCCAATACTTACTTGTTTTCCAAATCTTACATGTTTACTGCACTAATGAATGTCAGAAGGTATCCGGTTACTCAAATAAGATCCATGTGCTAGTAATGACTCCAAAACGTTTCATTGATATACCAATAAGTTCCCACTTCATTATTGTGGCATTGATGGCTCCAAAACACTTCATTGATGTGCCAATGAGTTCTTACTTCATTGTTATTAATTGATGGTCTATTTATATGTCTCTTATTGATGTATCATTGTTTCAAAGTATTAAAAATACGGTGGAGACCGAAATAACAATCTCAAAGATTAATTGAACTAAGTGATGGAAGTTCTCTCTTATCGGGTGGTATCCCAGGGGCATAAGCCTATCATGGGTCGATCCCTATTCATGTGTTTATGGGTGGTATCCCAGGGGCATAGGCCTATCATGGGTCGATCCCAGTTGATATGTACTGGAGGCAGCCTAATGATCACAGTACAGTATAGTAATGATTACAAAGATGATAAGAACTAAGGAAAAGGGATTGAATAAATACAATGTACAGGTTGTCACAAGTTCTAGTAAGTGTGGTCCACTCCTATTACGATTTATTCACTTGTTTCTGATTTCTATTGAGCTCCTATATCATATGTGATTATCTACAGCTTTACATACCCAGTACATATTTCGTACTAACGTCCCCCACGGGGGACCTGCATTTCATGCTACAGGCATTGGTACCTCAGCTCATACACCGCACAAGTAGGAGCCAGGATATCCAGCTGATTTTGGTGAGCTCCAGTTTGCTTCGGAGATTTTCGTGTCATATCCAGTCACTTTTGGTATTGTATAGAAGTTAGTTATATGGTGGGGTGTGTCCCGACCTTAGTTAAACTCTATGTATTGTTTAGAGGCTTTGTAGACCTAATGTACAGTCAAGGTGGTGTTTTGTTAATAGACGTGATGGTTCCAACGGCCAAGTATTGTATATACATATATATGTGTGCTCAATCTTATACAGGTGATTATTTTCTTTTATATGCGACATGATGCTGTCCGAATTTTGGGTTGTCATAGAGGTATGCATGGGAAGTATAAGGTTATGAGCTGGTTCTCCCAGGCCTCCTCGGTTATGGGTGCCAGTCCTCCCCAATATGATTTAAGGCATGACAATAGTGGTCTTAGAGAAGTCCATTCTAGTGAGTCTACAAAGCCATGTCTATGTAGAGTCTTGTTTATCGGTGTGTCGTGCACTGCATCTATAAACAGGAGGCTATGGACAATTAGGAATTATTTCTTTTTCTTCATGTCTTAGATCGTGTCATTGAGCCTATATTGTATATGAAGTCATAGTTGAACATTGAATCTGTTTGTTTCTCTTATTATAGTAATGATGCTGGTTACTAGAAGCAAGAATACCGATAAACAAGTAGATATGGCTGTCGAAGAGGGGACTAGTAAGTCACCTACTATACCAGCTAATCAAAGTGAGACTCCAGCTGAGCATGCATTAGAAACTTCTTCCACTCTAAAAGAAATAAGGGGGAGGAGAACTATATCCCCAGAGCCACCTATTAATACTGCTGATCAAGATCTTAGAAATGCAGTTCAAATTTTAACTCGTATAGTTGCTGGGCAAGTTCAAGGGCAAGCCATTCCTACCACGGGTCCTAGTGGTACAGATAGGGTGGCTAACCTTCGAATACAAGATTTTCTTAAGATGGATCCTCCCACTTTTACTAGATCAGATCTTGACGAGGACCCATAGGACTTTATTAATCAAATTCATAGGGCCTTAGATGTTATGCATGTAACGGGTAGAGAGACAGTGGAGTTAGTGGTGTATAGATTCAAAGGGGAGGCTATATATTGGTACGAGGACTGGAAATGATCTAGGGGTATTAATGCACCCCCAGCTACTTGGAAAGAGTTCAAAGAGGCATTTCTTGATCATTATATTCCATTTGACATTCATCAGGCCCATGCAGATTAGTTTTTAAATCTTCATCAGGGGAATATGAGCGTGAGGGAGTACAGTCTCCGATTTAATTCCTTGTCGAGATATGCTCCTAATGTTGTAGCTACTATGGATGACAGAGTTCATCAATATATGGATAGGCTGGATCCATATCTGGTTAGAGACTGTACTATTGCCGCTTTGAACAAAGATATGGACATAGCGAGGATCCAAACTTTTTCACAGAAAATAGAAGATCTGAGGCAAAGGAGAAGAACACAGGAATTAGAAAGAGAATATTCCAAGAGGGTCAATTCTACAGGGCAGTTCATGGTATCCCAAGGAGGGTTTAAACCATAGTTTTCTGCTAGACCACCTAGCCCATTATCTTCTTATTCTACAGCTAGTGCCCCACCACAGTTCCAAGGGTCCAGAGAAAATCAATTTGGGCACAGAAATAAGAGTCAGAGTTCGCGAATAGTGGGGTACCAAGGGCAATGGAATATGAGCCAATCGAGACCTCTTCAAGAGCCATGCAATAAATGTGGAAGTTATAATTTAGGTGCATGTTGGTTGGGGACCAATGTTTGCTTTTGGTGCGGTATGTCGGGGCATATGATGAGAGAATGCCCATGAAGGGGCATAGAGGGTATGGCATGACCTACGAGGTCATTTGTTGCATCATCATCATTGATGCCTTATTCAGGAAGGGGTGCACAACCAATGGGTCTTTTTAGAGGTGATAGAGGAGCTACGAGTTCTATCGGGGCTCAAAATCGTACGTATGCTCTAGTGGATCGACAGAATTTAGAGGCTTCCCTAGATGTGGTTATGGGTACGTTGTCTATCTTTTCGTTCGATGTATATGCCTTAATTGATCCTGGTTTTACATTATATTATGTTACTCCATTTGTTGCTAGAAAGTTCGAAAGAATACCCGAACTGTTAGTTAAGCCATTTGAAGTGTCCACACCAGTTGGGGAATCTATTATATCTAGAAGGGTTTACCGAAATTGCATAGTAACTGTTTGTGGTCGTGATACGATAGCTAATCTCGTGGAGTTAGAAATGGTAGATTTTTATGTTATAATGGGTATGGACTATTTGGCGTATTGTTATGACACAATTGATTGCTGCACGAAAAAGGTATATTTCCATTTTCCAAATGAATCAGTCCTTGAATGGAAAGGTAAAATTGGCGTACCAAGAGGTAGATTTATTTCTTATTTTAAGGCAAGAACAATGATTTCCAAGGGATACATATATAATTTAGTTAGAGTAAGGGATACAGAAGCGGCGCCACCAACTCTTCACGTTGTTCCGGTGGTAAATGAATTTTCTGATGTATTTCCTGAAGATCTTCCAGGTTTGCCTCCTGACCGAGAAGTAGAGTTTGGTATTAAATACCAGGCACCCAACCAATCTTCATTCCTCCATATAGAATGGCCCCAGTAGAATTACGATAATTGAAAGAGCAATTGAAAGATTTGCTACAGAAGAGATTCATAAGGCCTAGTATGTCCCCCTAGGGAGCACTAGTGTTATTTGTACGCAAAAATAATGGCTCACTGAGGATGTATATTGATTATCAGCAATTGAATAAGGTGACTATTAAGAATAAATATCCTCTCCCAATAATGGATGATTTATTTGATCAGTTACAGGGCGCCAAGTGATTTTCTAAGATTGATTTGAGGTTAGGTTACCACCAAGTGAGGGTCAAAGAGTAGGATATACCCAAGACAGCTTTCCGAACACGGTATGGTCATTATGAGTTTCTAGTTATGTCATTTGGGCTAACAAATGCACCTGCAGCTTTTATGGATTTTATGAATAGGGTGTTTAATCCATTCCTAGATGTATTTGTGATAGTTTTTATAGATGATATTCTAGTTTATTCTAGATCAGAAGAGGACCATGCCAATCACTTACGACAGGCATTATAGACTCTTCGTGATTGTAAGCTTTATGCAAAGTTCTCTAAATGTGAGTTTTTGTTAAACTCGGTGCCATTTTTGGGTCATATTGTATCTAGTGAAGGGATAAAGGTTGATGCTCAAAAGATAGAAGTTGTGAAGAACTGGCCAACGCCTACGGAGATTCGTAGTTTTCTTGGGTTGGCCGGTAATTATAAAAGGTTTGTTGAAGGCTTTTCTTCCATTTCAGCACCCTTAACCAATCTAACCCATAAAGCATCCTAATTCTAATGGAATGATGCCTGTGAGAAGAGTTTTTAAGATTTAAAGAACAAGTTGATTTCTACACCCGTGTTGGTACTTCCAAAAGGCACTAAAGGGTATACAGTGTATTGTAATGGTTCCATAATTGGTTTAGGATATGTATTGATGCAGCATGGTAAGGTAATTGCATGTGCTTCTAGACAATTGACGCCATATAAGAAAAATTATCCTACACATGATCTTTAGCTGGCAGCAGTTATTTTTTCTTTAAAGATATGGTGCCACTACTTATATGGGGTTCATGTTGATATATATACTGACCATAAGAGCTTACAATATATTTTTAATCAGAAGGATCTAAATTTAAGGCAGCGGAGATGGCTTGAACTATTAAAGGACTACGATGTTGATATCTTGTACCATCTAGGGAAAGCAAATGTGGTAGCTGATGCATTAAGTTTTAAGGCTATGATGGTGCCTATAGAATGGCAGGGGATGATTAAAGATCTTCACCAGTTAGCTAGTTTGGGATTTCACCTTCTTGAAACTGCGGATAAAGAGCTTATCGTACATAATGTTGCAGGATCTTCATTAGTAGCTGAATTGAAAGAGAAGCAATATACAGATCCTATTTTATTACAACTTAAGGAGAACATTCAGAGTGGTGCGACCTAGGCATTTGAGCTTAACCGAGAAGGAGTACTTCAGTGCCAAAACCGATTGTGTGTGCCGGATGTAGACGGGCTAAGAAAGAAGATTATGACAGAGGCACATTTGTTCAAGGTATTCCATTCATCCAGGATCAACCAAAATGTATCAAGATTTGAAAGATATGTATTGGTGGAATGACATGAAGAAGAGCATTGTAGAATTTGTAGCTGAATGTCCAAATTGTCAACGAGTTAAAGTTGAGCACCAAAAACCCGAAAGTTATATACAATGCATTGATCTTCCAAGCTGGAAGTGGGACATGATCAACATGGATTTCGTTATTGGTTTGCCTCGTACATCCCAAAAGTTCTATTCTATATGGGTGATTGTTGATAGGCTTACCAAATCCATATATTTCCTACCAGTTAGGACCACTTACACAGTTGAAGAGTATGCGAAGCTGTACTTTAAAGAGATAGTCCGATTACATGGAGTGCCAATTTCTATTATATCAGATCAGGGAGCCCAATTTACCGCAAACTTTTGGAAGTCATTTGAGAGGTGTTTGGGAATACAAGTGAAGTTGAGTACAGCTTTTCACCCTCAAACAGATGGACAAGCAGAATGTACCATCCAAACACTTGAATATATGCTACGAGCTTGTGTAATAGATTTTAAGGGCAACTGGGATGATCATTTACCTCTTATTGAGTTTGCCTACAATAATAGCTATCATTCAAGTATCAAAATGGCACCATAAAAAGCTTTATATGGAAGGAAGTGTAGATCACCAATAGGACAGTTCGAAGTGGGTGAAACTCTTTTATTCGAATCGGATCTTGTTTATCAAGCCATAGAGAAGGTTAAAGTAATTCAACAACAACTGAAAACAGCCCAAAGTTGACACAAGTCATATGCGGATAGTAGAAGGAGAGGGCTAGAGTTTTCTATAGGTGATTGGGTATTTTTGAAGGTATCACCAATGAAAAGGGTAATGAGATTTGGCAAGAAAGGGAAGTTGAGTCCATGTTATATAGGCCCGTATAAGATCACTTGAAGGTTTGGACAAGTTGCATATGAATTAGAGCTAGCCCAAGAGCTCTCATCAGTACATCCGGTATTTCATATGTCAATGCTTCAAAAGTGCATTGGAGATCCATCATATATCACTTATACTGAGGATGTGCAAGTTGCGGAAGATCTTACCTATGAGGAAGTGCCTATTTCTATTCTAGATCACCAAGTTAAGAAGATGAAAATAAAGAGATAGCATCTGTGAAAGTACGTTGGAGAAATCGTCAAAAGGAAGAGATTACATGGGAAGCTGAGGAAGCAATGAAATCTAAATACCCTCATTTTTTCAAAGATGAAGAAGAAGTTCAAGAAACGGAGTTAGAACATTAACAAGTAAGTTTTTTTATAATATACATAGTATTTATGTGATGATGTAAATATTAATGATGGACTTGAACTTGTTTCGGTTGAATTACTACGCTAACATTCGAGGACGAATGTCCTAAAGGGGGGGAAGGATGTAACACCCCATATTCAAGTACGTGAATTGGCGTATTCAAGTACGTGTATTGGTCTTATTTATATGGAATTAATTTTTTATTTTATTTATACCAAAATTTGCCCGTCGATGTTCCATGCGAAGGTTATTGAATAAACTTTTCAATGATATAAATATTTCAAAAAATGGATAGGTTTCGGATATAATCGAGCACGTTCAAAACTATAAAACGGTGGTCGGGATATTTGGGAATAGTAAATGTGCAGGAAAATTTCCTGCACACAAACTACTGAGGCTAGCCGAATTTTTGGGTCAACTTCGAACGATCATAACTCCCTTAATATAATGAGCTGGGAGAGCTTCGACCTATTAAAATAAATATCTTTGAGTCTTCTTTCCAATTCAATTGGTTTCATCCAAATCCAACATCTGAGTAAGGAGTTATACTCATTTTACTTCAGCCTATCAAAACAAATTTTTAGGGTCAAATTCAAATGATCATAACTCCTTGTACAGGACGAAATGGGTGGCCTACTTTATATGAAATGAAAGCTATTTGAATTATCCTTCCAAAGATACCAATTTCACCCAAATTCGATATTAGAGCAAAGAGTTATGGTCGTTCTCCTTTAGCTTATCAAAACAGTCAACCAAAGAACAGATTTGACATTATTTAAATTTTAAAGGCATTTTGGTCATTTCCTATTATATTATGAATGGGAATATGTGTATATATACATGTATATGAGTTCAAAAACTCATTTTCATCATCAATCATTGAGGAAGAACAAACCCTAGCAAAATTTGACCCTTAAATTACTTTTGATTCAACCTTAGAAATTCCAAAGTAATCCGATAACTGCGTTTGTCATCTCGAGAGCTTCGAACGGCACCTATTATTTGTGCAAACAGGATTGCATAATCAAGAGGTGAATTTTGAGGTATGAATATTGTTTGTCTTTGTTCTTTTCCATTTGTATATGTGTGATAGAGGATTATATGTATTGATTGTTATTGAAAGGTGATAGAAATAGGGTTATGGGCTATTTTGCATGGTTTGGTTGTATTGAATTATGGAAGGTGGATATGATAATTGAGTTATGGAAGGTGGATATGGTAATTGAGTTATGGAAGGTGGATATGGTGATATACTATTGAATTGATGGTTATTTATGTCTATGGCTCAATTTGGTTTAATGGATTGGTTGGAAGGATAAATGAATCCAAACTTGATATTGGAGGATGTTGTATGAATATGCATGGCATGTGAATGTAATTGGAGTATAAGAGGGTTAAAGTGACACCCTTTATGGTGTAATTAAGGCTTACTACTTAACCATTAGTTTGGTGAATTCAAATAATTGAATTCTGACGTTTGGTTGCTAATATTAGATTTCTATATATGTTTATTGTAGATAAGTAATCCAAAAAGATGGGAAGTCCATTTAGGACTTGTAGTGAAGGTTGACAGTCAGGTATGTAAAGCATACTCTAGACCATATCTTTGGCATAAAAGTGAACAATTGTTCTATTAAGAATGTTTCCAAAGTTATTCAGTAACATGTGATCCATAATGGTTTTGTATGATGTCCTACGTTACCAATGAATTTGTTTCCACCCTACAAGATGTCAAGACATTCCAATACTTACTTGTTTTCCAAATCTTACATGTTTATTGCACTAATAAATGTCAGAAGGTATCCGGTTACTCAAATAAGATCCATGTGCTAGTAATGACTCCAAAACGTTTCATTGATATACCAATAAGTTCCTACTTCATTGTTATGGCATTGATGACTCCAAAACACTTCATTGATGTGCCAATGAGTTCTTACTTCGTTATTGCATTGATGGTCTATTTATATGTCTCTTATTGATGTATCATTGTTTCAAAGTATCAAAAATGCGGTGGCAACCGAAATAACAATCCCAAAGATTAATTGAACTAAGTGATGGAAGTTCTCTCTTATCGGGTGGTATCCCAGGGGCATAAGCCTATCATGGGTCAATCCCTCTTTATATGTTTATGGGTGGTATCCCAGGGGCATAAGCCTATCATGGGTCGATCCCAGTTAATATGTACTGGAGGCATCCTAATAGTCACAATACAGTACAATAATGATTACAAAGATGATAAGAATGAAGGTAAAGGGATTGAATAAATACAATATACAGGTTGTCACAAGTTCTAATAAGTGTGGTCCACTCCTATTACGATTTAATCACTTGTTTCTGATTTCTATTAAGCTCCTATATCATAAGTGATTATCTACAGCTTTACATACTCAGTACATATTTTGTACTTACGTCCCCCATGGGGGACCTTCATTTCATGCTACAGGCACAGGTACCTCAGCTCATACACCGCACAAGTAGGAGCCAGGATATCCAGCTGATTTTGGTGAGCTCCAGTTTGCTTCAGAGATTTTCGTGTCATATCCAGTCACTTTTGGTATTGTATAGAAGTTAGTTATATGGCGGGGTGTGTCCCGACCTTAGTTAAACTCTGTGTATTATTTAGAGGCTTTGTAGACCTAATGTACAGTCAAGGTGGTGTTTTGTTAATAGACGTGATGGCTCCAACGGCCAAGTATTGTATATACATATATATGTGTGCCCGAGCTTATACAGGTGATTATTTTCTTTTATATGCGACATGATGCTGTCCAAATTTTAGGTTGTCATCGAGGTATGCATGGGGCGTATAAGGTCATGAACTGGTTCTCCCAGGCTTTTTCGGTTACGGGTGCCAGTCCGCCACAATAGGATTTGAGGCATGATAATAGTGGTATCAGAGAAGTTTGTCCTAGTGAGTCTACAAAGCCGTGTCTATGTAGATCTTATTTATTGGTGTGTCATGCACTGCATCTATAAACAGGAGGCTATGGACATTTGGGAATTGTTTCTTTTTCTTCATGTCTTAGATAGTGCGATAAAGCCTATATTGTATATGAAGTCATAGTTGACCATTGAATCCGTTTGTTTCTCTTATTATAGTAATGATGCTGGTTACCAGAAGCAAGAATATCGGTAAACAAGTAGATGTGGTTGCCGGAGAGGGGACTAGTAAGTCACCCACTATACCAGCTAATCAAAGTGAGGCTCCAGCTGAGCATGCATTAGAAACTTCTTCCACTCAGAAAGAAATAAGGGGGAGGAGGACTATATCCCCAGAGCCACCTATTAATGCTGCTGATCAAGATCTTAGAAATGCAGTGCAACTTTTGACTCGTATAGTTGCTGTGCAAGCTCAAGGGTAAGCCATTCCTACCACAGGTCCTAGTGGTAAAGATAGGGTGGCTAACCTTCGAACATAGGATTTTCTTAAGATGGATCCTCCCACTTTTACTGGATGTGATCTTAACGAGGACCCACAGGACTTTATTGATCAAATTCAAAGGGCCTTTGATGTTATGCATGTATCGGGTAGAGAGACAGTGGAGTTAGTGGTGTATAGATTCAAAGGGGGGGCTATATATTAATACGAGGACTGGAAACGATCTAGGGGTATTGATTCACCCCCAGCTTCTTGGAAAGAGTTCAATGAGGCATTTCTTGATCATTATATTCCATTCGACATTCGTCAGGCCCATGCAGATCAGTTTTTAAATCTTCATCAGGGGAATATGAGCATGAGGGAGTACATTCTCCAATTTAATTCCTTGTCGAGATATGCTCCTAATGTTGTAGCTACTATGGACAACAGAGTTCATCAATATGTGGATAGGCTGGATCTATATCTGGTTAGAGATTGTACTATTGTCGCTTTGAACAAAGATATAGACATAGCGAGGATCCAAGCTTTTTCACAGAAAATGGAAGATTAAAGGCATAGGAGAAGAACACAGGACTTAGAAAGAAGACATTCCAAGAGGGCCAAATCTATAGGGCAGTTCATGGAATCCCAAGGAGGGTTCAGACAACAGTTTTCTGCTAGACCACCAAGGCCATTATCTTCTTATTCTACAGCTAGTGCCCAACCACAATTCTAAGGGTCCAGAGAAAATCAATTTAGGCACAGAAGTGAGAGTCAGAGCTTGCGGACAGTCGGGTACCAAGGGCAAGGGAATATGAGCCAATCGAGACCTCTTCAAGAGCCATGCAATAAATATGGAAGGTATCATTTGGGCGCATGTCGGCTGGGGAACAATGTTCGCTTTTGGTGCGGTATGTCGGGGCATATGATGAGAGAATGCCCATGAAGGGGCATAGGGGTATGGCAGGACCTACGGGGTTATTTGTTGCATCATCATCATTGATGCCTTATTCAGGAAGGGGTGCACAACCAATGGGTCATGTTAGAGGTGATAGAGGAGCCACGAGTTCTAGCGGGGCTCAAAATCGTACGTATGCTCTAGCGGATCGATAGAATTTAGAGGCTTCCCCAGATATGGTTATGAGTACATTGTCTATCTTTTCATTCAATGCATATGCCTTAATTGATCCCGGTTCTACATTATCTTATGTTACTCCATTGGTTGCTGGAAAGTTCGAAAGAATAACCGAACTATTATTTAAGCCATTTGAAGTGTCCACACCGGTTGGGGAATCTATTATAGCTAAAAGGGTTTATCGAAACTGCATAGTAACTATTTGTGGTTGTGATACGATAGCTGATCTCGTGGATTTAGAAATGGTAGATTTTTATGTTATAATGGGTATGGAATGGTTGGCGTATTGTTATGCCACAATTGATTGCTGCATGAAAAAGGTATATTTCCATTTTTCAAATGAATCAGTCCTTGAATGGAAAGGTGAAATTGGCACGCCAAGAGGTAGATTTATTTCTTATTTTAAGGCACAAAGAATGATTTCCAAGGGATATATATATAATTTAATTAGAGTAAGGGATACAGAAGCGGAGCCACCAACTCTTCACGCTGTTTCGATGGTAAATGAATTTTCTGATGTATTTCCTGAAAATCTTTCAGGTTTGCCTCCTGAACGAGAAGTAGAGTTTGGTATTGATGTAATACCAAGCACCCAACCAATCTCCATTCCTCCATATAGAATGGCCCCAGTAGAATTACGAGAATTGAAAGAGCAATTGAAAGATTTGCTACAGAAGAGATTCATAAGGCCTAGTATGTCCCCCAGGGGAGCACCAGTGTTACTTGTACGCAAAAAAGGATGGCTCGCTGAGGATGTGTATTGATTATCAGCAATTGAATAAGGTGAATATTAAGAATAAATATCCTCTCCCAAGAATGGATGATTTATTTGATCAGTTACAGGGCGCCAAGTGATTTTCTAAGATTGATTTGAGGTCGGGTTACCACCAAGTGAGGGTCAAAGAGAAGGATATACCCAAGACGGCTTTCCGAACACGGTATGGTCATTATGAGTTTCTAGTTATGTCATTTGGGCTAACAAATGCACCCGCAGCTTTTATGGATTTCATAAATAGGGTGTTTAAGCCATTCCTAGATGTATTTGTGATAGTTTTTATAGATGATATTCTAGTTAATTCTAGATCAGAAGAGGACCATGCCAATCACATACGACAGGCATTGTAGACTCTTCGTGATTGTAAGCTTTATGCAAAGTTCTCTAAATATGAGTTTTTGTTAAACTCGGTGCCATTTTTGGGTCATATTGTATCTAGTGAAGGGATAAAGGTTGATGCTCAAAAGATAGAAGCTGTGAAGAACTGGCCAAGGCCCACAACGCCTACGGAGATTTGTAGTCTTCTCGGGTTAGCCGACTATTATAAAAGGTTTTTTGAAGGCTTTTCTTCCATTTCAGCTCCCTTAACCAAGCTAACCCATAAAGCATCCTAATTCTAATGGAATGATGCCTGTGAGAAGAGTTTTCATGATTTAAAGAACAAGTTGATTTCTACTCCCGTGTTGGTACTTCCAAAAGGCACTGAAGGGTATACAGTGTATTGTAATGGTTCCAGAATTGGTTTAGGATATGTATTGATGCAGCATGGTAAGGTAATAGCATATGCTTCTAGACAATTGTGGCCACAGGAGAAAACTTATCCTACACATGATCTTTAGCTGGCAGCAGTTATTTTTGCTTTAAAGATATGGCGCCACTACTTTTATGGGGTTCATGTTGATATATATACTGACCATAAGAGCTTTTAATATATTTTAATCAGAAGGATCTAAATTTAAGGCAGCAGAGATGGCTTGAACTATTAAAGGACTACGATGTTGATATCTTGTACCATCTAGGGAAAGCAAATGTGGTAGCTGATACGTTAAGTTATAAGGCTATGATGGCGCCTATAGAAAGGCAGGGGATGATTAAAGATCTTCACCAGTTAGCTAGTTTGGGAGTTTACCTTCTTGAAACTCTGGATAAAGAGCTTATCGTACATAATGCTGCGGGATCTTCATTAGTAGCTAAAGTGAAAGAGAAGCAATATGCAGATCCTATTTTATTACAGCTTAAGGAGAACGTTCAGAGTGATGCGACCAAGGCATTTGAGCTTAACCGAGAAGGAGTACTTCAGTGCTAAAACCGATTGTGTGTGCCGGATGTAGATGGGCTAAGAAAGAAGATTATGACAGAGGCACATTTGTTCAAGGTGTTCCATTCATCCAGGATCAACCAAAATGTATCAATATTTGAATGATATGTATTGGTGGAATGACATGAAGAAGAGCATTGTAGAATTTGTAGTTGAATGTCCAAATTGTCAAAGAGTTAAAGTTGAGCACCAAAAACCCGGAAGTTATATGCAATGCATTGATCTTCCAAGCTGGAAGTGGGACATGATCAACATGGATTTCATTATTTGTTTGCCTCATACATCCCAGAAGTTCTATTCTATATGGGTGATTGTTGATAGGCTTACCAATTCCGCACATTTCCTACCAGTTTAGACCACTTACACAGTTGAAGAATATGCAAAGCTATACATCCAAGAGATAGTCCGATTACATGGAGTGCCAATTTCTATTATATCAGATCGGGGAACCCAATTTACCACAAACTTTTGGAAGTCTTTTGAGAGGTGTTTGGGAACACAAGTGAAGTTGAGTACAGATTTTCACCCTCAAACAGATGGACAAGCAGAATGTACCATCCAAACACTTGAAAATATGCTACGAGCTTGTGTAATAGATTTTAAGGGCAACTGGGATGATCATTTACCTCTTATTGAGTTTGCCTACAATAATAGCTATCATTCAAGTATCAAAATTGCACCATATGAAGCTTTATATGGAAGGAAGTGTAGATCACCAATAGGACGGTTCGAAGTGGGTGAAACTCTTTTGTTCAGACCAGATCTTGTTTGTCAAGCCATAGAGAAGGTTAAAGTAATTCAGCAACGACTGAAAATAGCCCAAAGTCGACACAAGTCATATGTGGATAGTAGAAGAAGAGGCATAGAGTTTTCTATAGGTGGTTGGGTATTTTTGAAGGTATCACCAATGAAAGGGGTAATGAGATTTGGCAAGAAAGGGAAGTTGAGTCCACGTTATATAGGCCCGTATAAGATCACTCGAAGGTTTGGACAAGTTGCATATGAATTAGAGCTAGCCTAAGAGCTCTCATCAGTAAATTAGGTATTTCATGTGCCAATGCTTCGAAAGTTCATCAAAGATCCATCACATATCACTTCTACTGAGGATGTGCAAGTTACGGAAGATCTTACCTATGAGGAAGTGCCTATTGCTATTCTAGATCGCCAAGTTAGGAAGATGAGAAATAAAGAGATAGCATCTGTGAAAGTATGTTGGAGAAATAGTCAAAGGGAAGAGATTACATGGGAAGCTGAGGAAGCAATGAAATCTAAGTACCCTCATTTTTTCAAAGATGAATAGGAAGTTCACGAAATAGAGTCAGAATATTAACAAGTAAGTTTTTTTTAAATATAAATAGTATTTAAATGATGATGTGAATATTAATAATGGACTTGAACTTGTTTCGGTTGAATGACTACACTAACATTTGAGGACGAATGTCCTAAAGGTGGGAAGGATGTAACACCCCATATTCAAGTACGTGTATTGGCGTATTCAAGTACGTGTATTGGTCTTATTTATATGGAATTAATTTTTTATTTTATTTATACCGGAATTTTCCCGTTGATGGGTCCATGATAAGATTATTGAATAAGCTTTCCAACGATATAAATATTTCCAAAAACGGATAGGTTTCGGATATAATTGAGCATGTTCAAAACTATAAAACGGTGGCCGGGATATTTGGGAATAGTAAATGTTCAGGAAAATTTCCTGCACACAAACTACTGAGGCCAGCTGAATTTTTGGGTCAACTTTGAACGATCATAACTCCCTTAATATAATGAACTGGGAGAGAAACCACATATTAAAAGAAAGTCCTTTGAGTATTATTTCCAATTCAATTGGTTTCATCCAAATCCAACGTGTGAGTAAGGAGTTATACTCATTTTATTTCAGCCTATCAAAATAGATTTTTAGGGTCAACTTCAAATGACCATAACTCCTTGTACAGGACGCAATGGGTGGCCTACTTTATATGAAATGAAATACCTTTGAATTATCCTTCCAACTATACCAATTTCACCCAAATTCGATATTGGAGCAAAGAGTTATGATCGATTTACTTTAGCTTATCAAAATAGTCCACCAAAGGACAGATTTGACATTATTTAAATTTTAAAGGCATTTTGGTCATTTCCTATTATATTATGGACGGTAATATGTGTATATATACATGTATATGAGTTCAAAAACTCATTTTCATCATCAATCATTGAGGAAGAACAAACCCTAGCTAAATTTGACCTTTAAATTACTTTTGATTCAACCGTAGAAATTTTAAAGTAATCCGATAACTGTGTTTATCATCTCGAGAGCTTCAATTATCATCTCGAGAGCTTCGAATGGCACCTATTATTTGTCCAAACAGGATTGCATAATCAAGAGGTGAATTTTGAGGTATGAATATTGTTTGTCTTTGTTCTTTTCCATTTTTATATGTGTGATAGAGAATTATATGTATTGGTTGTTATTAAAAGGTGATAGAAATAGGGTTATGGACTATTTTGCATGGTTTGGTTGTATTAAATTATGGAAGGTGGATATGGTAATTGAGTTATGAAAGGTGCATATGGTAATTGAGTTATGGAAGGTGGATATGGTGATATACTATTGAATTGATGGTTATTTATGTCTATGGCTCAATTTGGTTTAATGGATTAGTTGGAAGGATAAATGAATCCAAACTTTATATTGGAGGATGTTGTATGAATATGCATGGCATGTGAATGTAATTGGATCATAAGAGGGTTAAAGTGTTACCCTTTATGGTGTAATTAAGGCTTACTACTTAACCACTAGTTTGGTGAATTCAAACAATTGAATTGTGACATTTGGTTGCTAATACTAAATTTCTATATATGTTCACTGAGATAGTGATCCAAAAAGACGGGAAGTCCATTTGGGACTAGTATTGAAGGTTGAAAGTCAGGTATGTAAAGCATACTCTATACCATATCTTTGGCATGAAAGTGAACAATTGTTCTATTAAGAAAGTTTCCAAAGTTATTCAGTAACATGTGATCCATAATGGTTTTGTATGATGTCCTACGTTACCAATGAACTTGTTTCCACCCTACAAGATGTCAAGACATTCCAATACTTACTTGTTTTCCAAATCTTACATTTTTATTGCACTAATGAATGTCAGAAGGTATCCGGCTACTCAAATAAGATCCATGTGCTATTAATGACTCCAAAACATTTCATTGATATATCAATAAGCTCCTACTTCATTGTTATGGCATTGATGACTCCAAAACACTTCATTGATGTGCCAATGAGTTCTTACTTCATTGTTATTGCATTGATGGTCTATTTATATGTCTCTAATTGATGTATCATTATTTCAAAGTATCAAAAATGCGGTGGCGACCAAAATAACAATCTCAATGATTAATTAAACTAAGTGATGAAAGTTCTCTCTTATCACGGGGGACCTGCATTTCATGCTACAGGCATTGGTACCTCAGCTCATACACCGCACAAGTAGGAGCCAGGATATCCAGCTGATTTTGGTGAGCTCTAGTTTGCTTCAGAGATTTTCGTGTCATATCCAGTCACTTTTGGTATTGAATGGAAGTTAGTTATATGGCGGGGTGTGTCTCGACCTTAGTTAAACTCTATATATCAGTTAGAGGCTTTGTAGACCTAATGTACAGTCAAGGTGGTGTTTTTTTAATAGGCGTGATGGCTCCAACGGCCAAGTATTGTATTTACATATATATGTGTGCTCGGGCTTATACAGGTGATTATTTCATTTTATATGCGACATGATGTTGTCCAAATTTTGAGTTGTCATAGAGGTATGCATGGGACGTATAAGGTCATTAACTGGTTCTCCCAGGCCTCTTCGGTTACGGGTGTCAGTCCGCCCCAATAGGATTTGAGGAGTGACAATAGTGGTATCAGAGAAGTTTGTCCTAGTGAGTCTACAAAGCCGTGTCTATGTAGAGTCTTGTTTATCAGTGTGTCATGCACCGCATCTATAAAGAGGAGGCTATGGACATTTGGGAATTGTTTCTTTTTCTTCATGTCTTAGATTGTTCGATAGAGCCTATATTGTATATGAAGTCATAGTTGACCATTGAATCCGTTTGTTTCTCTTATTATAGTAATGATGCCGACTACCAGAAGCAAGAATACCGGTAAACAAATAGATGTGGTTGCCGGAGAGGGGACTAGTAAGTCACCCACTATACCAGCTAATCAAAGTGAGACTCCAGCTGAGCATGCATTAGAAACTACTTCCACTCAAAAAGAAATAAGGGGGAGGAGAACTATATCCCCAGAGCCACCTATTAATGCTGCTGATCAAGATCTTAGAAATATAGTGCAACTTTTGACTCGTATAGTTGCTATGCAAGCTCAAGGGCGAGCCATTCCTACCACAGGTCCTAGTGGTACAGATAGGGTGGCTAACCTTCGAACATAGGATTTTCTTAAGATGGATCCTCCCACTTTTACTGGATGAGATCTTAACGAGGACTCACAGGACTTTATTGATCAAATTCAAAGGGCCTTTGATGTTATGCATATAACGGGTAGAGAGACAGTGGAGTTAGCGGTGTATAGATTTAAATGGGAGGCTATATATTGGTACGAGGACTGGAAACAATCTGGGGGTATTGATTCACCCTCAACTTCTTGGAAAGAGTTCAAAGAGGCATTTCTTGATCATTATATTCCATTCGACATTTGTCAGGCCCATGCAGATTAATTTTTAAATCTTCATCAGGGGAATATGAGCGTGAGGGAGTACAGTCTCCGATTTAATTCCTTGTCGAGATATGCTCCTAATGTTATAGCTACTATGGATGACAGAGTTTATCAATATGTGGATAGGTCGGATCCATATTTGGTTAGAGATTGTACTATTGCTGCTTTGAACAAAGATATGGACATAGCGAGGATCCAAGCTTTTTCACAATGGAAGATCAGAGGCAGAGGAGAAGAACACAGGAATTAGAAAGAGGATATTCCAAGAGGGCCAAATCTACAGGGCAGTTCATGGCATCCACAAGGAGGGTTCAGACCACAGTTTTCTACTAAACCACCTAGGCCATTATCTTTTTATTCTGCAGCTAGTGCCCCACCACAGTTCCAAGGGTCCATAGGAAATCAATTTGGGCACAGAAGTGAGAGTCAGAGTTCGCGGACAGTCGGGTACCAAGGGCAAGGGAATATGAGCCAATCGAGACCTCTTCAAGAGCCATGCAATAAATATGAAAGGTATTATTTGGGCGCATGTCGGCTGGGGACCAATGTTTGCTTTTGGTGCAGTATGTTGGGGCATATGATGACAGAATTCCCACGAAGGGGCATAGGGAGTATGGCACGATCGACGGGGTCATTTGTTGTATCATCATCATTGATGCCTAATTCAGGAAGGGGTGCACAACCAAAGGGTTGTGTTAGAGGTGATATAGGATCCATGAGTTCTATTGGGGCTCAAAATCGTACGTATGCTCTAGTGGATCGACAAAATTTAGAGGCTTCCCCAGATGTGGTTATGGGTACGTTGTCTATCTTTTCATTTGATGTATATTCCTTTATGGATACCGGTTCTACATTATCTTATGTTACTCCATTGGTTGCTGGAAAGTTTGAAAGAATACCCGAACTGTTAGTTAAGCCATTTGAAGTGTCCACACCGGTTGGGAAATCTATTATAGCTAGAAGGGTTTATCGAAACTGCATAGTAACTATTTGTGGTCGTGATACGATAGCTAATCTCGTGGAGTTAGAAATGGTAGATTTTGATGTTATAATGGGTATGGACTGGTTGGCATATTGTTATGTCGTAATTGATTACTGCATGAAAAAGGTATATTTCCATTTTCCAAATGAATCAGTCCTTGAATGGAAAGGTGAAATTAGCACGCCAAGAGGTAGATTTATTTCTTATTTTAAGGCATAAAGAATGATTTCCAAGGGAAATATATATAATTTAGTTAGAGTAAGGGATACAGAAGCGGAGCCACCAACTCTTCATGCTGTTCCAGTGGTAAATGAATTTTCTGATGTATTTCCTGAAGATCTTCAAGGCTTGCCTCCTGAATGAGAAGTAGAGTTTGGTCTTGATGTAATACCAGGCACCCAACTAATCTCCATTCCTCCATATAGAATGGCCCCAGCAGAATACGAAAATTGAAAGAGCAACTAAAAACTTTGCTAGAGAAGGGATTCATATGGCCTAGTATGTCCCCCTGGGGAGCACCAGTGTTATTTGTGTGCAAAAAGGATGGTTCGCTGAGGATGTGTATTGATTATCAGCAATTGAATAAGGTGACTATTAAGAATAAATATCATCTCCCAAGAATTGATGATTTATTTGATCAATTACAGGGTGCCAAGTGCTTTTCTAAGATTGATTTGAGGTCAGGTTACCACCAAGTGAGGGTCAAAGAGAAGGATATACCCAAGACAGCTTTCCAAACATGGCATGGTCATTATAAGTTTCTAGTTATGTTATTTGGGCTAACAAATGCACCCGCAGCTTTTATGGATTTGATGAATAGGGTGTTTAAGTCATTCCTGGATGTATTTGTGATAGTTTTTATAGATGATCACTTATGACAGGCATTGTAGACTCTTCGTGATTGTAAGCTTTATGCGAAGTTCTCTAAATGTGATTTTTTTTAAAGTCGGTGGCATTTTTGAGTCATATTGTATCTAGTGAAGGGATAAAGGTTGATGCTCAAAAGATAGAAGCTGTGAAGAACTGGCCAAGGCCCACAACGCCTACGGAGATTCGTAGTTTTCTGGGGTTGGCCGGTTATTATTGAAGGTTTGTTGAAGGCTTTTCTTCCATTTCAGCACCCTTAACCAAGCTAACCCGTAAAGTATCCTAATTCCAATGGAATGATGCCTGTGAGAAGAGTTTTTAAGATTTAAAGAACAAGTTTATTTCTACACCCGTGTTGGTACTTCCAGAAGGCACTGAAGGGTATACAGTGTATTGTAATAGTTCCAGAATTGGTTTAGGATATGTATTGATGCAGTATGGTAAGGTAATTGCATATGCTTTTAGACAATTGTGGCCACATAAGAAAAATTATCCTACACATGATCTTGAGCTGGCAGCAGTTATTTTTGCTTTAAAGATATGGCACCACTACTTATATGGGGTTCATGTTGATATATATACTAACCATAAGAGCTTGCAATATATTTTTAATTAGAAGGATCTAAACTTAAGGCAGCGGAGATGGCTTGAACTATTAAAGGACTACGATGTTGATATCTTGTACCATCTAGGGAAAGCAAATGTGGTAGCTGATACGTTAAGTTGTAAGGCTATGATGGCGCCTATAGAAAGGCAAGGGATAATTAAAGATCTTCACCAGTTAGCTAGTTTGGGAGTTTACCTTCTTGAAACTCTGGATAAAGAGCTTATCATACATAATGCTGTTGGATCTTCATTAGTAGCTAAAGTGAAAGAGAAGCAATATGCAGATCTTATTTTATTACAGCTTAAGGAGAACGTTCAGAGTGATGCAACCAAGGCATTTGAGCTTAAGCGAGAAGGAGTACTCAGTGCCAAAACCGATTGTGAGTGCCGGATGTAGACGGTCTAAGAAAGAAGAATATGACAGAGGCACATTTGTTCAAGGTATTCCATTCATCCAGGATCAACCAAAATGTATCAATATTTGAAAGATATGTATTGGTGGAATGACATGAAGAAGAGCATATTAGAATTTTTAGCTGAATGTCCAAATTGTCAAAGAGTTAAAGTTGAGAACCAAAAACCCAAAAGTTATATACAATGCATTGATCTTCCAAGATGGAAGTGGGACATGATCAACATGGATTTCATTATTTGTTTGCCTCATACATTCAAAAAGTTCTATTCTATATGGGTGATTGTTTATAGGCTTACCAATTCCGCACATTTCCTACCAGTTTGGACCACTTACATAGTTGAAGAATATGCAAAGCTATACATCCAAGAGATAGTCCGATTACATGGAGTGCTAATTTCTATTATATCAAATCGGGGAACCCAATTTACCGCAAACTTGTGGAAGTCTTTTGAGAGGTGTTTGGGAACACAAGTGAAGTTGAGTACAGATTTTCACCCTCAAACAGATGGACAAGCAGAATGTACCATCCAAATACTTGAAGATATGCTACGAGATTGTGTAATAGATTTTAAGGTGAACTGGGATGATCATTTACCTCTTATTGAGTTTGCCTACAATAATAGCTATCATTCAAGTATCAAAATGGCACCATATGAAGCTTTATATGGAAGGAAGTGTAGATCACCAATAGGACAACTTGAAGTGGGTGAAACTCTTTTGTTCAAACCGGATCTTGTTTATCAAGCAATAGAGAAGGTTAAAGTAATTCAGCAACGACTGAAAATAGCCCAAAGTCGACACAAGTCAGATGTGGATAGTAGTAGGAGAGGACTAGAGTTTTCTATAGGTGATTGGGTATTTTTGAAGGTATCACCAATGAAAGGGGTAATGAGATTTGGCAAGAAAGGAAAGTTGAGTCCACGTTATACAGGCCCATATAAGATCACTCGAAGGTTTGGACAAGTTGCATATGAATTAGAGCTAGCCCAAGAGCTCTCATCAGTACATCCGATATTTCATGTGTCAATACTTCGAAAGTGCATTGGAGATCCATCACATATCACTTCTACTTAGGATGTGCAAGTTGCGGAAGATCTTACCTATAAGGAAGTGCCTATTGCTATTCTAGATCGCCAAGTTAAGAAGATGAGAAATAAAGAGATAGCATCTGTGAAAGTAAGTTGGAGAAATCGTCAAAGGGAAGAGATTACATGGGAAGCTGTGGAAGCAATGAAATCTAAGTACCCTCATTTTTTCAAAGATGAAGAGGAAGTTCAAGAAACAGAGTTAGAACATTAACAAGTTTTTTTTAAATATGCATAGTATTTATGTGATGATGTTAATATTAATGATGGACTTGAACTTGTTTCGGTTGAATAACTATGCTAACATTAGAGGACGAATGTCCTAAAGGGGGGAAGGATGTAACACCCCATATTTAAGTACGTGTATTGGCGTATTCAGGTACGTGTATTAGTCTTATTTATATGGAATTAAATTTTTTATTTTATTTATACAGAAATTTTCCCGTCGATGGTTCCATGCTAAGGTTATTGAATAATCTTTCCAACGATATAAATATTTCCAAAAATGGATAGGTTTCAGATATAATCGAGCACGTTCAAAACTATAAAACGGTGGCTGGGATATTTGGGAATAGTAAATGTGCAGGAAAATTTCCTGCACACAAACTACTGAGGCCAGCTGAATTTTTGGATCAACTTCAAATGATCATAAATCCCTTAATATAATGAACTGGGAGATCTATTACCTATTAAAATAAAGATATTTGAGTCTTCTTTCCAATTCAATTGGTTTCATCAAAATCCAACGTCTAAGTAAGGAGTTATACTCGTTTTACTTCAGCCTATCAAAACAGATTTTTAGGGTCAACTTCGAACGACCATAACTCCTTCTACAAGACTAAATGGGTGGCCTACTTTATATGAAATGAAATACCTTTGAATTATCCTTCCAACGATACCAATTTTACCCAAATTTGATATCGGAGCAAAGAGTTATGGTCGATCTACTTTAGCTTATCAAAACAGTCCACCAAAGGACATATTTGACATTATTTAAATTTTAAAGGAATTTTGGTCATTTCCTATTATATTATGGACGGTAATATGTGTATATATACATGCATATGAGTTCAAAAACTCATTTTCATCATCAATCATTGAGAAAGAACAAACCCTAGCCAAATTTGACCTTTAAATTACTTTTGATTCAACCGTAGAAATTCCAAAGTAATTCGATAACTGCGTTTGTCATCTCGAGAGCTTCGAACAGCACCTATTATTTGTGCAAACAGGATTGCATAATCAAGAGGTGAATTCTAAGGTATGAATACTGTTTGCCTTTGTTCTTTTCCATATGTATATGTGTGATAGATGATTATATGTATTGGTTGTTATTGAAAGGTGATAGAAATAGGGTTATGGACTATTTTGCATGGTTTGGTTGTATTGAATTGTGGAAGGTGGATATGGTAATTGAGTTATGAAAGGTGGATATGGTAATTGAGTTATAGAAGGTGGATATGGTGATATACTATTGAATTGATGATTATTTATGTCTATGGCTCAATTTGGTTTAATGGATTGGTTGGAAGGATAAATGAATCCAAACTTGATATTGGAGGATGTTGTATGAATATGCATGTCATGTAAATGTAATTGGAGTATAAGAGGGTTAAAATAAACCCTTTTATGGTGTAATTATGGCTTGCTACTTAACCACTAGTTTGGTGAATTCAAATAATTGAATAGTGACGTTTGGTTGCTAATACTAGATTGCTATACATGTTCATTGTAGATAAGTAATCCAAAAAGACGGGAAGTCCATTTGGGACTAGTATTGAAGGTTGACTGTCAGGTATGTAAAGCATACTCTATACCATATCTTTGGCATGAAAGTAAACAATTGTTCTATTAAGAAAGTTTCCAAAGTTATTCAGTAACATGTGATACATAATTGTTTTGTATGATGTCCTATGTTACCAATGAACTTGTTTCCACCCTACAAGGTGTCAAGACATTCCAATAATTACTTGTTTTCCAAATCTTACATTTTTATTGCACTAATGAATGTCAGAAGGTATCCGGTTACTCAAATAAGATCCATGTGCTAGTAATGACTCCAAAATGTTTCATTGATATACCAATAAGTTCCTACATCATTGTTATGGCAGTGATGACTCCAAAACACTTCATTGATGTGCCAATAAGTTCTTACTTCATTGTTATTGCATTGATGGTCTATTTATATGTCTCTTATTGATGTATCATTGTTTCAAAGTATCAAAAATGCGGTGGCGACCGAAATAATAATCTCAAAGATAATTGAACTAAGTGATGGAAGTTCTCTCTTATCAGGTGGTATCTCTGGGGCATAAGCCCATCATGGGTGGATCCCTAAGTGTTTATGGGTGGTATCCTAGGGGCATAAGTCTATCATGGGTTGATCCCAGTTGATATGTACTGGAGGCAGCCTAATGGTCACAGTACAGTACAGTAATGATTACAAAGATGATAAGAACGAAGGTAAAGGGATTGAATAAATACAATGTACAGGTTGTCGGAAGTTCTAGTAAGTGTGGTCCACTCCTATTACGATTTATTCACTTATTTTTTATTTCTATTGAGCTCCTATAACATATGTGATTATCTACAGCTTTATATACTTAGTACATATTTCGTACTGACGTCCCCCACGAGGGACCTGCATTTCATGCTGCAGGTACAGGTACCTCAGCTAATACACCACACAAGTAGGAGTCAGGATATCCAGCTGCTTTTGGTGAGCTCCAGTTTGCTTTGGGGCTTTTCGTGTCATATCCAGTCACTTTGGGTATTGTATAAAAGTTAGTTATATGGCGGGGTGTGTCCCAACTTTATTTAAACTCTGTGTATTGTCTAGAGGCTTTGTAGACCTAATGTACAGTCTAAGTGGTATTTTATTAATAGACGTGATGGCTCCAACGGCCAAGTATTGTATATACATATATATGTGTGCTCGAGCTTATACAGGTGATTATTTTCTTTTATATGCTACATGATGATGTCTGAATTTTGGGTTGTCATAGAGGTATGCATGGGAAGTATAAGGTTATGAGCTAGTTCTCCCGGGCCTCCTCGGTTACGGGTGCCAGTCCGCCCTAATAGGTTTTGAGGTGTGACAGTTATAGCCTATGCCTCTAGGCAGTTAAAACCGCATGAAAAGAATTACCCAACCCATGATCTTGAATTAGCTGCTATGGTTTTTGCTTTGAAAATCTGGAGACATTATTATTATGGTGTTCATGTTGATGCATTTACTAATCACAAAATCCTTTAGTATATGTTTACTTAGAGGGATTTGAATCTTAGGCAGAGAAGATGGTTAGAGTTGCTAAAAAATTATGACATGAGTGTGTTATATCATCTGGGCAAGGCCAATATAGTGCCAAACGCCCTTAGTAGGTTGTCTATGGGTAGTGTGGCTAATGTGGAGAAGGATAAGAAAGAATTAGCTTATGAAGTTCATCGTTTGGATAGATTGGGTATTAGGTTGTTTGATTCAGCTGAAGGTAATGTGTGGGTTTAGAGTAGTTTCAAATCCTTCTTAGTTTTGGAAATGAAGGAGAAGCAAGACATGGATTCTAGTTTGGTCAAACTGAAGGAGTCAGTTAAGGACCAAAAGGTAGAGGTTTTATCCCAAGGGGGACATGGTGTGTTTAGGTTTAAGGGTAGATTTTGTGTTCTTTGGGTTGGTGATTTAAGGTAGAGAATTATGGCTGAAGCGCATGGCACGCGATATTCTATTCATCTCGGCGCTACTAAGATGTACCATAATTTGTGGAAAATCTATTGGTAGAGTGGCATGAAGATGCATATAGCAGAGTTTGTGGCAAAGTGTACAACTTGTCAACAAGTCAAGGTAGAGCACCAATGACCTGGTAGTGCAATGCAAGAGTTTCATATACCCACTTGGAATTTGGAAGAGGTGAATATGGATTTCATGACTAGTTTACCCCTTTCGCGTCGTTATCATGATTCTATTTGGGTTGTTGAGATAGGTTGACTAAGTCAGAATATTTCCTGCTAGTGTATACATTTTATACATCTGAGGATTATGCTAAGTTTATATCCGAGAATTAGTCAGATTGCATGGAGTTCCCTTATCTATCATCTCAGATAGGGATACTCAGTTTACTTCCCAATTTTGGAGAGCTTTTCAGAAGGGTCTTGGTACCCAAGTGAATCTTAGTTTCGCCTTTCATCGCAGACAGATGGTCAGGCTGAGAGGACCATCCAGACTCTGGAAGATATGTTGAGGGTATGTGCCCTTGATTTTAAAGAAAGTTGGGATGAGCATTTGCTATTGATTGAATTTACGTATAATAATAGTTATCATTCTAGCATTCAGATGGCCCCATTTGAGGCCCCATTTGAGGCCTTTTATAGGAGAAGATGTAGATCACCCATAGGTTGGTTTGAAGTAGGTGAGGCTGCTTTGATTGGACCTAATGCAGTAATTGAGGCAATGAAGAAATTCAAGCTAATTAGAGAGAGGTTGAAGAAAGCTCAGAGTCGTCAGAAGTCATATGCAGAAGTGAGGAGAAGGGACCTCGAGTTTGAGGTAGGTGATTTAGTGTATTTGAAGATTTCACCCATGAAAGGGGTGAAGAGATTTGTCAAGAATTGGAAGCGTAGTCCTGGTTATGTTGGCCCCTATAGAATTCTAAACTGTGTTGGGAAAGTAGCTTATAAGGTAGAGTTGCCTGCAATTTGTCAGTTGTACATCCTGTCTTTCATGTCTCTATGCTTAAGAAGTACACTGGTGATTCCGTTGTAGTAGATCCTTCAGAGAGCTCAGACATTCAGAACAGTCTTTCATATGAAGAGATTCCAGTTGAGATCCTAGAGCATCAGATTCGTAGACTAAGGAACAAAGAAGTTTCTTTGGTCAAAGTTTTGTGGCGAAACCAGTCAGTTGAAGGTGCTACTTGGGAAGCAGAAGCAGATATGCAAACCAAGTACCCCCATCTCTTCTCCATAAGTTCAGATCAAGCCGAAGGTACTATTCTTCCTTAATTCAGCTCCTCTTTAACCAAAGATTCAGATATATAGCTATTCTCAATATGAGTCCATGCAATCTCTGAATTACTCAAAGTTTATAACGATGTAAAGTCAGTTTAATAAATTATTTCAGTTGTACATCTTAAGTTTTCTATGTATTCTTAGCCTAACTAGTGACATCCGAGGATGAATGTTCCCAAGGGGGAGATATTGTAAGACCCCGCAAAAATTCTTATCGTTGAAATCCCTTAAACGATGCCCAAAGAGTTCCTAGACGTAGAAAATCTAGCTAAGTGTTGGGACTTAGTCATTTCTAGAGCCTTGAAACTTTGAGGATTTTATTACCAACCTTCCCGACCTTTGATAGTTGATATTTTAGCTAATTCGGGATTAGGGAAGCCAATAGGTGTTCCCGGACAAGTTTTAGAATTTTCAGTCCACGTTTAAACCATATTTAGTATTCGAAAATAGTGGACCAATGCGATCTTGGTGCACCGTATTTCCCATCGCATTGATCAATTTTGTTGCAGAAACTGCCAGTCATAAGTACTAAGGATGGCGCGATTATGGCGTGATGCATCTATGTCGCGTCGATGGCATCGACACGTTGCATCGCCAATTGTGTTGATGCCCAGTTTTTTAGCTTTTAAAATCTGCGTCCAAGGGGGCAATTTAGTCTTTTTCCCCACCCTCTATCAGTCATAACACGATATTAGGGTCCCCAAATACAAAATATAGCCTTCTTCTCTAAAATTCACCAAGAACACTTTCTAGGGTTTCAACCCAAAGTTCAAGAGAACTCAAGATTTAACCGCCACTTTTCAAAATTTCTTCAAGAATCAGAATCCCCAGACCAAGAGCATTAAGAATATCTGTTCGAAGTCGCGAATAGAGTCACATAAGAGAGAGTTCATTCAAAGTCAATAATCTGAGGTATGTGGAGTTTGAACAAGAACACTTCTTCCATTCTTGTGCCCAAAGTTTTTATTTTATTAAAGAATTTCATATTTTTACAAGTGAGTTTATATCCAATTTACTCTATTTTGAGTTTATGAATTTAGAAATTGTTCAAGTCTTGAAATTGCATATTATCTCAATTAGTTGTGCCTTGGATTGAGGGTTTATGTTATGAATTGTATTTCTCCATTGGAAATTGATGTTTTTAAGTGTTTCCAATGTTAAAGTCAAGAATTAAGCCTTATTATAAAATTTAGATCATTTGAGTATATGTTGATGCTTTAAGTCAAGTATGAGTTGTGATGTTTCTTGAAGGCTATCTTTTTAGCATGATTTAATAAGCAAGTACTTTGATTCTTAAAGAAAGATTGCTTTTGACCCTAAGATAAGATAGGAATCCATATTGTTTATGATTTGAAGCAAAGAAAAGCATAATTGGCTTTCACTATACATTAGTGTACTATTTTAAGGTGGATTTCCTAAAAGTTCTGAGCCTAAGTATGGGAGTAGTATTTAGCACCAAGTTGGGCTTGATTCCAAGGTTTTATGCCCCAGAACTATGAGCTACCTTTGGATGATAATTTACCCCAAGTGGGTTAAGATAGCAATCACTAAAGTTAAGGTTCTATTCCGATGGCAAGGGTAGAACAACTCTCCCCAACATGGGCAAGATGTTGGACTCCATGTTAGCTCACATGGTTTATGTCGGTAAGAATAAACTCCTAAGTTCCCAAAGAGTCCTAAATTTCCATAATCATAAGTCTTTGAATTCCTAAAGTTTCAAAAGAAGTTCTTTATTCTCCCTAGGATAAAAGTATAAGTATGAAAGTTATTGTTTTAAGACTCCTTTTTGGTTTACAAGCTTTGAGAATAAGAGGAGAATGCAGATTTTAGAACTAAGTATAATGACTCACGAGATTTATATTATATGTTTCATTATTCATGACATATGAGATTTATATGTCGTACTTATTCAATCTATGTGAGTCATTCATATTTGAATGCATAGTTTCATAAAGAGTAATGATATTGTTTACTTAATACATACTCCCTAAAATACTCAATACATCCTCAAAGTACTGATTCATATATATATGTCAATGGGCTACATTGTCTCATAATGTAGGTTCAGTTGCTCAGTCTTAGCAGCGACAGTGATCTCTAAGTACCTCTATCTATATCTTCATTGTTGGTGAGTCGTCATGGTTCGAGGACCTATTTTCCTGATTTTAGTCTTTGTAGTAGTTGGGTTATTCCTTTCTAATTCAGTACGAGTCAATTGGGGGTTTGTCCCAATGACTCACTAGTTCTTAGTAAGTAGAGGCTTGTCGGACTGTCAGTTGAAGTTTCTAGATTTTTCAGTGTTTTGCTATCCAGATATTGTTTTTCAGTTACTTCGGTTTAGAATGGTATAACATAGTATTATCGCTTAGTTTATTCATCCTAAAGTAAGTGTTAGAAGTGGTAGCAGGCTAAATAGGTTACCTTAGGGCTACTTGTAGCCTTAAGCACCATGTGTCGCTTCGGGATGAAATTTTGAGGCGTTACAAACTTAGTATCAGATCCTAAGATTTAAAGAGTCCTAGGGAGTTTGATAATCCACGTTAGGTAGAGTATTGATCATCGGTGTGTATCGTGCCACATCTATGTGCAAGAGGCTACAAGACATTTTAGGAGAAGTTATCTCTTTCTTTCATAATCCATCGTACGTATAGTTGTCACTCTCTGCTATTAATTCGTGCTCTTTTATGACAGAAAATGCCTCCCCGAATAGCTAATGCCCGTAGGAATGATAACCAATAACCTCAGCCTGTTGATCCCCTGAATGAGAATGTGTCTCATGCTAAGTTTCGGGTAGCTTTTAAGGCGTTAGAGCTGGCGGTCACCGCGAATGTTTAGGACAATAATAAAGCTACAGTTTTGAATCAGCAAGGAGGTAATTTAGCTATAGCGTCGAAGGTTTTTGACTCCTTTCCTTTGACTCATCGAGTAAAATCTTCTCTTTCGAGATTTTATGAGGATGAATCTGCCAGAGTTCTATGGGTCGAAGGCAAGTGAGGACCCACAGTTGTATCTTAATAAGGTAAGAAGATCACCCAAGTTATGCATATTTCTGAGGAAGAGAGTTTAGAATTGGAGACTTATAGGCTGAAAGATATTGCATATGATTGGGTTGTGATATAGAGGAAGAGTAGAGAGGAGAATTCAGCTCTTATGACTTGGCAGGTGTTTTAGGATACATTCTTGGATAAGTTCTTCCCACTTGAGATGAGGGAAGTAAAGATAGAGGAATTCATTAACCTGGGGCAAGGCTCTAAGAAAGTATAGGAGTATTGCCTCAAGTTCAACCAGTTATCCAAGTATGCTCCCAATTTGATGGCTGACCCCAGAACCAGTATAAGTAAGTTTGTGACCGATGTGTCTGGATTGGTTGTTAAGGAGTGTAGGACTGCTATGCATAATAGAGACATAGATATTCTTAGACTGATAATGCATGCTCAGTAGATTGAGGCAAATAAGATAAAGGAGAGAGATCGAGTAAGAGCAAACAAGAGGGTTAGATCAGAGCAGCATGAGTATGGTCAGACTAGATTCCATAGATGGAACCGTCCCAGTTTCAGTGTCGTTCGTCTATGCCAGCGCCTTCATCAGCTAGTACTCCCACACCCAAAAATAGGTAGGAGCAGTGGGATAAGTCTTCTATGTCCAGATCCCACAATAGTGTGAGTAACAGACCCAGTTACCCCCATGTGCTAAGGGTGGCTGAACCCATTCCGGCGAGTGTTTGGCCGAATAGAAGGGTTGTTTTGGTGGGGGAAAGTTGGACCACAAACTTAGAGAATATCTATATACTAGGCAGGGGAACAGAGATGTTCGACACCAGACTCAGGCTACCAGTGCATCAACTTCTTTAGCTCGTCAGGGTGCTTCATCCAGCACAGCTGGCGATCAGCGCCAAAATCGATTCTATGCCTTCCCATCCCATCAGGAACAGAAGGATTCTCCGGATGTTATTACTGGTATGCTTCGTATCTTTCACTTTGATGTTTATGTGTTGTTTGACCTTAGGTCAAGTTTCTCTTATGTGACCCCATTAGTTGCTGTAAATTTTGAGATAAATCCAAAAAAGATCCCTGAGTCTATCCTAGTTTTTACCCCAGTAGGTGAGCCCGTTGCTGCTAAGCAAGTTTATAAAAAGTGTCCTATTAATTTTCTTTATAAGGTAATATTTGATGAGTTGATAGAGTTAGATATGATCGATTTTGATCTTATTCTGGGTATAGATTGGCTTCATTCCTGTTATGCATCTATAGACTATCATACCCATTGGTTAAGTTCAATTCCCAGATGAGCCAATCTTTGAGTGGTTCAAAAATTTGGTATCTCTCAAGAGTCATTTTATATCCTATCTTAAAGCTAGGAAGTTGATATCCAAAGGTTGCATCTATCATTTAGTTCGAGTTAAAGACACTAAGTCTGAGACTCCAACTATTCAGTCAGTCAACATAGTTAATGAGTTTCCTGATGTTTTTCCAGAAGATCTCCTAGGGATATCTCTTGATAGAGAGATAGAGTTTGGGATTGACCTTCTTCCTGATACCCGGCCTATTTTTATCCCTCCATACCGTATGGCACCCACAAAACTTAAGGAGTTGAAAGAGCAACTCAAAAATCTTCTAGACAAAGGTTTCATAAGGCCCAGTATTTCTCCTTGGAGCGCACCCGTCCTGTTCGTGCAAAAGAAAGATGGCTCTTTGCGTATGTGTATTGACTATCGTTAGCTTAATAAGGTCACAATCAAGAATAAGTACCCTCTTCCTAGAATTGATGACCTGTTTGAACAATTGCAAAGTGCAATTTATTTCTCAAAGATAGACCTTAGATCCAGCTATCATTAGCTTAAAGTAAGAAAGTGTGATATTCCAAAGACAGCCTTCCAAACCCGCTATGGTCATTTTGAGTTTCTAGTCATGTCTTTCGGGCTAACCAATGCTCCAGTAGCTTTCATGGACCTCATGAATCGAGTGTTCAAATAGTATCTAGATATGTTTGTCATAGTATTCATTGACGATATTCTTGTGTACTCCCGTAGTGAGGATGACCATGCAAACCATCTTAGAATTATTCTTCCTCTTAGAGATCATCAATTGTTTGCCAAATTCAGTAAGTGTGAGTTTTTGCTAAGGTCAGTAGCTTTTTTGGGTCATATTATTTCAGCCGAAAGCATTAGATTTGATCCCCAAAAGACAGAAACTGTAAGAAATTGGCCTAAACCTATCTCTCCGTCAGACTTTAGGAGTTTCTTGGGTCTAGCTGGCTATTACCGCCACTTTGTCAAAGGTTTCTCTTTTATTGCATCTCCCATGACCCGATTGACCCAAAAGAAATTTAAGTTCCTGTGGTCAGATTCTTGTGAGAAGAGTTTTCAGGAATTGAAGACTCGACTCACTGCAGCCCCTGTATTAACTTTGCTCGATGGTACGGATGGTTTAGTGGTGTATTGTGATGACTCTAGAGTTGGCCTTGGTTATGTGTTAATTCAGAAAGGTAAGGTTATAGCCTATGCATCTAGGCAGTTGAAACCGCATGAAAAGAATTACCCAACCCATGATCTTAAATTAGCTGTTGTGGTTTTAGTTTTGAAAAGATGGAGACACTATATTTATGGTGTTCATGTGTATGTGTTTAGTGATCACAAAAGCCTGCAGTATTTGTTTACTCAGAGGGAGTTAAATCTTTATTTAATTACATCTGTGTATTAATTTTATTGTCACGTAATGTGAAATATTTGATAAGATGAGCAGCACATCGATGTCAATTTTTACTACCTCCAAAAGAAGGTCAAGTTACAAACACAAGAACAATACAGATACATAACAGGCAATTATTTGTACAAAGTTTATATCAATAAGGCCTACGATAGGTTTTTTCAACAACAGTCGAAATTTCCCGATCTGAGGAATGCTTAATCAACATCATCAAAGGTTTTAGCATTCCAGCGGGCTTACCTTGACATTTGTTCGATGAAGTGTACATCTCAATCAATTGCGGTGATGAATTCCATTGGGTGTTGGCTGTTGTTGTTCTAAAAGAGAGGCGCATCCAAGTTTATGACTCGATGTCGGGAAGGTAATGTTTCACACTGTCGTCAGAGATACAAAAGCTGGCCAAAATATTGCCTACTTTCCTTGATATGAGTAATTTTTTGGGCCAAATGGTTTGTACTGATTAGTCGACCATTGAAGCATACCGAGATAAAATAGGTAATCTATTTGATGTAGAATATGTTGAAGTAATTGTTCAACAACTCAATGGTAGCCTCTGAGCATCATGATTTAGTTTCATTTCATAAATTTCACAACACTCACATGAACTGTAAGATATGAATTATCTATTTTTTTAAAATGCAGGAATTGCGGTCTCTTTGTTTTCAATTACACCGAGTATTTGAGCAATAGATTACAAGTACCAAATGATGGACTTGATGCTAGATTACTTCGCAAAATATATGCTGCTCTTTTATGAAAATACGGAGAAATGAAAGCTAAAAAATCGTACGCAAGCGACACTAAAGATCCACGATGACCAAAGCCAACTTTCATAGCACCGAATGAAGAACAACTTGTCCATATTGAGTAAATCTTTATAGCTTGAATTTGTCAAAGTAATAACCTCTCCTTGATAATGGTTGGTACCAAAGGTTAAATTATTGATTTATTTGTAGAGTAGATCATTTGTACCCATAATGATTTTTTTACATTTTATTTATTTGTTGAGTTATTTCATATAATTTCTGAAGGCTTCAATTTATTTAATATTGTCTGTGAATATAATTTTATCCTTATTTTCGAACTTATTAATTGAAATGAAATATCAGATTCAAATATCATAACAGATAATGTATATGTTGCAACAGATGACATATCTGTTAGAAATTATCAAACAGATTTAGACATATGTTGTAACATGTAAGTCATCTGTTGGAAATTATCAAACAGGTCTTCCTACATTTTTTATTTATTCTAATAAATTACCTATCAGTTGTAAAAGATAGACTATATATTACAACAGATTGTATATCTGTTGAGACAGAGACTTAAAGACATTTGCATAATGCAATAGATGACCAACCTGTTATAACAGATAATCAATCAGTCACAATAGATATACTATCTGTTATAACAGATAGACAGTCTGTTGTATTATAAAAAAATCAACTTTCATCAAACAAAAAAAATTGTTATGGTGTTTGTATTTGTACATCTTTTTCTTTATACACAGGCTCTAAGCATTTCGTTAGTAACCCATAAGCCTAGACCTCTTGTATTTTTTCCACAACAGTGTCGTACAGATCAGATATTTCTGTGCCGGTCAGCAAACATTCGATGTATACAAGTGAGTAAGGCATGCACGCAACATCAGTTTTATTTTTTTGAAGCTGCATGCCCTTGTTTCAACCTTCAAAATCCCCTGCTTTCTTTATCAAGACATCCGCTGGCAAATGATCCATCAGTTTACTCTCCCTCAAAAAGCTAGGGAGCAACTCCAACAGTGGCTGCACGTGGATAAAAAAAAGCATCGTCTTGAAGACAGGTAAGTTGCATTCATAAACATTAATATTTTCATCCTTGAGAAGTATCTCAACAATGAGAAAATATTTGACTTCCACATTCATGACTGCAAGAATTCTCTTTGCCTTGGTCCACCTCTTGTCGTGTAGATATGGCCTCTTCCCTTTTAACATAGTTAATCATATCTTCCTCTCATTCGTACGTAGAAACTAACATATCAAATCCCGTGCCACCGCGAATTGACGCTAGCTTACAAAGCCTATTGTACCTATTCTTGAAATTATTGTAGAAGTTGAGGTCCATTATCCTATCAGCAGCATCATAAGCATCTGGGCACGCTAATTGCCTCCCCCTCATAAGGCAGAGAATTTCATCAACATACTATGATATAAGAATATAATTTTTAACTAGGTTAGTAATTGTGAAGAAGAAAAGCATAGTGGAAAGATAAAACGGATGGTCCATCTGTTGCAGAGGGTTCTCTGAATTAGTTCACAGATTACCCAACTACCAATTGCACCAGAATACCCAGCTGTTGCAACAGACGACATATCTATTGCACGGCTTCTTCTTCATAGAGTATATTAGAAGGCTAGGTTAGGAAAACTAAACTTACCCTATCCGCGTACCACTTACGCATAGCTGTCATACTCCTGAAGTCTTCGTAGTCAAACAGATGCATGGTGTATTTTTCTACAGGTTCCTTCTTCTTGGGATACTTAGGATTTTGCAGTTTCGTGATCTCTTCATCGCCAAGTGTTGCGTATATGTCCACCTTCATAAGTGGACCCAAAACTTCAACAACTTTTGGAGAGGGAGAAGTTACAATCTTTTTTGTTTTTAGACTGGAGAGTATTTGGCTAATTTTTTTTTTCTTCCTCCTAACCACCACTATAGAAGTGTATGATTCGCTTACCTTCTTGGATGGTATGACACCCCTCTTGGATTTTAATTCTTCGGCATCTTCAAAGATAACCTCTAGTTTTTCAAAAAGTTTATTTTATCTATCCTTGCACACTTTGATTTGCAATGAGTACATGAGGCTGAAGAGGGGTAAGAGGGACCACTATAAGGGTGGAAAGGACCGGTGTATAGGTGAGAGGGACCTGTGTAAGGGGTGATTTCAAACATATTTATTTTTTCCTACATACTCATCATCATGATTGGCAGCAGCATCAACATCAGTATGGCTGCTACTAATATCAAAAACTCCACCAGTAACATCCCCAGAAGAAGCACCCAGATCTGTTACAGTAGGTTGGTCATGAAGAGCTTCAACATTAGGCTAACCTTGCCTAACTTCTCTTCTTATGGTTGTTGCTCTAGACAATTCCTTCTTTATTAACTCCACTGTCGATGCTACTATTGTATCAACAAGACCTAGAGTAATAAAAGAAGTCATCTCCAACTCCTGCTCAGTAGGAACGGTCCAAGGATACAGAACCTATAAAAAAGGACAAATACATTTAAATCATGTAAAAATAATTTGTAGTCAGTTGGATTACATATTAACACAATCAACTTATGCAACAGATGATCTATCTGCCGTAACAGTTAATCTGTATATCAAAACAAATTAATAATATGTTGCATCAAATTACTCATTACATAATTTACATGGGTAATCTATTGAGTCGAGATCAGCAAAACAGAGCAACATATGGTTAATCTATTATGAAATACGGATCATCTATTGCAATAGATTACCTATCTGTTGCACCAGTTGTAGTAGACGGGTAATCTGTTGCAACAGATGACCTATCTGTCGCAACAGATGGCACATCTGTTTCAATATCTTTCTTTGAGTCAAATTATTTTACTCAAAAGAAGACGTACTGCATCATTTGGAGAGTTAAAGAGATCAGCTGCCTTAATTCTTGAGCTATTCTTCACAAACAACCACCTAAGGATCCTTGGATGGAAAACCTCATCCGGGTAATCCCTGACCTGCTTTCGAAGGGAAGGAATGGCTTCAAATGCACATGCCTAAAATATGTAAATAGAAAGAAAGAAAAAAAAATTCATAATAATTATTCAATATAAAATAATGGATGAGTAAAAAAGTAGTGATTAAATTTACTATAAAAGCCCAAGGAAAGCCGTATAATGTGATCGTCTTTGGGGATAGCTTCGTCAGTAAATATTTGATAGTCAAGTTGTAGTTTTCATATCCCTAAGAATAATCATTGAATTTCTCAAAATCCTCAGCAAGCGCCAACAAATCATATTTTATGACTTTATTGACGTCTCTTACTAATATATCAGAATGGGCAAACCAAATTAAGCATAATTTTTCCCTGTATTGCTTTGGTATAGTTTTATCCTTGAGATCTTCTATCAAATTCACCACTTTGTAGCTACGTCCAAGAATGTCCAAAAACCCATTTATTTTTTCCTTGAGTTTGTTCATTTTGGTAGGTTGTTGCTTGGACAATGCCTTCTATCTATTTGATGGTGGTGTTTAGCTATCCTGCTTGCCTTGGAGATTTGGGGGGATGTTTCCTTGATGAGAGTTTCTTCTGGATGATCACATCTGAAGCCCATCACTATGTCAAACTCTTTCAAGCCAAAACAAACTGGCATGCCACAGTAGTTGATCCAGATTTCATTCATCTTTTTTTTACCCTCCTTCGATTCTATATCATACCCCACATACTTGATCCTACTCTTGAGAAGATCATATACTATGCTCATTTGGAAACGGTTAGTGTGGTCCTCAGGCAGCTCAAGAAAGTGTCCAAAGCAACTCTTCTTAAAAAGTCTATTTATGTTTTCATTCTTCATAATATTCCTAAATTCATCAAAAGGTTTTCCCAACTGACATTTAAGTATAAGATCACCAATTAGTTTTGCAGGGTCATCTATCAGCATCGCAACTTGAAACCTATCAATACTAATAGTTTTGATAGCCTCATGCTAGGATTTCAATCTTATTTCACTCCCCATTGGTGAGGCATTATCATCTTCTTTATCTTCTTCTTCCCCCTCACTTTTATTTTCCTCACCAGCCTCTATATACCCTTCTCCACCACCCTTTTTATAACTTTTCTCTTCCTCATTTTTCCCTGACTGAGATTATTCAGGAAGCTCCTCCGAATCTATCTGTACTCTAGCCTTTTTTGTTGGGTGGTCAGAAGGTAATCCACTTTTAGTTTCTTTTCTTTTAGGAGACATCTTTTAAAATCAAGCAACAAAAAATACATTACATTTGATGTATGCATAATTTTTTAAAAAGGGCTAAGATAAATTTCAACAAATTATTATACGTCACATTACAAATAAATACTCCAATGGATAACCCATCAGTTCGAAAAGATGGACCACCAAGACCACCACCAATGCTGCTACCAATGCGACCAACACCACCAACACCAACACCAATGCCACCAATACCATTACCAAGACCACCAACACCACCACCAAGGCCACTAATACCCGCACCAAAACCACAAAGATCACCAACACCATCACCAATGCCACCAATACCAACACCAAGACCACCTACACCACCACCAAGACCACCATCACCGACACCAACAACAATAGCCACCAACAACACCGCAAACACCATCTAACAATACCATGACAGTCAACAAAATACTGCAACAAAAACTAGGGTTTTATTGGGTTTCTTCCTATGTTTTTAGCATCAAAACTCAAAATTGTTAACTCATTATCGAAGACAATACAACTAAAAGTCTTATTTTTCATAATTAACTAAAAATTCCTAATTTTTAGAATAAATAACAAATGCAAAACTCTTTTCAAACTCTGTTACCTACAAAGACAGAGAAAATGACAGATATAAGCGAGAATGAAGTCGAAAATAACAACTATGTGGTCGAAAATGGAAAGAAAATTGATCTGTTTTGAAGGGTTGAGCAATATGTTGAGAAGTTGTTGTGTATATTATTGAGAGAGAAAGCAAAAAGCAAGAACTCAAGATTTGAAATAATGAAATATTTTTCCCACAAATGAATGATTTGTATAGGTTGATTTGTATTTTTGGAAAAGAATGACAAGTTTTGAAAATACTAATTTGGTCTGAATTGATCTTCATTATCTTTTTAAAATTTTAAAAGATATGAAACGTTTTGACTCAGAATTATCAATCGATGACTCACATCGGTAGAAATGCTATACCATCATGCAATCGTAAAGACTCAGTTGAAGTTATAATTCACCCTATGTACTCATCCCTAGTTCTACCTAAATCAATTTAGATATTAGCTCAATAATAAGTTACTATGAAATATTTTGACTCAGAGTGATCGATCGACAACTCTGACTCGGGTCGGTAGGAACGTAATACCAACAGCATCCAATCGCAATGACTCAATTGAAGTTGTAGTTCACCCTATGTACTCATCCCTAGTTCTATCTAAATCAATTTAGGTATAATCTCAATAATAATTTAATACAAAATGTTATGACTCAGAGTGATCGATCGACTACTCCGACTCGGGTTGGTAGGAACGCAATACCAATATCATGCAATCACAAAGACTCAATTGAAATTGTAGTTCAACCTATGTACTCATCCTTAGTTCTATCTAAATTAATTTAGGTATTAGCTCAATAATACGTTAATATGAAATATTTCAACTCAGAGTGATCGGTCGATGACTTCGACTCTGTAGGAACGTAATACCAATATCATGCAATTTCAAAGACTCAATTAAAGTTGTAGTTAACCCTATGTAATGCAAATAAATCTATTGCAACAGACGACTTAGCTGCTGGAAATTTTTAAACAGATATTTATATCTATTGCAACAAATGACATAACTAATTTGATTATCAAATAGACATTTGCATCTATTGTGACAGATAACTGAGCTATTGAAAATTTTTAACAGATATTGCTATCTATTACAATAGATGACATATCTGATTTAATTATCAAATAGATATTTGCATCTGTTGTGAAAGATGACTGAGCTGTTGGAAATTTTCAAATAGATATTGATATCTATTGCAACAGATACATATCTGTTTGAATTTTTTTTTTAATTTTAAAGCAATCTTCTATCGGAAAGAAAAAGAAAGAAAGATAGGTAAAATAGTACAACTAAAAATGGTAAAAAAATATTTCTTGGATAACTCAAAAATCTCATTGAGTAACCTAGTCTTGTCTTTTCAATGTCACCCATCTTCCTCGTGCCCCTCAAGTTATTAATGAATATTTAAACCCATGTCTAGAATTATCTCTTCTTCAGCCCTAAATTTATTCATGTCTCGTCTTTTTCTTTCTCTTCTCTTTAGGGTTATCATAGTCATATCCTTTTTTCTCTCTTTTCTCTCCTCTCTCTTATAAAGATCCTTTAGGATCTAAGCCGATCTATATCTTTTCTCAACTTAAATTGCTATTTTGATTCCCTTATTTTTGACATTGCAGGTATGGTTCACTATTTCTCTTTCATTCGTGTCTTCTTCTTTGCAAGCTATTTACATCTATTTTTTTATTTAATTACCTTTTACCCATATCATATTTATTAAAAAATTTTGAAGGAACTTTTAAGTCTTGAATGAACGAACCATTGTTTTTATTAAAATATACGAAAAAAGTCATTTGTTGGGAGTAGTTTAAAAGCCTTATTGGTAGTACTATTTTTTTGTATGTATTTTGTTTGTTTCTTTGTTATTGATGTTGTTATTAATGTTATTGCTGGGGTTGATGGGGTTGGAACTTGTGGTGTGGTATTGTTGATGGTGTTGAAACAAAGGATGTTGTTTATTTATTATTGATATTATTTCTCTGTTGTTTCTTTGTAGTTGATGTTGTTGTTGATGTTGCAACAGACGGAGCAACTGTTGGAATAAATCAAACCACTATCAAGGTGGTTTTATGTATTCCAGATTTCCAATAGACTCCACATCTGTTGCAATAGACTCTACATCTGTTGCAATAGACTCTACATTTGTTGCAACAGACTCCACATCTGTTGCAACACAGGATAATGTTCTTTCTATTCTTCTCTTGTTTGATATTAATTTTTTTCTTATCTTTGTAGATATAAGGAACAAAACGTTGATCAACTTTTGCCCGACCAACAGAAGAGGTTACAGTAAAGATGGGTTCAAAGGAATAAGTTGCTTGTAGATAAAACCACTTCATATATAGGAGGTATGTATTACTAATAATGTTATCATGAAAACATGCTTAGAGTACACAGATTTTGTGAATGTGGTTTTTTATCGATTAGTCATTGATCATTCAAACAAGACATCTGCAATTTGATAGTTAAGTTTGATAGGTCTGAACTAATAAGGCTCCATGAATATGGTTTTGATACCCTGTTAAGTTTTAATGTCGGTTGTTGCTCATGTTTATGTGTCAAGCATTGTGAAGAGATCAAGTTTTGGTGGCATTGTAAAAAGATTTGATAGAAATTAGACTAACTTTAGGGTGCATTAGACTCTGAGAGGGCCTTCGAAGCCTCCCACCGCTTCAACCAAGAACAAAAATCAATATAGTTATTGTCCTAGCCTAAATTTATATAGTTGGGTTACTCAGGTGATGATTATATGCCACAAGGTGCGGTAGGAGACTACCTGTGAGGAAAAATAGGGGATTGATGAAAGACTGTATCATCTAAGAGCTAATCGAAGAGGAAACATTTAAAGAACTTCTAGCAAATCTGGCCTAGAAAATTGACTTAGAACATGAGAAATCTCAATCAAGTGCAAATATAAAAGTGTATCCAGTAATGAAAAATCCATCTGTTGTCTCTCTCAAAGAAAAATAGTGCAGATGGGCACTTTGCTAGGGAGCTGTAACTAGATAGCATGGTCAGAATTATCACTTACATAGAAAATAGCAGAACACCAAGAAAGCAGTTTTGCGGGCACCAAGGGTTGAAATGATGTACAGTAAGTCAAGAAAACTTGATTCAAGAACAGCTAAAGTTAAAATAAAGAATCTAAGCGAAGGCGGCAATTTTTGAATTTTAAATTGCATCCCTTGCCATCTTGTTTGTGGTTCTGATTAGGTCCACTGCTATTGACCTGATCAGAACCACAAACAAGATTGAAAGGCAGATTGAGTATCATTACTTTCTTAGAAATATGCAATATAGATATAATTGGTTGTGTTTTCTTGCCTTAGCATACTTTTTACATATCTTCGAGAATATCAAATGCTTCTTATAGTATGTGAATCTCGATAATTTTAAAGCTTGCCTTCAGTTTGCTAATTTGGTATTCAAGCTTGTCGTTGTTGTCTTTGAGGTCAGTATAGAGTTCTTGGTCTTTTGTGATCGTGTCAATGAGGAACACGTCCTTCGAAGTTGTGGCATTGTAAAAAGCCTTCGGAAGGATTCCAGAACACTTTCTTCAGAAGGCTTAAATGATACATGATGGGTCGCTATGTTTATTTAGGTCAACGTATTATGCACACTCAAGAAATGGTCCCAACGGTTAAACATTGTCCTATTGGGACCACTACTTGAGCGTGCATCAACACGTTGACCTAAAACAAGCATAGTGATAACGCTCAACTTACATGTCAATTTGAATGCAAGGCGATCGTCGTAAATATATTTACCCAACTTTGGAGTCGGGGTCGAATCCACGAGGAACAATGTGAGTGGCGATCAAATTAATTTAAAACTTATGAGTTAAAGTCAAACAAAGGGTACAAAAGATAAAATGGGCAAGGTGATATCCTACACTAATGTTTCTTTTTTATATTTTCTAGTGTAAATTTGGGGGTACGAATAATTAGGGTTTTAACAACTATGTACGAATCTTGGGATTATGCATTCCGAAGGGAGTGACATGTGGGAGATAGTCATCAACATTGATTTAGTAAGTCAAAATATGGGTAGGTTTGGTTATAGATTTTGATGCTAGTCTTTCAACAAAATACCAAACTTTGACCTATTGATCCTTTCGAATACCTAATAGATGTGTTCAACAATTAGTAACCACAACCTCAATCAAGGCATCCCTATGTCTAGGATGACACCCAAGGCATAGTTAACCTTACTTTCACCCTTATTTCTAAGATAGTGAGGATTTACCAAACTACACACATAATTATCTATCATTGCTTTGGTCTCCACATCCCTTTTTCAAGGATGATATAGTTTCCTAAACTTCACCCAAAACCTTTCTTTCGAAAATAGCCTTAGTTTTCTAGAGCTTGGAGCTTTCACCCATATTTGGAGTTTTCACTCATCAAATCCCAACCAAACAAGAATGGCAATAATAGAACCCATAAACATGAACTACTAAATAGATGCTAACAATAACAACCCACACACACTTAGACCCCTATTCACACATAAGCCCAAGAGGGAGATTTAGCTACACATAAGATAAATAAGCATAGATATACACGTAATCTCCATTGAATTAATTTGTGGTAGATCTAAGCAAATGTTACTTCAAACTTGACTCCTCTACAATATCAACAATGGAAGTGAGAAAATCTTCCACTTAGAAAGTCTCCAATGTATTCTTCACCCAAAATCTACACAATATTTTCTTCTCCAAAAATGGAGGCTACAAAGTCTCAAGCTAAACCTAGAAAAATTAGGGGAGAAGGCATGTGATAGAATTGAATGATAGATCAAATTAGGGTTTTGAGTCTTTTTATTCAAATTGGGATCAGCATGTGCAATGACAGTTTTGCCCTTGGGCTGAACATTTTTGCCAAGCCCTAATCGCGCAAGTCTGGCTGCGACCACGGCTATGCAGCCGCAATTGACTTCCATGATCGCAATTGATTGACCATCTTCACTAACCGTGACTGTGGCCCATGGACTCCAACCGTGGTAACTGAGGCTAGTTCACTGCATGTCTTCAGTTGCACTTTTTCTGCTCTTTTCTTATCATTTCAAGCTCCATTCCTCATATCTTTGTCTTTTCAACTCCTAAACCTGTAAAGAGTGGATATTAATGCATTAAATCATAATTATGACTCATTTACTCATTTGAGACAAAGTAATCTGCACAAAAAATGAGTGTGAATGAGTGGTATAATCACCACTCATCAACCTCCCCAACTTAAGACCTTGCTTGTCCACAAGAAATACTACCTCATTACCATAAGCCACAATTATTTATGCCCATATTTTATGCCTTAAATGCCATATTAACCTCAACTTGAGTCACAACCACAAATAGCTCATTGCACATGTGCTAGACTAATTTCACAACACCCCTCATTATAGAATGCAATACTCAAAGAATACATAAGACTTTAAAGAGCAATCAAACAACAAAGACCAAAACTCTAGAAGTGGCTCATCTTTGACTAGAACTAACCCATACTCCACTTGCCTCATTATCAGGGAGGTGACAAAAATCACTCACCTCAACTTGTTTGCATGCCCATCTCACAAGAAAGAAAATTTTCACACACCAAACAACCGAACAAGTAACAAGGAATTTTAATTGTAAAATTCTCCCTTCACAAAAGAAATCTCAATGCAACTGGTGTCATACCATAGGCTTGCCCCTATATTCAATCTCCACTACAAAGAAAGCAAATGGTTGGAGATCTCAAAGGACTTTCTAAGCTTGTAACGTAGGTTAGGGTTAGAGTAGGATATCATTTAGGGAACTAGGTTATACCCTACCTTGAACATATACATCACACTTTACAACACTCCTCCTTTCGACTAAAGGCCACTCTACTTTGTTTTCTCTCTTTTCTTATGCCTATTTATCATTTCCTTTATTCACCACTTTTCTTTCATTTCATTTTCTTGCAATTTCCATGCAAAACTTTCCTTTGTTGGGTCCTTTCCTTTTTCTAAACATTTATTTTTCACATTTAGGCACATTTGGCATTTTTACTAACACTTCATGATCCTAAACTTACTTCTGTCGATCTTTACCACCCCCAACTTAGGCTTTTAGCCTCATGTTGCATTTTCAAGTTCAAGGAGGGTATGGTTCAAAGTGGGATAAAAAAGGAAAGGTACACGGTTTGTAATGAGTTTGCCAAAGAAAGGTTTAAAGGCCCAAAGCAGGTACTAGAAATTACAATTATACATGGGTAGGCTTTTTAGGCTAGAGTGGGTTCCCAAAATCACAAAGGGGGCCAAAGATTATTTCTCCAATCAAATTAATTTTGAAAGACTAAAGGGGAAATTTCTAGATAACACAAGGGTACAAGAGACGAATATCAATAATCTCACCACACATGACATGTAAAATTTGTTAAGGGAGCTTAAATGCCTCTCATGATGGAAACAATAATGGAGAATTTATCACTTATTCACAAGTCAAAAAAATTTGGAACCACAAAAAGAGAAAAGGATTTGTTACAACATTGCTCACGTCTATGCCCTAGATTTTTCAAAAATTTTGGATGGAGGGGGATTTTTTATTTGCCATAGCACCATGCACAAATTGCTAAAATATGGTGACGGCTACCACCCAAGCCTAAGTCTCACATCTTGGGCCAAAACGGGTAAACTAACCATATGGATACTTAGACTTCACCAAAGGTGTATAAACTGATCCCAATTAACAAAATAAAATGCTACAGGTACTCAGGCTTCCCTTACATTTTCCGACATTTATGCTATAGGTACTCAGAATTTCTCGGCATACTTGTCCCAACATCACAAAGATCCATAACAAAATTTAAAGCACATAAGAAAACTAAAATAAGAAATAAAAGAAAAGCATGATAATCCATAAAACGTGGGCAACATCAGAGTACCCAAAAATGTAGTATCCAAAAGACAATATGAGAAACAATTTCCAAACCATCATCAAAAGAAATATTTGGCAACATAACACCAAACAATATAAAATCTGGGGTCACGTCCTACTGAAATGAATGCAATATCCACACTGCATATGCAAGAAGGCAAGAGTAAAAAGGCTCCTTGTATCCGCATCACGAGTTATTTCCTCATACTGACTCTACATCATCAGCTGAATATTCTGCAGGTGCGTCATCCTCACTATCAAATCTCGGTGAAGGTAGCGGTTGGTTGGGTTTGAGCACCTTGAATATGTCTTTCACCCTATTTCATAGCTTCTAAAAAATTTATCCCTCTTTTTCTCCATCTTCACCATCTCATCATGTGAGTCTTTGAGGCTCCTGTGGGATTCAGTTAGGGATGAATAAGCTCTCTCCAGGTTGACCACTATGGCACCCTGCTTCTTTTGCTCTACTATATACTTATCATAATTTGATTGTGCCATATATGAATGACGAGCCATGGAGGATTCTCCTATCCCTGAGGTAATCTAGACAATATCTCTCTTATCCCCTGCATCTGAACAGATATATCATCGAAGGCAGTCACTGATGAGGGTCTACAAGAGTCTATGACCTCTTAGACTGATTTACCTGAGTCCATCTTTCTCTTCTTACTCTAACCTGGGGCGCCCTCGCCTCTGAATTTAAGTGGATAGATGAGAGAGCCAAGGCACACCCAAGTGTCTGTGACGTACTCCTTTACTTTTACTCTTCTACATAATTTAGTGATAAGAGATGGAAAGAGAATATGGGTACCTCTCTGGTTCTTGAAGTACTACTACTCGAAGAGAGCAATCTCGGCCATATTCAAAGCAATGCTAGATAAGATGCATGATACCATCCTAGCTCTCATATCTGTGACCACAATCATATGAGTACATGGTGAGACTCTGCTACAGATGATGTTCAGCCACCGCCTGGCTTCAGCCTTGAAGTCCTTCATCAAAATATCTCATTTGGTGGTGGCCCAAGGGACCTCCTTTCTAGGATACAAGATACCAGTCATCCAAGTCCTAGGCTTGCATGCTTTGGCGTCAAACTCCCTCATGTCAGCATTTAGAAGCCCAAACACTGCATTAATTTGCACCGCTCCGAAGTGGACCTGTTTACCTTAAATTTTCTTAACTGAGTTTGCGAGGGAGACTACACAAACGTTTGCATAGTACTCACGTACCCATTGCTTATTAGCAAGGAAGGGTTCAGGGGCAAAACATATCCATCTGATTGCAGTTTGCCTAACATGGAATTATGGGAACTTCTCTTCTACCTCCCATACTGGTGTTGGCATTCTGCAGACATAAATTGGGTGTCGTCAAAGTCCGCCATTGTTGAGTCCTAGAACCTGCAAACAGTGCAGCTTATGCCAACATTAGCAACATTATAATAAATATGTGCTAAAACAAATCTATAAGCTTGTGTGGTATTACTATAGAAGGTTTCAAGGGTAGTTAACATATGGCAGGAAGTCTTGTGCCTGTCAGAACCTGCTCTCAGGTATAGCGATCGTGAAGCATTGGCCGCGGCCATGGTGATGCGATTGCGGTTAGTAGACGGTTGGAGGTAGGAATTGAGCATTTGTGGCAACCGATGAACCATCTGTTGCAATAGATGATTAATCTGATGCGACAGATAGATAATATGTTGTAACATGCATTTATTAATAAAAAAGAATTATTGTTATTGAGAGGGTGAAAAGGCATGACTTTTTTATTATTTATATGAAAAACGATTTGTAAATAAATAATAAGGAAATAAATGATAAACACAATTTATAATCGTAAAAGAATGATTATTTAATTTTAATAACTGATCGTGACTTTTCACCTTTTTTTAAATCTATTTTTTAAAATTATTTATTTATTATATAATAAAAAAAGTCACAATATTAGATTAATTAAGGTATATGATGATTGTTAAAAAAATGGTGAACAGTACTGACTTTTTGTCTAAACACATTTAATGTTGCTGATGCATCAAATTTCCCATCTGTTGTGATTGTTGAATCAATTGTTAGAAGAAATCAAAAAAGCTCCTAAAATAGATGGTCAATTTATTGCAACAGATGGTATATTTGCTATCACAGATGGGCTATCTGATGCAACAGATATACAATCTGTTGCCCCAATTCAATAAAAATTATTATTATTTTATTAAAGAAACGATTATTGAAAAGGTTTCTTCAATTTTTAAATTGAGAAAAAGGTTATTTAAATTTAAGAACTAATTAATAATAATAAGCTGAAAAATCATGACTTGTCACAATAATAAAAAAACTCACCAGCTTGATTTAATTAAGTCATTTCTTTTCATAGAAAACATTAAGGAAATAAATGATAAACACAATTTATAACCGTAAAAAAATGATTATTTAATTTGAATAATTGATGTTAATATTAAAGAGGCGGCAAGTAGTGACTTTTCACCATTTTTATTTTTAAATCTATTTTTTAATTTATATAATAAAAAAGTCACCAAATTTGGATTAATGATATGATGATTATTTAAAAAAAAAAGATAGATTATATGTTGCAACAGATAGATTATCTAATGCAACAGGTTGTCTATTTGTTGCAACAGATGATATATATGTTGTCACAGATGAGTTATCTGATGCAACAGATATATAATCTATTGTCGCAACTCAATAAAAATAATTCTTGGAAAGAACTAATTAATAATAATAAGCTGAAAAGCCATAATTTATCACAGTATTCAAAAAGTTAGTCAGCAGCTTAATTTAATTAAGTCATAACTTTTCGCAGTAATCAAAAATATAATTAATAAATGGAGGTAAGTTGTCACCTCTTTTTGCTTAACTCATTCAAATTCAATCCTTTATAAATAGGCTCATCCTTACTCACTCATTCATTCTACTACACTCTATTTATTTCTTGCATCTTGTCTTCCATATTACACCTTCTACCACTTTCTCTTTCCTGACTCAGGTAAGTTTTTTTTTTACTTTGTGTATAAATATATCCAATTGGTCGTATACATTGTATTACATTCGGTTTTTTTTTTACTTTTGTTTTTATATTTTTTGTTAATTCATATGTGTTCTAGATATGGATGATCCAGTGTGGGACATTGTTTTTCTGCAAGATGCCGTGAATGAACTTCAGAGGCAGGTTCATGACCTGCAGTAGGAGTTGGGAGCAGTAAGAGCAAGGATGCTCCGGGACATCCACGGACTGAGGAGGGCCCTACTGCTGCCAGTTGAAGATTGGCCAGATGGCAATAATAATAATAATAATAATGATAATGATGATGATGATAATAATAATAATAATAATAATAATAATAATAATAATAATAATAATAATAATAATAATAATAATAATAATAATTAGATTATTTTTTTCTTTTAGCCTATGTATTTTTGTTTATTTTTGTTTCATAAAAAAATCTATATTTGATCGCCTTTGATGTTTTAATTCCTATTTAATTTTCATTTAGTCTTTCTTTTTCTCATCAAACATGTCGACGATTAAGGAATAATTTGAATCAAATAGCAATAGATTATCTGTTATCTGTTACAACAAATAGATTATCTGTTGCAATAGATAGATTATATATGTTACAACAGATAGATTATTTGTTATAACGGATAGATTATCAATTACATAAATGGTTTAATTGGGAAAAAGGTTATCTAAATTTAAGAACTAATTAATAATAACAATCTGAAAAGTCGCTACTTATCACAATAATCAAAAAGTCAGTCAGCAGCTTTGATTTAATTAAGTCATTAACTTTTCACAGTAGTCAAAAAAAGTCACCAGTTTGAATGTAATTAATAAATGAAGGTGAACAATCTCGCCTTTGTGCCTAACTCATTCAAATTCGATCATTTATAAATAGATCCCTCCTTACTCGTTCGTTCTACTACAATCTATTTATTTTTTTCATCCTGTCTTTCATATTACACCTTCAACCACTTTCTCTTCAAAGATCAGATACCTTTTCCCTGACTCAAGTAAGTTTTTTTCGTGCTTTTTGTATAAATATAACCAATTGGTAGTATACGTTGTATTATATTTGAATTCTTTTCTTTACTTTTGTTTTTACATTTTTTGTCAATTCATGTCTGTTCTAGTTATGACTGATCCAGTTTGGAACGTTGCTATTCTGCAAGACACCGTGCGAGAACTTCAGAGGCAGGTTAATAACCTGCAGTGGGAGTTGGCCGCCATGAGAGCAAGGATGGTCCAGGAGATTCTCAAGTTGAGGAGGGCCCTGCTGTTGTCGGTTGAAGATTGGCCGGCTGGCAATAATAATAATAATAATAATAATAATAATAATAATAATAATAATAATAATAATAATAATAATAATTATATCCGTTGGGTTTGTGGCAGGAGCTGGTTTGTATTGTTCCAAACAGATTGCTCATCTATTGCAACAGATAAGTAGTCTGTTGCAACAGATAAATAGTCTATTGCAACAGATAATCAGTCTGATGCAACAAACAATAAGTCTGTTGTAATAGATAACTAGTCCGTTGCAATAGATAATAAGTTTGTTGCAATAGATAACTAGTATGTTGCAACAGATAACTCTTCTATTGCAAGAGATTACCCATCTGTTCGATTCATGTTACGGGCACTATAGAGCCATAAACATGAATCCAACATATGAGTCTTTTGTTGCAACAGATTACTCATCAGATGCAACAAATAAGTTATTTGTTTAAATTGTGGGCTCTTATGTTGGATACATGATCATTCTATCCATTGTTGAAAAAACAGCAGTAGTTGTGTACCCAGATGACAAATTCGACTAAAAATTAAAATTTTACTCACCAAAGTCACCTATAAAGTAATGTCGAAGTGAAAAGTGATGTACGAAATAAAATTTCACTTGAAAAATTGGTCAAGTAGCAGCAATAATGGTAAAAACAACAACAATGGTCAACAAGAAGAAGAGGAAGATGATAATGGAGTAGAAGATGATGATAATGAAGCAGAAGATGATGAATAAAGCAGCAAAAATAATGAACAACAAAAATCGTGAAGAGAAAGAAAACAACAACGGATGATAAGAGAGAGAAACACGCCTTTTTTCCCTCCGTTTCCTGTTATATTAACGAACACTTAGATCAAAGTGTAAATTCAAAAACTTATGGGTTATTCTCAAATTTCTCCAACTTTCTTAATCCATAATAAATAATTGTCACCTACACTCAATTATTAAGACTTGAGTCACCTACACCTCATTTTCAAACTTTTTTGTCACTTTTACCTCAAAGCCCCTAATTACTTCCTCTCCGTACTCTTTGTTAAATTATAAATAATTCTTTATTTTATAATTTTCGAATACATAATTAGCATCTGGATACATGATTTTAAAATTGAGATACATAATTTTGAATTTAAGAATGTAAAAGTTAATTATTTATTTTTGCTTGGATACATAATTAACATCCAGATATATAATTTTAATTACTGAGATATATTCATTTATGAAAATATTTTATCGAGATACAGAATACATTAATTAGACCAAAGGAAGCTACATTTAAAAATTTATAGATTTGTGGATATATTTTATTTTTCCAAAAAAAAAAAATAGATAATGAATAAAAAGTGTAGGAATTTTAAATAGTTTTGTAGTATTATGTAATTTTTCCGCACATTACAGAGTCCATTTCATCACGAGGCCCAAACCTTCCCTTAAAAGAATCTTTTTCCCGCCACCATTTTCCTATAAATATAACTAAAACCCCCAATTTCAAGGGTTTTATCAAATTTCCAGTTTCAAAATGCCAACGCTTTCATGGAGACACCATACACTAATTCAAGCTCTTCTCTCTCGTGGTCCTCACAAAGAAAAGGATTTTCATTCTCTATTCACAAAAATCACTGGCAAATCCCCAGGTTTTTCTGAATTTTTTTGTATTTTTTTTATTTTTTTCGTCAACAAATTAATTAGTTTTCTGTATTTCTGAGTTTAATTCCAAATACCCAATTGCTATTTTAGTTTATTATTTGCACCCTTCTATTGGACTATTATTTTTTACCTCAGTTATGGAATTTTCGTTTTTCCTTTTTATAACTGTGGTGTCCGAACTAGCTTGTATGCAACTCTATTAAATTCACATTTATTTGTCAACTCCCACCAAGGTAACTATGTCCACTAAGTCTAGAATATATGGATACAAATCACTTAAGGGTTGTTTGGTGTGAGGTATAAGGGGTCGTTTGGTAGGAGAGAGGAGGGATAATGAATCCCAGGAATAATTTTAGAATGAGTTTATCCCATGTTTGGTTGGGATAAAATGCATGGGAAAATTCATCACGGGAATAGTTATCCCGGGATTGTATTGTTATTTTTATCCTTTCTTGAGGGTGGGATGACTAATCCCGGGACAAGTAATTTCAAGATAGTTAATCTCAGGATAACTACAACCAAACGACCCCTAAGGGATAAATAATCTCGGGATAAAACAAAGGACTATTTTATCATGTTTGGTGTGAGGTATTAGTTAGTATCGAGATTATTTATCCCACCATTTACCCCATAGTGATGGGATAAATTATCGCATATACATGGTGGGTAACTAATCCCAGGATTAATTATCCCGGAATAACTCTTTCCCGACCAAACGACCCCTTAGTGTTTTTGTTACTGTTGGGATTTGAATGTGAGACCTCATGGTGCTCAACCAACTTCATTAACCGTTAGGCCACACCATTAGGTGTGAATTTCCAATTTTATTCTTCAACAGCAACATACCCCGTATATTCCCACAAAGTAGGGTTCGTGAGGATAAGTGTATGCAGTCTGTACCACTACCTCAAAGGTGAGAGGTGAAAGGTAAGGTAGAGAGGTTGTTTTCAATAGGCCCGTGGTTGTTTCCGGTTTTATTCTTCGTGTTTTAAAATTAATATTTCTCAATTGTTAATTTTTTTTGTTATACATGCTTTAAATTTGATTTTTGATATGCTTAATCGAGCCGATGGTCTATTGGAAATAGTCTTTTTATCTTATTAAGGTAAGGGTAAGGCTGTGTGCGCACCACCCTCCCCTGATTCCAATTGATTCCAGTTATGGGATTATACCGGATATGTTGTTGTTGTTGTTGTTGCTAATTTTTTGAATAGATGCTTGTATTCTAGTATCAATTCTTAAGTACCCAATTACAAGTATTGGATTAACTTTTTTTACCTTGTTACGGAATTTCCAGTTTTATTCTTCGTGTTTTAAAATCAATATTTCTCTATTGTTGATAACATTTTACTATACATACTTTACTTTTTATTTTGGATATGCTCACTCGAGCTGAGTGTCTATTGGAAATAGTCTCCAAGGGTAAGGTTGCGTACCCACACCCTCCTCAGACTTCACTTGTGGAATTATACTGAGTGTTGTTGTTGCTTACTTTTCGTTTAGATCCGTGAGGTTCCAATATTAATTTCAAGGACCCAATGACAAGTTTAATCATTTTCATTCTTGTATTGGTTTTTTATTCTCTTTTGTTGCTAATATTTTGCATATTCTAGTATCAATTTCAAGGACCCAATTTGATTGATTAATAGGATTAGGATAGAAGGTTAGTACATAGTTAGGTGTTGTAGCACTTTATACGGGAGAGTAGGGGGCTAGCCTGTGCATCCTACCTTGGACCCCACTTGTGGGAATACACAGGGTACATTGTTGTTGTTTTTGTTCATGAATAATCCGGCCTCTAGATCCACACCCGTACTGGATACCCGCACCTAAGTCCGAGCAACTTAAACTATTTCATTTTCAATTCCAAGGGCCCTGAAAGAAATTACAACTTTTGATGGATTATTGAAAGCTTTAGCTTACTGAACCCATATTGTTTGTTTTCGAAAATTAGTTTCTTATTGTATTTTTCAGTGAATCGACAGGACCAATTGTTTTGTTTTTTAGGAGAAAAGGCAAGTCCTTTTGAGTTTTAGTTCATTTTCCTTTTGCCTATTTGGTTCCATCAAGTGTTTAATGATTCTTATTTTATTTGAATTTTGTTATTCTTTTTCTTTTGGATATAAGAATCATCTATTTGTTTAGTTTTCTGATTAGCATGTTAAACTTAATTGATATAAATAAATATTTTTGTTGGTAAATGTGTGAAAAGAAATATTTGTTTCTGATACTAATTTATGTCTATATTTCAGATAATCATCGGTCACTATTTAATGAGTACCTGAGAAAGATAAATGAGGAGCTCGCGTTTGTGCAGTTAGAGCTACGGGCCTGTAGAAACCAGTATGACGGAAATGTGCATTATGGTATCGTCAACAATGTTTCAGATGAGCAATCCAAACTTGGAACTAAATATTCAGTTCCTCAGATTGCTTTCTATAAAGGCATTGTGAGTTTTTCCTCCTTTTCGTTTTAGGTCTATCGGAAACAGCCTCTCTACCTCACCCTGAGGTAGTAGTACATACTACGTACACTTTACCCTCCCAAACTCCACTTTGTGCAGCATGTTGTTGTTGTTGTTGTTCCTTTTAGGTCTTTTGAACTGTGTCGAGAATGTCCTTAGTTGTTATATGGAGGTCCCGCGTCCGTATGAGGAAGTAACAAGAACACACCTAGTATAGTCCCACAAGTGGTTGGAGAGGATAGAGTGCACACAGACATTACCTCTATCTTGTCAGGTACAAAGGTTGTTTCCGCAAAACCCTCGGCTCAAAGAAAGCAAAAGCACAACATCCATGAAAGGGAATAGGATGTAAAAGGAAATCCTTCATTAGTCTATGGAATAGAGAACAAGAATTTATTAGGTTGCAATGAATACAAAACAAAACTGCTGAATGTGACTTTTCTCTTTTAAGCCCTGAGATCATTGTGTATATGTGTGTTCCCATTTGACCATTTTTGCAAGGGCTGGGAATAGCTTCTTACCTCCTTACCTTACCTCAAAGATGATGGGAAAAGAGAGCTTGCTGCAAATGTTAGCCGGCAGTTCCCTGGAAAGTTGCTAAAACTGTTACTTTTCTTTCCTTCCAAGTCTGAGCTAGAAAGTAGATCTACATGTTATTAGCCTTTTAAAACACAGAATTTCATGTATAAGCTTCATAGTAATGAATTGCTCATAGTCCTGCAACTTATGTAAATGAAGTTGATACGGGAACAGAGCAGCTGATGGTAGCCTTTTGTTCAAAAAATAGTACAAACATGAAGTCATCCATCTCTTAGGAAGCATAGTACTAACAACCTCTATCCAGTGTAATGCCATAAGTGTGGTCTGAGGAAGGTGGTGTGTACTCAGCCTTACCCCGACCTTTTAGAGGTAGAGAGGTTGTTTCTGATACCCTTGGCTCAAGTAAAACATATTAAAATCAAATATGAAAAGGAAATACAGTTGTGAAGAAGTCGTGCCGAAAATATTGGAGAAGGGAATAGTGGCAACACAAATAACATGATAATGGAAGTAAAGAACACAGTTAATGGGAAGCATAATACTAAGTTCAAATAAATTAGAGTATTTTGGAACCGACTTATGCATTCTAGTTACACACAAAATAATGTTTTCAGGAGTCCCATTTGAATTTCAAAAGTTGAAGCTGGTTGATCATTTACATCCTACCACTTACCAGATCAAAATGTGGTTATCAAATAAAAGATTTGGTGGGCTTAATTAACTTTGTTCCAATCTTGCTTCCTTGTTTTTTTTTTTTTTTTTTGGAGAACGGATAATTTTGCTTCCCTGCTGTGTGACGAATTTAAACTCACTAGACATTGTAAAGCGAGGAATTAAATAACTGAATCTGATGGCTTGGGTAATTGATGTTTTCTCAAATCAACTAAGTCTCAATCCTTAACTAGTTGGGATTTACCATATAAATCTTCCACTCATCTGTCCATTCTGATCATTCAATCAACTATTGAGCAAATTGTATTTTGAGGTAACTTGGGGTCTCCGCAGTTGAGGGTTCTCTAAATTTCACACTTATCCCAACAGGTTCAAATATTGTTTAACGAGAATAAAAAGAATCCTGAAACCGTTGGGCCTAATGTATCTGTACACAACAACTCAATGATTTGCTAATACTATGTCTTTAGTTTAGACTGGTTAGTGTTTCTTAAAGAAAATAAATATGAGTATACGAAGATCTTGAAAATTGTTACTTTTTTTGACAAATTTTAAAGAAGATTTATGAGGTCATTGTATGGGTGCAGATTGAAGCAATTGTTCAAGATGCGGCAGCGCAGGGCTTTATCTCGACCATTGATGCACTGAACATACGGCTCGAAAATCAGGTTTTCTTACTTACAACAAATTAATGTCTGTGGCTATTGTCAGTTCCATTGTTGTAGTATTTATCTTGCTGCTATCTTCCTTTGAGTTATTAGCTTAATGTTATTTATGATTTAGTAGATATACTGTTGTTCACTATTGGCAGCTTTCCTTCTCTATCTAAGGTCGATATAGCTTTGATTTATTCATTCTTGTAATTTGGCACGTCTGATTTTCTCATTCACAAAGATTTTTTTTATTTATTAATTTGATATATGCATCATTTACACAGGTCAAAGAACATCTATATAAAAAAGACAAAGCTTAAGAAGGTGGATATTTATGACCTTGAATGAGGATTGCTTTATATTAATGTTGATTGCCTTGCTTTCTGTTGCCTTTATTTTCATATTTAGTAAGTTGTAGCTGGACAGCCGTGTAAAATAAAGTACTCAGGGACTGGTTGGCATAATATTAAGTTTGTTGCTGCTAATCATACTCTTTACTTATTTCAGAGGTTGCCTGTCTTTTCAGAACTTTTGAGTTTTGTCTCGAATAACTTGACCAAATATGTACCTTTATTTTAAAAAAAAAAAAAAAAAAACTTGGACCAAAAATATTCCGGATAACTATTTATTGGGAATACCCGACCCTTCTGTTTATTTGTTTTTTTCTCTTGTTTGATGATAGGAGTGAACTATAATACAGCAAACTTAGTTTTGGTCAATCAGTTAGAAATAAGGAATATCACTTAAACCTGTGTCTAGTTGGGGCCAAGGCTTGTATGCTTATTCATTGACCAGGATGTAGTACCTATGAAGTGCCTTCTTCATAGAATATCAACTAAAAATGGTAGGATGGCAGGATGTTGTTCTGAGTTTTAAAAATCCATGTATAAACTTTGTAAATTGGGTTACTAAGATGAGAGCTTTTTGTACTCTGCTCTGATTTACTATCTTTGTTGTAGTCATAATTATTTTGCTGAAATTTTATTCGGTCAACAGTTTCTAGCTGGAACAGAATCCCAATCTCAGGGAGGTTCAACGCATATTCCTGCAGCATTTAGAAATTTCTCAATGTCTCAAAAGGAGAAGACTCTTGAGGAACTTGAGAAGGACCGCTGGATTTCTCTAAAAGATGGTAAGATAGGACTGGGAGTCCGTTCATTCCTTGATCTCAGAAGTTGGTTTCGCAATAATGAGGTTCCTTCATGTGAAGTTTGCAACGAAGCTGCCGTGAAGGTTTACTCTTCTCTTAAATTTCTTCTCTTTAACTCCATGATTGCTATACCATGTGCTTTGCCTTTCAAATTGGACGCTTCTATTTGCTATTTTAGCTGAAAACTCAAATTTCTCCCTCTATACTGTACTTGGTTTGATAATGTAACTACAAACATCCATTCCCTGTCAAAGAAAGATGTCGATGTTCCGACAAAGAAAGATGTGTATGTGTCTGATAAACTATATGGCTTCTAGATCATCCAACTCATGGTGGTATGATTATTTGACCAGGCTGAGCTTTGCCAAAATGAAGGCTGTAGTGTTCGTATCCATATGTACTGTCTGAGAATGAAGTTCTCCAAAAGCAAGGTATTCTTCTCTCCTATTGCCACTTCCAGAAATTTCCCATATGTCACTCAATGACTGAATCTTGCCCCTTCTTTTTAAGCTTTATCAGATTGGCTTATATCTTTTTCCAATTTTTGGTGTTGAATCCTACCATGATAGTTGTATTCCTATTAGAGTCCATGATACAAGTTGAATCTTAAACATAGAAATAGAAGAATGTGGACTCCCTCTCTGTCGAAAGAAACGAGATTATTCCGGATATACGCATTAAAGATATTAACCAAATTTATCCGATGTAGAGGGAAGGGGAGCCTTGGAGCAACCGGTAAAGTTGCTGCCATGTGACCTGGAGGTCACTGCATCAAACCGTGGAAACAACCTCTTGCAGAAATGCAAGGTAAGGCTACATATGATAAACCCTTGCGGGTTTGGCCCTTCCTCAGACCCTGCACATAGCGGAGTTTTAGTGCACCGGGCTGCTCTTTCCTGCCTGATGTATAGGCAATCAAGAAAACTGCATAATTGAACATACAACTCACAGAAAAGTGAGTTAATCCGACCAATCTTATTATTTCAGAGGCCAAACATTGTAAAGTGGATGATAGTCTCATCTATGCAGGCAATTGATGAACTAAATGACTGTTGAAACCATAATTTGCAGGCTGAAAAAGTTTGTCCGGGATGTGGGACAAGATGGCATTATAACATTGCAAAAATAGAAGTTCTGGATGAAGAAGAGGATGCGTCTGCTCCTCCTGAGAGTCAGCAGCCTCATGAACCCTCGACGAGAAAAAGGCCAAGGAACCGTGCAGGTATTGATTCTGATAATCTTGAGCCTGGATCATCTCAAAGTACTATGGTGACTCGACGCTCTGTCCGTCTGAAGAGCTCTGCTTAACTTATCTAGTTTTTGCCAGTTTTGGTGCTCGTGTACACCTGAGTATATGAAAAGGATATATTTTTGCACTCTATGAAGGTTTACTTGTGTTTGGTAAACCAAATTCTAACATATGATTGTGTAGATTATAGGAGTATCCAGTTTAGAATCTTAATCTTGGGTACGTTAAAGATTCAATGTCGATTTTGATGGAGATCAAATGGTTGTTCATGTACTTTTGTCCTTGGAGGCTCATGTAGATGCCCATTTGTTCATATTCTCTCAAGTGAATCTTTTGTCTCTAGCTATTGGGGATCTCATTTTCGGACCAATACAAGATATGCTTATGGGATTCTGTGTATCGAAAATCATTGAGGTATTTGTGCCATTATCGCGCAAAACAAGATTGCTTCCTATACTAGTGACCCTTTATCACGAACTATCAAATCAAAAAGCCATACAAACTAACATTACAGAACGAGTAAATGACTACTAAATAACTACATGCTAAACTTGGGTATCATACGCCACAGAGCATGACGAAGTTGAGCCAAAAATGGTTGCCATCTCTTCTGATCACGACTTCTTGTGTATAGGTGCTACTGCGATTTCTTTAAAAATTCTGTCCACATGGTATACCCCTCTTTGGAATCTAATCAAGTTTCTTTCACACCATATGTTGAAACCACCAAAGCAAACAACCTGCTAAAATGATACCTACCCTGCCTTCCTCTTGCCAAGTACCCACAGTCCTCTGTATGCCAAGCCAAGCTAGCACCCTACTCCACAGAGTATTGGTGATCAAGCATTCAGAATAAAGGTGTTGCTAGGTCTCATCCATATTACCACAGAAGCTACATGATGGTTCGACCTGAATCCCACACTTGGTTAATCTATCACGAGTGACAAGTTTATTCTTCAAATCTAGCCACCAGAAGAACCTATGCCTAGGGTGAATACTTGGTTGCAGTGTAAGGACCTTCCAAGCAGCTCTGGGGTGCTGGCTTAGCATAGAAACACATAATTTCTTGATTGAAAACTTTTTACTAACCGCAACAGCTTGTAGGTTTTGCATCATGTCACACTATATAGTCGGACCAACCTGATACAATAGCAAGTAATTGAAGTGGGACTTGTTAATCTAGGAGTAAAATTCTCGAAGAAGATGAAGCTGAAATCGGGGCTTTAGCCGTAAAAAATCAGAGAAGAAGAATTTAGGGAGAAATTGAATGAATTGTATTATCTGAATGAATGTTACAAATGAATACATCAACTGTTTATAGTGCTCACTTAGCTAAGATCAGTTACACTTAACAGCTTAACAACTAACTATCTAACAACTAACTAACTTTGTGAACAGAACAGTAGTAACTAATTTTGTAACTGCACAGTAATAACTGGTTTTCAATTTCTCTGCACTGCTGCAACTGCTTCTTGTTACTCTATCACTCTTTTCTTCTCATCATTGTATCAATACCCCCTCCTAAAGTAGATCCTTGAACTCAAGGATGAAATGTAGGGAACCTATGCATCAATTCAGACTCAAGTTCCCAAGTAGCTTGTGTCAATGTCTGACCACTTCACCAGAACTTGACCAACAGCTCTATTACCTCTCTTAACGAACCGTCTATCTAAAATAGCTTCAGGTTGAGGACAGTATGGACTTGATAACTGAATAACAGGGGGGGTGGATGCTGGAAGGAACTTCATGACACCTCTTTAATTGAGAAACATGAAAGACTGGGTGAATGAGAACATCAGAGGGAAGCAATAACCTATAAGCTACTGCACCAACCTTGGCATCAACAACATAGGGGCCATAATACTTAGAAGCTAGCTTAGGAAAGGTTCCCACATCCAAGGACACCTGTCTATAGGGTTGAAGTTTCAAGTAAACCCAGTCACCAATCTCAAACAATCTCTCTGACCTGTGTTTATCAGCAATGTCTTTCATCCTTTGTTGAGCCCTATGCATATGGAACCTTAACAACTCTATAACAGCTTCTCTAGCAGCCAAGAATCTATTAACCATCTCAGTGGAAGCCTTACCAGCCAAGTAGGGAAGATGAATGGGAGGTTTTTGACCATATAAAACTTCATAAGGTGTGCACCTAATAGTAGTGTGATAGGTGGTGTTATACCACCATTCAACCAATGGCAAGTAAGAGCACCAATCCTTAGGATTGTCAGAGCAAAAACACCTTAGGTATGTCTCCATGGTTCTATTCAACACCTTGTTTGACCATCAGTTTGAGGATGGTATGCATTAGATATTTGCAACTAAACCCCTTGTAAACTGAATAATTCTTCCTAAAAACCACTAAGAAAGATAGGATCTCTATCACTTGTTAGTGTTTGGGCATACCATGCATTTTGAAGATATTGTCAAGGAAACATTGAGCAACTGACTGAGCTGTGTATGGATGTGCTAAGGGCCAAAAATGACCATACTTGCTCAATCTATTTATTACCACTAAAATCACCTCCTTCCCTTTGGATTTAGGCAACCCTTCAACAAAATCCAAACAGATATCTATCCAAGCACTATCAAGAACAGGTAAAGGTTGCAACAAACCTGGATTTGCAGCCATTTCATATTTGTGCCTCTGGCAAATATCACATCTATTAACAAAGTTCCTGGTGTCATATATCAAATCTTTCCAATAGAACAAAGATTGGAGCCTTTTAATAGTGGCATCCATACCAGAATGCCCCCCTTGACTAGAGTCATGCCATAGAGAGATAATATCCTTCTTGAGCTGCTCATCATTACCAACCACTAACCTTTCCTTCCACCTTAACTGATTGTTAAGAAAAGTGAAAGATTTATAAAGTGAAAGCTGAACTCTAGCAATGATATCTTGTAAGTGTTGATCAGTGGTCCAAGAATGCCTAATTCTATCCAATAAATCACCCTGAGGACCTAACACAGAGATTGCTAACAGCTCAGCATTAGGTTTCCTGAATAAAGCATCAGCAACTTTATTTTCTATCCCTTTCTTATACTCAATACAACAACCAAATGCCATTAGCTTGGATATGCAAGCCACTTAAAAGTCAGTGTGAATAGACTGATTCAGTAAGTATTTGAGTGCTTTCTGATCAGTTTTGACAATAAACCTTCTGCCTAACAAATGGTGAGACCATTTAGAGACAGCAAATAGCAAAGCCAATAGCTCCCTATCATAAATACTCATAGCCTGATGTTTAAGTGCTAGAGATTTGCTAATGTAAGCAAATGGATGCCCTTCTTGCATCAACACAGCTCCAAAGGGCATTACGAAAAATTCATAATGTCCATCATGAGTTTTGAAGGTTGTCTTGTGTATGTCACTATCAAGCATTCTAAGCTGGTGATATCCAGCTTTCAAGTCAATTTTTGAAAACACAGATGCACCACATAATTCATCCAATAAATCTTCAATGATAGGAATAGGAAATTTTTCTTTGATTGTCAACTGATTTAACTCTCTATAATCTACACATAATCTTCATGTACCATCTTTCTTTCCAACTAACACCACAGGAGAAGCATAAGGACTAGTACTATGCTAAATTACTCCTTGATCAAGCATTTCCTGAACCAATTTTTCCATAATGTCCTTCTTCACACCAGGATATCTATATGGTCTTTTATTGACTGGAATTGCAGAGTCTATAATAGGTATTCTATGGTCAAAAGAACCTCTATGAGGTGGTAATGTAGTTGGGGGTTCAAAAATGATAGAAAACTGATGTACTATGGTAGATAATGCTGGATGTATCTTAGTACCTTGTGTAGCCTGAATGTTGTAGCAATAAGTATAAAATACTACAACATCAATGATATCCATCATATAGAACTGAGCCTCGGATTATCCACCTTTGCATAAGGAACTAGCTTTTGAAGATTTGAGCTGCCTAGTTGCTCCTCTCAACACATGTTTTTTCCCTTGGTATTTGAACTCTATAGTCCTATTTTTGAAGTCAAAAAGAATTCTACAAAAAGTTTTTAGCCACTGCACACCCAATACAATATCCACATTGCTCAATGGCAACAACAGAAAGTCAGATGCAAAAATAGTACCCTGAAGTAACCACTTCAAGTTCTTACAAACAGAAGTAGTTTGCACCTGCCTTCCATCAGCTACACTAATAGACTGCACAGAAATATCACAAGCCTTGCACCCTAGCTTCTTAGCTATTTCTTGATCTATGAAGTTATGGGTGCTCCCCGTATTAATTAAGACCTGAAAGGGCCTCTTATCATGATAGCCAGTTACCCTAATAGTTTGATAACCATTGACACCTGTGAAAGCCTGTAATGAAAGTCATGAGTTCATCAACATCTTGGGTACATTGAATACCTTCTTCCAATACCTCAGCACCTTCCCATTCTAAGGTTGCATTCCCATCTACTAACTCCACCATGAACAATTGCTTATTGACTTTACAATTGTGGCCAACAACATACTTGTCATCACAAAAAAAACACAAACCTTTAGCCCTTTTAGCATCCATTTCTGCAGTAGTCAATCTTCTGAATTTATTTGGTTTGGATATAGTAGGTTGATAGGTATTTTTCTGATGGTTATTGGTTTTAAAAGAAGGTGGATTGGGTAGAATGGTAGTATCCCCTTTTTGTATTGCCTTTAATCCCCAAGATCTAGCTTGTGCTTCAAAGACCTCTTCCTGCAACCTAGAAATTTTATAGACCTTTGATAATGTTTTTGGTGCTTGAATCTTAACTGCCCTATTCAACTCAGGTTTCAACCCACCCAGATAACAACTTATAGCATTCTCATTTGAAAGATTAACTGCAGTCAACAATCTATCAAATTCAGCTTGATAAGCCTTAACACTATCTGAGGTTTTTCAATGCTTCCAATGGATCCTCAAATCTATCCCCAAACCTCTCATTCAAGGCTAAAACATACTCAGTCCATAAGATATCATTAGAGGAGGGTCGAGAATTCATATATGCTCTATGCCAAGCAATAGCATCACCATCTAAATGAATTGAGGCTACTTTAACCCTTTGTTCAAAGGGAATTTCTTCCATAGATAAAACTTGATCAACTTTGTACAACCAAGTATGCAAATCACAATCAGAAAAACGAGGGAATTCCAGCTTAGAATATCGAGTAAAGAATTGTCCATTACCTCCAATTGCATTGCCAATTCCATGGAATTCCTTATTCCTTCCTTCAGGTTGCAAACCTACTAGGCAACTTCTGATAGTTGAAGATTCAGCTCTTCCTTGATCCTTATCTTTTTTCCTTAGATACCGTGGATCCAAGGGTTTCCTTGATCCCTAAAAGCTCCTTATCATCTTGGATGTTTCTCTCATAAATGCTCGACATTCCCTCCATTAACTTCTACAATTGATCCTGAATCATAGAAAGCTTATTTTCCATTTCTTCATTCGATTTATCTAGGTTTTTATCGCGACTACCATGATTGATTGAGCCGAGAATCAGTGGCTCTGATACCAATTGATACAATAGCAAGTAATTGAAGTGGGACTTGTTAATCTAGGAGTAAAATACTCGAAGAAGATGAAGCTAAAAGAAAAAAATCAGAGAAGAAGAATTTAAGGAGAAATTGAATGAATTGTATTATCTGAATGAATGTTACAAATGAATGCATCAACTATTTATAGTGCTCACTTAGCTAAGATCAGTTACACTTAACAGCTTAACAACTAACTGCCTAACAACTAAGTAACTAACTTTGTGAACAGAACAGTAGTAACTAATTTTGTAACTGCACAGTAATAACTGATTTTCAATTTCTCTGCAACTGCTTCTTGTTACTCTATCACTCTTTTCTTCTCATCATTGTATCACAACCATTACGAACCTCCTAGATTGTATAATCTTCTTGACCACCCAAGTTGCATTCATAAAGAGAGTGCATGAATCAAGACAATGTTTCATATAATAAATGTGGACACATTTGACCCATGGAGTATCCTTTTCACTCAGTGCCCACAATTGCTTAATCACAACAGCCCTATTCCAAACAACCAACTTGAGTATGTTCTGACCATCAATTGTCTTAGGAAAACACACCTTCTCCCAAGAGACTAAAGCCCTTTTGGATGTAGCAACTGCATCCGTTCACAAAGAGGCTCTATAACACCCCTCTTTCGGCTTCAAGATTCTCTCAAGGAGGATGAAAATCTGAGCCCAATAAGTCTGTATCCCAAAGATAACAGACTTAATAAGTTGCACTCTCCTTGCATAGGATAAGAGTTTAGCAGACGCGCAATCCTAGCCAATTGTTTTTTTAACCAAAGCATACATTCAGCAACTGTAAGCTTCTTAGATGACGGGAACTCCCAAATATTTGGAGGGGTTTGAGCCTTCAATGGAGCCAAATTCATTCAATATCTCTTTGTTTAAGCAAAGCATTGACCCCAGCCAGATAAATAAAGCTCTTTTCAATGTTTGCTTGGAGACTAAATGCCATTGAGAATTTAGAGAAGGCCTACTGCATAATCTGTATAGACTGTTTATCTGCTTTACAAAACATCAATAAATCATTAGCAAAACAAATAGCATAAAATTCAATTTTTTGCATCTTGGATGGAAGTGGAAGAGTTTGTTATTCTCTTTGCGACTACTACATGGCCATCACAAAGAGATAGAGTGACATAGGATCACCTTGTCTAATACCCCTCCGTTTGAAAAGGCACTGTCAAACCCCTCATTCAAGCTAAGAGGATATGATATTGTAGAGATGCACGCCTAAGATCAGCCAACATTCTTCTCAAAAACACCACTCAGTAGTCATATGCCTTCCTAAGATCAATTTTCAACCTCTAAGGGAGAGACCCTTCCTTGTATATCATTTCATTACCTAATGACTGAACAAGATGTTATACCCTCTATGAAGGCAGAATGGAATGGGCTAATGATAGTGTTGATATCCTTTATAAGCCGTTCGTGAGGATTTTTGTGACAAGTTTATACAGTTATAGGTTTATAGTCCTTAACAGTAGATGGGGAGTTTATTTTAGGCACTAGTGTAACCTGTTGTACAGCTGAAGGACTTTAGAAGCTTACCAGTAATGAAAACTTCCTTGACTGCTAGTATTACTGAATCTTTGACTATTAGCCATTTGGCCAAGCTTAATTTTCTCCAAAAATGCTTATTTTTTCTAAGAAGTGCTTATTTTAAAAAATTGAGGTATTTGGTCAAGCTTTTGAATATTTCGTTCCCTGAAACTTCCATCGCCAGCCTTCCTTTCCTCCCTATAGAACATCCCCCAGTGTAGGCTGCCAGATGGTCTTTGCCAATAGAGCCATCCTGCCACTGGTTGTATGGGCGAATTGTCCCTCGTTTCTATGTTCTTTTTAAGCTACGAATAGGAGTAAATGTAGTTGAATCGAACAGCAAGCAAATTACACATAACCAACTCCGACAAGATGTGAGGTGCAGCGCATGATCACTCCGAGCTACGCGCTTGTGCCCTTGACAAGCACTTTGGGGTATGGTCTAGCAACCCTTGAACTAAAAAAATGTCAAATATAAAACAATCTTTATGCCTGCATTTTAAAATTTGAAGAAGTTGAGATCTATTATATAAGCAGTTGGTGAATTGGTGAAACTGCAATGATGGAGTGCTTGATTTACTCGCTGGCTTGTAAGAATCCATAACAAATAAACAACACAAAAAGAATAATCTATAGGTAAGATGGTCCTTTCACTGACTAGCTATATCATCCATGTCGGATCCTCCAAAAAAATAGGAAGAGCCCAAGCACAAAAGAATGGCAGTCATTGTGCAGCAACTAGGCGTAAATTTCATCGAAGTGCATTTTTTTTTTTAACAAATACTGCAAATAGTACCCAAACATCAGATATTTATACACAAACTCCAACGGTATACAATTAGGCCAACAAAAAATAAACTAAACCAAACATAAATTGAGTACAAAACTGAAGTATACATATAGATGTAAAAGCAAGTTTTCCTTCTTGGCAGCTGCTAGACAAAAAATGAGACTGCTGCAGGATTACAGAACAAAGTGTTTTCCTGCTCTTGTTCATTTCCAAGTGCACCTAATTCAACACTAACGACCAATCACATCAACGTCTGCATACTATAGCAAGAGCATTTAGGTAGCCACACACTCCGAGAATTGATGATATAGTGGTAAGTTATGAAGCTAAGGCATAAGAAGATCATGAAGCAACTCACCTGAAGGTTCAAATCAATTGAACACTCAACTTGGCAACACAACTCTAGCCAAGAAAATATATATAATTACAAATGCAAACATTTCACTCATGGCGTTTGAGCATGGTGCAGCATTTCACAAGTACATGGAAAAGAAATTTGTCTGTAAAAGAGAAGCTATTTAACTCAATGACCTGAGACCATTGACCAACTTCTTTTTGTTCGCTAAATCGAAATTTTCAATCGACAAATTCCTCTTCCCATGTGCTTGAGAAACCAACACAATGCTCAAACAATAAAGTAGAAAGCATGCACTTTTAATGAACATTCTCTTGGCTATAGTTGCGTTACCAAATCCGAGTGGTCAATTGATTTGAACATTCAGCTAGGTTGCTTCATAAGCTTTTTTCGCCTCGGCTTCCGAACCACTATATCATCAACTTCCGAAGACTGATCATTGTGAGATAAGAAAGCAACCTCTCTTTCACATGCTCTGGTCATACAAATAGCTGAAACATGTCTCACTGCCTGCACAATCTGGTAAACATTTTAGGGAGAGGCATAGAACCAACTCCTTCAAATAAGTAAGTGAAGAGATCCTTTAGCTTCTCAAAGAAAGCTTGATTACATTCAGCAACATCATATTTGTTTGGGCACTTGCAGGAGTTTCTAGTCGATGGCTACATTTCGGATTCCACTCCACTATAAAATCTTTCTCAATCTAGTTTTGGAGTATGGAAGTAACAGGCAAGTAAACCCCTGCGAACAGAGATCAATGTGATACCCCACATTAGACAATAAGTATTTATATATTTTTATCAAAACAATAATAAAGAGATAAAGGAGCAATTTTCCAACAAAAACTAAAAGTGGAAAGATGAGTAAAATAAGTCAAGTGACTAAAGCCCAATAGGCAGCCCCCATCTGGAAATGGGAAAAAGAGGAAAAGAAAAAAGGGGGAGGGGGGAACAGGGTAGTTACAAATTTAGAGATTACTGTTACAGCCCTCACTGGTGGGAAGATAGAACTAGCATATCGTTACTGATCTCCCTCAGTAGGGACCTACTAATTAGATATTTGACTTCTTTGTAAGGGGTCCACTGTTATTGGTTATTTCTTGAAGTAGAATGTCACACTGATTAAATGATTCAATCTTGAAAACCTCCCAAAGAATAAAATTTGATATGATAGTATTTGATGGTTATTACCAAATTGCTAAATTGATTTTCTTATATGATGGTTATCGTTTTCTAAAAGAACATTGATTCATGATATTTTCTGATTATCATACCAGCTTGTTTTGTGACTTGTCCATATTAAAAGGTTGTGGATAAGTGTTACTTACTCCCCCTATATATATATAACTAGAGCATACGAGTTGAAATTCCTGGAGCGCCCCGCACTTGTTCGTGTGGGCACAAGGCTTATTTATTTGTCATGGTCTTTTCTTTGAAACTCTTAAAGACGCTCCTTAGTCATTAGAGTTAGGAGTATTCTTTTTTTAAACCTTGGACTTGTGAAGTATTTGACTTCTCGTATTGTGAGATAGATTTCGTATTATTATGTTGCGAATAGGTTGTTGATGATATTGGTACATTATATTGGTGATGATTGGTTAGCTGTGTTGTTAAATTAGGAGACAGAAATTTCTGGATATATCCAAAAACAGGGGAAACTCTGCCCGATTTTCAGTAGGATATTGATATACAAAGCTCTCCTAAGTGCTGAATCACAAAATAGAAACTTTGACCAAGTCAATGATGATTAATGGTTTGAGTTGGATTATAATTACTAAAAACTATTGTACATATTATAATTCCTAAGATTACAAAAGTTGCACTACCACATCCAAATCATTTCCAAATTTACACCTCTTATCTTCTTCCTAATTTTATTATACAATATTTTTGTTCTCAGTCTTCACGTTATTTATTTCCTCTTCTTTTCTACTTTGAAATGTGAGAGGAAGATAGAAAGGAAAGTGGATTTCGATATTTTTATTTTGTGCCTCACAAAATTAACACAAGTTGTGTGAGACTCCATTTTGTTTCACAAGTTAGTGGAACCAAAAGTGAAAGATGTTTGGTCCACTAAATTTGTGAAACAAAAAGAAGCCCCACGCAACTTACATTAGTTGTGAGGAACAAAACAAAGATTATCATATAGTTTGATGAAGTAAAGTTACGCACAAAAAAACTGAGCATCACTCAGGATATTCAAACATCTCCATAATGCTTTAAACATTATGAGACGTTAAACATCCTGATTGATGCTTGAAACATCTTTAGACAAATGCTCCAAACATTCTCGCTGAAGATGTTGAAACATTATGTTTCAAACTTTTGGAAGCGATGACATTGTTTCCACGAGATAATTAAACATGTCTCGGGTTGTTTGAGCACAATGATTTGACTGGAGATTGAACAGTCCAACAGAATTCCCAGGCAAGCCATAGGTGCAAAAATAAACGGACAGATTAGGAATTTTGACATTGATAAGAACAAGTTGCTAACCTAAAATAATGTCTGCCTTCATAGCTAATGATTCCCAAGAAAGTTAAATTTTAGAATATTTGGTTGTTCTTCAATATCTTCAATACAAAGATTAGATATCCAAAGAAATAAGGCAACATATGGCTATTCATAAGTCTCAAGTAAAAGAGATAAACTGGGAATAAACATAAGAAGTGCTATTCTCAAGACTCACTTAAATAAAATAACTCCCAATTCTTGCCAGTTTCAAGTTGTATGTATTAATTTTCAATCTGTTCCAAAAAGGATATTTTGGTACATTACACATATCTTTAAATTTAAGACAACAAGATTCAAAAGTCTTGCTCGCTTACTTAAACTCCATATAAGTCAAAACCCGACAAGCATCAAGAAACTCCTTAATATCTAACTGACATTCACACAAATTTTTGACAGACTCATTAACAAGTCAAGGCAAAGATTGAACTTTGTTTGAAAAGGAAATAAGAATGCAATCACACGAAACGGCTCTGTGAAGGAATTGAAGATCTGTACACAGATTCCTATCAGAATGCGAAACGTTAATTAAAACTTGTTATTGGTCCAATCATAGCATCGTCGGTCATAACTCATTTTTGCTACCGTCAACGTGGCATCGGACCTTCAAGATTGAACTTTTGTGAAATTAAAAAATAAAAGCTACAAGTTTGTAAAAATTTAGGACACAACTCATTAACAAACAGATTCAACAAAATCTAATAATTTCAGTTCAAATTCTATATTTGTGTTAAGAAAATTCATTTGATATATGCACTAAAGAGTGTGGCTTAGTAGTCAATGAAGAGGATTGAGAACCATGACGTCTCAGGTTCAAATCCAAACAAATACAACAACAACAACAACATACCCAGTATATTACCACATAGTGGGGTCTAGGGAGGGTAAAATGTACGCAGTCCATACCACTACCCCGACGGGGGTAGAAAGGCTGTTTCCGATAGACCCCCGGCTCAGGACCAAGGACCATCCTTCATACCAAACACGCCCTAAATATAAAACAAATCCAAGCTGAATAGAGATATTTATACTCATTTGCCTAGCCTTGATGGACAAAGAGAGTTATCACATAAAACTAGTTGACACAAGGTGATTTATTCTCGTCTATCCTATTCTTGATCATTAGAGTTAGGTATCACCTGAAATTGGTCGAGCCATCATCTTAGCCTTGGTCAAGAGAGTTAGGTATCACATGAAATTAGACGACCGTCATCTATCCTAGCCATCATCCTAGCCTTGATAGACAGAGTTAGGTATCACATTAAATTCCTCGACATTAGCTGATTTATTCTCATCTATCCTAGCCTAGATGGATACAATGAGGTATCAACAACAACACAAACAACATACCCAAGTGAGGACTGGGGAGGGTAAAGTATGCACAGACCTTACCACTACCTCGGGCAGGTAGAGAGGCTGTTTTCGAAAGACTGAAAGTTCATTTGATAACACACGCGTGCGCGTACTTACACACACACACACATATAGATCAAAAAGGCCTTATCATGCATGTAGTCTTACCCCGCATTTATGCATGAGGTTGTTTCCATGGTTTGAACCCGTGACCTCCTAGCCTTTATGGAAAGAGCTAGGTATAACATGAAATTAGTCGAGGTGAGCTAAGTTGACCCGAACACCACGTTTATCAAAAAATATTAATCCATTTCATATACACATATACATATAAACCACTTATTAACAACAAATTAACAAAAAAAAAAAAATTATATTCCAAAAACACATAAACTAAAAATTCTAACTCCGCCTCTGATAACAAACAAACAAAGTATAGCAAACTTCACTACAAAAGATCAAAACTTTCTTGAATTACCAAAAAAAGAGAAGTGTAAAAAGAGTTCTTACCATCTGGGAATCCCCAAAAAAATCTCGTCTTGTTTGCAAAAAAGGCCATTTAATACTCAAAATCAGTAATTTTAGTGTAAAAATGGCTATATATGAAACAGTGATGCGGCCGCTGCCGCCGCCTCGGCAGCGTTACGGCGGCGGCGAGGGCAGTGGAAGGAGAAATCACTGTTTTAATACCTATAACCCTAAACCCTAGTACGATCGTACGGCTTTTATAGGTGAAGCTTGGTGTAGGTTTAGGTTTAATAATTGTTCGTTTTTATTTATTAATTAAGTTTATCATTCCTTATACTATTGGATCAAATTTATTCAATACAAAAATAATTTGATTTTTCTTAAATAACTTATTGCACTCTTTAAATACGACTATAGCCATCTAATTAATCTAACACATACACCCTTTGTTCGATTTTAATTATGATGATTTTCCTAATTAGATTTTTATTTTTACTTATTACTTTTGACATATTATCAAGGAAAGATTAAAAAAAAAATATTTTAACCTCAGCATTAATTATTTATTCTTCAAATAATTTTTAAGGCATATTATTCTAACATTAATTAGTAGGATAGTATTATAAGATAGTCATATCAATAATTGTTTCTTAATAGGTATGTCATATCAAAAAATAACAAGTAAGAATAAATAAATAGATTATAAATATATCCTAAAGGGTTCATTTGATAGCATATATAAGAATAATATTAAACACAATGTATTAATAATATTGGTATTAATTATTTTAGTATTTTTCATTTAATTATTTTCAGCTTTTTTTAAAGAGCACAAATTTTTAATATATAAAAGTTTTCTAGGTTTCAGCTCCAATGAAACATGATAATAATATATAAAAATTCAAAACGCACAATTTTCCTTTTTTTTTTTTAATAAAATCAAAACTCCAGTATTTCATTTTTAATATATATAAATTCAATATTTATTTTTTTGTTCAATTATTTTATATATTAATCACCAGCAAAAGAACTTGGAAAATATTGAATTTGAGGGACAAGGATGTGTTGAATCGTTTATATATTACTAATACATAGGAAAATAATATACACAATACAATATATTAGTTATATATAGGCGAAAGATGTATCAAACAAGGTATTAGTAGCACATTAGACTAATGCATACATTAACTTTTTTAGTACACTCTACCAAACGATCCCTAAATACACTCACCTCAATTCATTTTTTTTGGATGCATTCCTTCATGGTAATATGGCAATGCCCACTCTACCTAACGGCCGTAAGTACACTCACCTCAATAATATGGCAATGCCCACTCTACCTAACGGCCCTAAATACACTCACCTCAATTCATTTTTCCTGATGCATTTCTGCATGGTAATATAGCAATGTCCGCTCTATCAAATGACCTCTAAACACACTCACCTCAATTTATTTGTTTCGGTGCATTCGTGCGTGGTAATATAGCAATGTCCGCTCTATCAAATGACCCCTAAACACATTCACCTTAATTTATTTGTTTCGGTGCATTCGTGCGTGGTAATATAGCAAGCCTATCTTACCAGACATAAAAATTGATTGAGGTGAGTGTATTTAGGAGGTATATTTTTTATGGATTGAATTAGTTAGATGAGTATAGGTCGAGTCTGAAAAGAATAACACGTGGAAAATTGAATTATTTTTATTTAAATTGGGGAAATTTATATAATTGATGGGTATATTTAATATGTTTAATTACGGCAAGGATAAATTTGATCAGATGGCATAATGGACTTAACTAATAAATCATAGTAGAAGAATATTTTTGATCAAATATACATTATACTATCAATAATATTTTAAATATATTTTTTTGATTTATTATTTGAACACTATAGACTTTACTATTATAATATAACAAAGATATGTCCTTATTCATAGTTGTGATGATTTGATGTGGATTTTGATCCAAATATTTTTTCTTAATCTAGCTACAAGGATGAGACAGTATGAAAAAGATAAAATGTGAAATCTAATAGAAATTATTAGTTTAGAATCTTGGTAGAAAAAAAAATTTATGTGGTATACTTTTTCTTCTTTCTCCTCATTCATCGATATTATGTGAATTAATATATTATTGAATCTAATGAGTTGAACTTAAAATAAAGTAAAAGGTGAAAGTTTTATAAGATAATTGTTTGCTTTAAGATCGAATAATGAATTTGATATAATTTAACATAATTTAAGGAATGGTCAAATTAAAAAATCATATTCTATTTTGATTCTATAAATTTTTCAAGTTTCATTTTTGAGTGAAATTCGATGACACAACTCTTAATAGTTTAATAGTTTATGCAGGAGTTACTCAATGAATCGAAAGGTGAAATTATTTTAATATAAGTCTGTCTCTGGCCTTAGTCAACATAAATTCAATAAAAAAAAAATTCTAGTTAACAAATTAAGTATGAAATTTTATACACCTTAAAATTCATATGATGAAAAGAGATTTTGTTGAGATTATTCATTATGTGTAGCATTGAATAGAATGGCTATTCACTTTATCAAGATCTCAAATTAATGAGGGAGTTTATTTGGCACCTTCTAAATGGACATCTTAATTGAATTGAAGGCTTTGTCAGCTATAATTTCCTCAAAGTTATGGAGTAAGACATCAATTTCTCAGCAAGATCTATTTTTCTTATCTATCTCTCTCTCTATATATATATATAAAAGAATGAAGACCATGCTGATGTGGCATGTGTGAGAAGCCAGCATTTGCATTTATCTTTTTTCTCATTTTTTTGAAAATTTTAACTCATTTTTTGATGAAAAATTAAGATAACATACACATTTATTAGAGAAACAGTCCCAATAATGAATGACTGTTATACATTACGATATTTCACATTCCATATGAAGGGGAGAGTGACGAAGCCGAAGGCAGAGGCGAAACGGAAGCGGAAGAATAAGTATCAAGAACCTCCTGAGGATGCGAAATTGTTAGTTGGAAGTTTACCTAATGATATAGATAGTGAAGGGTTGACTCAACTTTTCCAACAGGCTGGTGTTGTTGAGATTGCTGATAATGTCTCAAACTTTGAGCTTTTTTTTTTACAAAAGATTGAAAAATTAGTTTTATTATTTGTGGAACTGAATTTAATTTTTTTGTAGGTTATTTACAATAGGTAGACTGATCGGAGTCGTGAGCACTGCCAAAGAAGTTGAGAAAGTTGTAGTGTTGTACAACCGTTATGTGAGTTATATTTGTCCTTTTTCTTTGATGGAATAGTGATGAGATTATTCGATTGCTATTGTTTCGATTGAGCTGTAATTTAATTTATTGAAAGTAGATAAAGAACAATTATGTTGAATCTGTGGGTTTTGTTGTTCGATCTGTTTTGTTACTAGCTGCCTGCTATTGTTTGTTGTTTCTATGCTGCTATTTCTTCCTTTATTAGGACTGCTTTGGACTGTCTACTTGAGCTGGGGGTCTGTCGGAAACAACCTCTCTACATCTGCGACACATACTGTTGAGCAATGAATCATTCCTCAGTCGAGCAGAGGAGCTTTTCGACACTAATTGTGCATGGATTGTTGAATCCAACAATGTGAATAAGCACAGTAGTCATTCTCACTGGTAAAATAAATTGTGTTTCTAATTGGCTACTGGACATTATTGCCACCAGAGATTTATGCTTATTTTTTCCTGCAGCAACACATGAATATGCTCCTTTATTTGAAGAGGTGTGGAAGGATCCTGCAAACTAGGGGACATACAAGAGGAGATGAACTTCATTTCATTTTAGATGTGGCAGCTTACTTCTTGATACTCTTAGAAGCGTAGGAGTAGTTTTTTGAATCATGTTATCCAGTACAGTCTTTAGGGCAATTTTGTTATTAAACATTAACCTTTTCCCCAACTAATATCTCAAATTATCCACTAGACGGATACAAAATCATTATAATTATCATAACAGTTCTTAAGAAAAGCATGTTAAATAGTAGCCGCCCTTTGAATATATACACATCTATCTCTTTCCTTCTTTCATCTCTTTAGAAGATCACGCTAAAGAAATGATGATGTAAAAATTTGTTATGCATGAAAGTAGCTACTACTAGACATTGCTCGAACCAAATAGATTAATCTCTAGGCATATTACAAAGACTTACAATTGATACTTTTACTATTGCAGATGATCTAAAGAATGGTGAGTGTTCCACAGCTGAATCTACAATGCCATTAATCCATCTTGGCCATGACATCTAGCTGATAACACACACTAGATGCTATTGATATCCTTGGACTAACACGATTTGCCAGTACGTGATGTTCTACGCTTTTAAACTTGTCATTTGATATTAGCTGAACAATTTTGATGACAAACAAACAGTATTAGTATTTCTATTTTGTGAAATAACAAGGTAATCAGGATGTATGCTTTAAGTTGATTAAAGTTTCTCTAAATGAACAACTTTTAAGCGTATATTAAGGTAATTCGAATTAATCATTGTATTGTTGTTATAAGGCACTGATGTTTGCTTCAAGGTAGGTTGCCTCCATTACGTCCTCTTGGGTCTAGTCCTTTTCGAAATCTTGCATAAACACGGAATATTTCGTGCACCAAACGGACCTTTTTTTACTGTTGTTATCTCGCTTAACAAGTTGTCGACAATGATGGATCTAGCTACTTGATGTTGGTTCATTTGAACATACTGCTTTTGACATGACAACACGACATATGTGTGAAACCATAGATAATGCATATTATGAAATAGAACACATCCACTATGTTACCGCTGGCTCTGTATCCTGGTTTCACTGGCTTAAAGTGTAGCCAACGAGCTACTCACTCTCAATATTCAACTTACATCAATTTTTATTGCGGATTGAACAAAAGACTTACCTGCTGAAGATCTGCAATATTTACAAAAAGAGTAGCAGGAGTAGGGGGGACATCAACCCATGATTGTCATGAAGAACTTGCGCCCCCCCCCCCCCCCCCCCCCCAATATGGTCTTGAAGAAGCAGAGTCAAGAATTCGTCATCAGCATGTTTACTAGCACCTAATGTAAGTTATGGTTCCGGACAAGAAGGATAACAGTGGCATACAACTAAAAGTCCCTTGTCGCAATCCATGTCTTTGAGATGGCTTGTATTGAGCTCAAGTGCTTCTGCCAATAGTTCAAACAAACATCTCCCCAATTTCTTCACTTCCTCGGAGTATTTAACAACGATCTCCCTTTAATGCATTATAAAGAAAAGACAACATAGTATTAATGGCGGAACCAAGAATCCCTATAAAAGCAATTTTTAAGTTATTTTTACCACTGTACTAGAAGATTATTTTAGCGTGGTTATAGCTATGTGTTAGCAAGGGCGGACAATTCATCTCCCTTCGTCGAAAATTATGCATATGAGAATAAAACTAGGCTTAAAAGATCAAATAGTACATATGATTTAATTGTCCAACAAGATACTGAAAATTTATTTATGAGCAAAGTTGGTGGATCCATTACATCAGAATTCTATAGTGCAGAGTTTATGAATGACGTACCTAGCGCTATGACTGCTTCAGACATGGTGATTCATGGTGAGGGACATCATCGTCCAAAGCTAAAGTGCAGGGTAGGTGAATTCTCATCAAATTTTTCCGCCATACTCCAAAATATGTCCCAAGAAGTTAAGCTGGCTGATAAGAAATTAAAAACTGGTGTGGTGTTGTATAATAAATTTCATGAGCTATGGTCTCAACCTTTTTTTATTTTGGTCATGTAAGATTCTTGACCCTAATCTTTTGCTGTATATTCAATCGCAGTTACTGATGTCAATAACAACACTTGGTTTGTAAGGAGAAGGTATTATTTTCATGTATATATTTTAACTACTTAATGGTCCCATATCATCTAGAATCATCTCTATTTCAGTGTTATTGTGTTGAAATTTTTATTGCATTGCATTTTAATAAGCCCCTTTAAACACTGAACAAATTAATTTTTCAACTTTTGCCCTGGCTTTGTTTAGCTGATATCTTCCTATTGGGTGTTGTTTAAGCAGATACAAGAACTTTGAGAGATTGCATAGACACCTGAAGGACATTCCTAACTACACATTGCATTTGCCTCCTAAGAGGATATTTTCATCAAGTGCAGAAGATGCATTCGTTCATCAGCGTTGCATTCAGCTTGACAAATATCTTCAAGTATAGTTCTGCACTGCTTTAATATTTATTTGTAATATTTAGGCTTTCTGGTTGCTTTAAATGTTTTCTCTCTAATAGGATCTCTTGACAATTGACAATGTGGCTGACCAACATAAAGTGTGGGATTTTCTCAATGCCTCTTCCAAGGTACATATTCCTTGAAGTTTGTTAAGTCTTTTACCATCATTCATATAGATTTAGGTTGTTCCAACCCAAACTAATACCTGTTTATGTCTATGAAGAACTACTTTGGAAAATCATCTTCAGTGAAGGCCAGAATAATTTGTACCAAATTCTTTCACATAAGATGCAGTGTGGGTATCAGATTCCAACTTCAGATAATGCTACATTCTTGAAATGAGTTGGGGAGTCCGCTTTGCTAAACTATAAAACTAAATTTGAACAGAATATTGTACTAATTAAATGACAATGTGAGGCAAAACGTGTGTTGCTTTTTTCTCGATTTATAATCTGCAGTCATGAAGTTTAAGTAGTTTGGTCAATTGATTGTGTTAGAACAGAGTTAACTATTTAAGTTAGGTATTGCCCCATCTATATTTTACACCTATAAATAGGTGTCTTGGATTAACTGAATTGTTATGTTTTGTTCTCTCAACTCTCACATGATATCTGTCCTACCTTTGTAGGTCATTCTCGCACTTGTAAGTCCACATACAAATACATGAGTGAGCACTGAGGATTTGGTTACACATGTGGAAAGGTCTTGAGTTATATAATAGTAGATCAGTTCGAGTATATAGCGGCATCCTAAGGTCTTTAACAAGTTCATTTACGTCCTAAGTTTTGGGTTGGGTGCTCAAACTTTCACATGGTATCAGAAATCCTACAATCTTGATAGACCTCAGCAGGGCAGTCTTATGCCAGTCTTCGGCCGAAGCTTCATTTCTTTTCATATCTTCATCTTCTTGTCCTTTCTTGGACCATTTTGATACCAACACTTCTTCTAGACTCTAGTGATGTTCATGCAAAAAAAAATGACCAAATAAAAGTTCTTAAGCAAAAACATGAAATAAGGTGGAGGAATTTACTAGAAAATTTTTTGGCTATTCTTGGCAGAAATTTAAGTGAGCAATTGTTGGAATACTTTGTAATGAAAACTTTGTGGTGTACAATGTTTAAGAAGATTTAATCAATCAGTTAGCTAATTATACTCATACATCTTCCTCTGATTGCTTAAGAATGAACTTTAATGAGTGACTAACCTGATATATGATAGTTACTTTATTTGTTATTATCTGATTGAACTCATCCTTTGTGACAACAGTTAATGTGGATGATGTTGTGGATGATATTCTCGTAAGATTTATGAATGATCTGGAACAAGTTGGGAACCTTATGTTGCAGATGATGTTCAAGTTCAGTTTTACATATCCTAATTTGCCATTTCAACACTTCAACAAGATAAATGATCAAAAATTTTCTTTTGACAATTATAGGAATATGTTGTTACTGTGAGGAGCAAAATTACAGAGATAGTTTAGCACCCATAAACTTGTCGATAAAATCTTGAATTTAAGATGAGACTTCTTCGTCTTGTGATATTTTTTGTGGTGAATGGATAGAGGATAATGATCTTCAACCGTTTTATAAATCGGGTTCTTGTCCATTTGTTGATAATGCTTTCAATTGTTTCAAGAATGGACGTCATTATACAGATTATCTCAGCCTTAGATAGAAGCCACGTGATTGTGACATCCCAAGGTTTGACGGGTTGAAAATGCTGATGATGTTGAGGGGAAGTTTGTAATGCTTCTTTAAGGTTTTCTTTGCAGATTGAACATGGAACTATTTAATTGACGGTGACTATATATGACTTTGCTATTTTTATTATTTTTCTATATACTACTTATATATATATATACACTACATAGAAGCATAAAGTGTTAGGACAACCACGAAATAATTAAATCTGAAGAAAATATAAAATTAATTGAAGAAAATAATTAAATTTTTATCACCGCGCAAAGCGTGGTCAATTTTCCTAATTGTAAAATAAATTTCCTCAAAAATATTGGCGCGAGTGTAAAAAAAATTATTGTACCAACAGAGTTATAGTCCTTAATGATTGTGATATATATTTTATCAACTGAGTTGTAGTCCTTAGTGATTGTGATATAGATTTTATCATGTAGATAAATAATTGTCATAATCCAACATCAATACAAAGTGTCAGGTGATTGTTTAGAAAAAATATTTTAGTATTTTGATATGATTCATTTTCTTTTTATTTGTTATCCGAGCCAAAAGATATTATTGAGTGGCTTATAAGTTAGAGAAATATGAAAAGGTTTAGTAGTAGTTTGAGTAAGATTTTAACTTAAATGTGTAAAAAACAAGTGAATCGGGTCAAAAAATAAAATGAATACTTTTAATTATTTACAATCATGTGGTACTTCATCCAAAATAAAAATATATTATAGTATAATGTCGGTCTAAAATGATCAAATTATGAAGTGAAGGGTATCTGTAAACCATATTTTTTAGGTAACTAATTTGTTTTAATTAATCGCATGTAAAACATTACAAAGCAAGTCAAACTCCACATTTGACTAAGTCCAAGTAGACAGAAAAGCAGCAATTCTAACCGCCTCAACACCTACCCTAGTCCTAAGAATTTCCAAAAAAAAACAGAACGATTACACCATCCAAGATTGATTAGTGGCCTAGACATATGAGGTGCTCTAACATTACATATAAAAGCATTAGCTCTAATAATCCTATCTTTTCAATAGCTTTCTACTCAAAGACTTTCTGATATCTTTCAATCCACGATCCACATGATTATCGTATACCTTTATCTTACCACTTTTCCTGATTATCACTTTACTTTTATTAGAAATTCATCAATCTTCAATCACTATAACTCTACATTGAATACCATAATATTGTTACATGTGATTTTGTAATGAATATTATGGAATCGAGTTTGTTAATATTGGGAACTCAACAAGGGTGCCTCAAGGCCGAATTTAGTCCAGAATACTGAGGCCGTCATTATTGTGAATTTTGTGACTTTATTTATACTAAAATAACATTAAAAACTGTAAAAAAAATCAAACTTTACATAAAAAGAAAGAAAGAAAAACTATCTATCTTTTATCAAAATATTTTAGAATTTTAAATTAATTAACTCAGATCTTCGTACTTATAAATAGAATATTTACAATAACATCAAAGATAATATGTTTCAAATAATGACTTACATCTTATTAATTGGAATTAATTTATAGTTTTATAATACTATGTGAGGTTTAACTTAAGGCTCCATGTGATTTAAGAATAATACATCAAAAAACAAATATGTAAAATGATTTATTTTTTTTCAAAAATTAGACTAAGTTCTTTTTTTTCTTTTATTCAGCAGCAACATCATTATAGACATAAAAGTGGAACAAAAAAGAGCAGAATTTAGTTACTAATGCAAATCAAAGATAAAGTCTTCAATAAAATCTAGCAAAGTCAAATAACTTAACCACTCAAAAAATCATTCATTATATCTTTTGTCACGGTCTGCATCAATTTGTCAAGATGAGCAAGAACTCAAGAACCAAAGTCGCGATTTAGCTTAAGGTTGATAAATAACTCACCCAAACGATCATCAAATGCCAGCTCTGAGTATTTCTTAGATAACTTCTTCACAAAAGGAAGGACACCGACCAATTCCCAACTCACATCACCACCCACAACATTAGCACCATGAACTTTAGCACCTTCTTCATTTAGGTTCATTAAATCTTCTGAAAGAGAACCGTTCGTTTAACCATGAACTTTAGCACCTTCTTCATTTAGGTTCATTAAATCTTCTAATCGTTTGTTTTACAACAGTTGTACTGTCCTTCAAAGATCTGGTTGTCCGCCTAATAAATACAACGCCAAAGTCATTATCAGTTAAAATATCGACCCATTTTGTAGCACGCGATGAATTCGCAAAGCTTGCCACATCATGTTCGTTTAATGACGAACCCAAGTTAGTCAAGGCATCTCTGAAATGCTAAGCGGTAAATACAAGCAAAATACAAACTTTCACAATACAAATTATGAGATCTAGTGCTGCACCACTACACAGATTTAAAAGAAAATGGTACAACGGTGAAATAAGACAACTAAGAAAGCATGAGCTGAGAAATGAATATTTATTACACTATCGGCTCATCAAATTAAAATAGAACAACTAAATAATTCATGTTGAGATATGGGAAAATCACAAAATAAAACAAGGCCCAAAAAATTAAAAATTTGGATGGAGAAATTAATGTTGAGTAATGGCCAGCCACAAACAACGCCAAGGCCAAACCAAGACCAACAAACTGAAATTTCGAATAAAAAAGTTTGTGCTATGTATTACGCTGAAATTATGTCAGGACTCAGGAGTATAAATTCTGAATTCAGATTTGCAATTTAACATTATTTCCTTTAAAATGCCTTAAAAATACATTTCAATTTGGGCAGCATTGGGACAAATATTAGATCAGCAACACAAGAAAATTAAATAAATACAGAAGAGATGAAATTGACAAAAAAAGATATTTCAATAGAAAAAGAAAAAAAAGGAATTGGGATACAAAGAAAAGAACAACAAAATAAGAGATAATACCTAATTACTCCTGAACTATACCCAAAAAGGTTATGACACATCTCAACTTAAAGGGGTCCCTATTACCCCTGAACTAATTTAAAGTGTAATTTTGACATCCTTAATACTTATGTGGCACATGCGTGGCACAACACATTGAAGTATCCGCGTAGGCACATGTGTGTGCCACGTATGTGCCACGTAAGCACTAAGGGTGTCAAAATTATACTTTTAATTAGTTTAGGGGCAATAGGACCCCCTTTAAATTGACGTGTGTCATAACTTTTTGGATATAGTTCAAGGGGGTAATTGGATATTTTCTCTGGAGAAAAGGGTTGAGAGATTGAGATTTTGCTAAAAATAGAGAGAGAAGCAATGAAGAGTACAAGTACAATATAAGAGATAGATAATATGTAAAATGTAAAAAAGATAATTCTAAAAAAAAACAAAATATGTACGTACAATCACCATTTTAGGAAATGAAACTGTGTTGATTGCTTTTTGACAGAGTGGTGAAATTTCAACTTAATGGTTAAATTGATTGTTGTTTGGATTTATTTCGCGGATTCAACTTTGATCCTGAAGTTGATAAAAGGTCTAACTATTAAAGGTTATGAGTATTGAAAAAAAAAATATTGATGTTACAGTTAAACTAATAACTTGTTTTTCAAAGTTTAAGAACAAATTCTAATTATTTCGCATAATTCAAAAGTTCATTTGAGCATTTTTCTTGTTAAAAATATTCAGTATCATAGAACTTTCATATTTTGTTAAAAGTAGTAGCAAATTTAATATGTTGTTGTTACAATAGACATAGATCTGGCTCTAATTATTAACATGATATAAATTTAGATCATCTTTCAAAGTTAAATTAGATGTAAGTCTCTATTTTTATTTTATTTTTTGTTCTTTAACCCTAAAACTAGTGCAAAGATTCCAATTAACTTTTCAATTTTCAAAAGTTTTTTTTTGTGACGTACAACTTAGATTTTAGGACTATATTTTTGAGATACATTTTTTTCGCATTTAAGCCTCTTTGCTAACGTAAATCTTACTATGGCCTTTTAAGATCGGTCATTGTGTGTCACCATTTCAACGTTTGTCCCTCTAAACCTAATTTTAACACGAAATATCCTTGTACATGCAAGTTTGATTCTCTTTGCTAAGTTTATATTTCGTCAATAGAATTGTATCTACTTTCCTCTATTGTAATTCGTCACATAATTCTATTTATATGTAACTTAGATTTAAAAATTACACACATACTTTTTAACAACATCTCTTTTATATTTAACTTCCCTCACTCTTACTCTAATTCGTATATAATTATTCTTTATATATAAGCTTGACCTTTTTTGATGAGTTACATTTCTACAATTATTTTACATCATCTCCCTCAATCTCAATAAAATTATGGTCACCTCTCTACGTAGATGTAATTCAACACTTATTAGTTATTACCTTTATCAACATCTTTTATTTGTAAGAATAGCGTGATGAAGAGTTTAAATGGACATAATCTACGTGTTCGATCAGAGAGTGAAAAATGAACAAATAAATATTTGGAATGATTTTTAAATTATTTTCGTGACGAGTTTTTTCATCTCTTATACTTTCATTTGGTGTTTAGTATTAGTTTTGAATTTGATTAAGTTGAATTTACACCTAAAAATCTTACTTTTGGACGTAAACATCTTTTATCAAAAATAATTTTCTTTTAGGTTTGGAACCCAACACATCTAATTATAAAACGATGATATAGGTGAAGAATACTTATTTTCTTACCATTTAATGTATGGAAGTAATTTGAAAACAACTTAAAACACTTTAAATTGCACTGTCAAATGAATAATCTCTCTGTTTCATATCAATTATAGTTTTTAACTTTCTTTATGTTCATTAAGAAAATAATAAATATGATATACTATTTACTGGTGAAGAATACTTATTTTCTTACCATTTAATGTATGGAAGTAATTTGAAAATAACTTAAAACACTTTAAATTGCACTGTCAAATGAATAATCTCTCTGTTTCATATCAATTATAGTTTTTAACTTTCTTTATGTTCATTAAGAAAATAATAAATATGATATACTATTTACTTAATTGTCTTTATTTATTAAATCTTGAAAATTTAGTATTATTGGAACAAGTTGTTTAAATAATTACTATTTGTTATCTTAGTTTTTTTTAAAAAATAAATTTTGAAAATTTTCTTCTAAAATGTCATTTATTTTTTAATTGAATGGAGTAATGAGTTTGACACATTAAGGGCCTGTTTGGCCATAATTTTTTTTCTCTTTTTTCCGGAATTTTTTTTCACTTTTTTCATTTTTTCGGAAATTGTGGTGTTTGGCCATGAAAATTCAAAAAATTATTCCGGAGTTGGATTCCAAAAAGTGAAAACAACTTTTTTGTTATAAATGTATTTACATTATAGTGAATGTCTATCAAGATCTATCAACATCTACTTTGATATCTATCAGGATTTGAAGCATCCGTCTTTTACTCAGACTAGGAGTAAATTTTTCTAGAAATAAAGGGGTTTTGTTCATTGTATTGACGATCTTATGATCTCTCATCCCTCAAGAGAAAAAATAAGAATTACTCTCTCTATTTTCTCTATTCTCTCTACTCTTCTTCTTTATTCTTTCTTGTTTTATAACACGTTATCAGCACGATACTCTGCCAAATAAGGTTAGATTATAAATCTAAAGGTCAAGGTTAGTAATTCCTTATGTTATTTGTATTTTTTTATTAATGATATAATTTGAGGAAAAATAATTGGTTTGAAACCATTTATGTTTTAAATTCATTCCTCAAGAACAATATTATCAATAGGGATGATAATATTTGGGTTCAATTCCCATCGATTTATGCCTAAGACGCATATATATGGATAAGATGTTGAGTTTGAACAATACACCATATTGATGATATTATGATGGTTAAGGCAAAATAATGGGTGTTTAATAAAAGGTCATGAAACATATCCCATTAATATGCTCTATTCCATGAAGTGAATATGGTAGCATAATCCTGAAAGTTGATATCTTGCTTCATTGTTGAAAGAAGACAAGTGATTGAATGAAGTGATTGAAGCGTGGAGAGATGATATGATAATAATCATCAAAAGTGATAATATTTTCACACGCTTATTATGATTATAAGATGTGCTAGATAAAAATTTTCTACATCATATGTATGCCTCAATTTGCTCCTGAAGTAGCAATATGATGAAAGAGGTTATAAGATATATAAGCTATCATAATTTGATAGGCTTAAGACACAATTATATTTCATTCTTGGGGAATGAGAATTTTGATTATTATAAGCACAGATCCATTCCCTGGGTGAATGTGATAATATTTAGTGAAGCTTATTAATATAAACGTATACTTGATTGTGATAGTATGACAACTCACCTTCGAAAGAGGCAGAATAACAGAGATGAGTTATTTTGAAATCGACTTCTGAAGTAGTAAATCTGAAATTTATTTATATAATAGTAAATCTAAAATTTACTAAAGCAAAAATACATATCATGGTAAACTTGGAGTTTACTAGATTAAAAGTTCATAAGTTGACATGAACAATTGCGATATCCCGAAGATGTGCATACTGAGTATTGAACATATATTGAAGAATTAGAAAATTCTTCATGAACTTTAATGTTGTTTGTTCTTATGATAAGTTGGTTGGACCAACTAATTTTGGGATTGGATCCCTCAAAATCTGAAAAGAATAAAAGGTGAATAAGGGTCCATTCACCTATCATGTGATATGTTGAAAAGATGCATCAATAAGATGATCACATGTACATTCATGGTCAACCTACGTTTGACATTCATAAAGTTACTTGTTCAATATAAATTGAGCATAATTTTCATATTGTGTAATCAAGATAATTCATCTTGATGATGATGGTTTAACATTGAATGTCTTCCATAAATAACTGAATCATTACTAATAAGAACAAAGTTTCATGTATTGGTCTGAAATATGATATATTGTAATAGCATTTGTATGCATTAGACCAATAAATTATGATTATTTCTTCCCTCTTAATCAGTTCAAGGTCGTGAACCAATTATTCCATCTAATAATTTTGATGTGCGGTATACGATTAATGAATATACCATAATGCACAGCGATGGATTTCTCAAAGAAGTAGAGGATGTATGTTAGTTTTCCTAACATAAGGGGGAGATTATAAGCGTTATGAAATATGTTAGGAATTATCGTCATATCTTCATCCAAAAGATAATTCAAGTCAAATGTTGAAAACATCTCATATTAAGCGCAAGTGCTCTTATTTTGTGTTCCTAAAGGACAAAGTCTATGCATGCGTGAAGCGTGATAGATTGATCGGTTCCAAATAAAATAGTCCTTGAAAAATAAGGTGTAAATAATCATAATAAGAAGGCAATGGGCTCTTCTAACACTTCATGAAACCTTATGAGAGGTTCTTGTACCTGAAAATAATGAAGTGATGAGATCTCAAAATGTTATGTCGCATTGTGAACCAATACTAAATGATATATCATCAATATCTTTGACACAATATTGGCGCAATATTATGAAAAATTACGAGGATCTTAATTCTACGTTAATTTAAGCATGCTGACGTAGAAACATTTATCAAGTGACATGAAAGGATGCATCTTGGTAAGTATAAAATTTATTTGATTTACAGTCCAAATATTTGAAGATGTCACTCATAAAATGTTGAATATTGTCACTTGACAAAACTTATGTGAAAAACTTTTAAGGATTCAAAATGTTTGAAGCATATAAAAGTTTCTAGGAAACTTATTTATAATCCTTATATTGTATGAGCTTATAGCTTGAAAATCATTGAAACTCTTGGAGAGTTTTCAAAGCAATAGATTATTTGCTGATATTTGAAATATATCGAATTGGATTGGTTATGAAGTACCATATCTTAGTGCAATTGATGCACTCATGTACCTTGCAAATACTACAAGGTCTATAGCCTTTTCGGTTAATATATTAGCAAGGTATATTTCTACTCCTATTAGAAGACATCGAAATGAGATCAAACACATGATTTTATTCTAAAGATTGCAGGCCTGATCTTACTGGTCATGTTGATGTTGGGTACTTATCTAACTCGTATTTAATCTCGGTCTCAAACATGCAATGTGTTCACATATGGGGATACTGCAATATCTTGGAGATATACAAAACAGTCTACTATAGCTACTTCATCGAATCATGATGAGATAATATCTATTCATGAAGCAAGTCGAGAATGAGTATAGTTGAGATCCATGATACATCTCATTCGAGAAAAATGTGGCATGAAATGTGACAATGTACCCACAATTTTATACGAAAATAATGCAACATGCATAACACATCTTGCTGGAGGATTCATAAAAGGAGATAGAACGAAGCACACTTCATCAAAAATTTTCTACATACGTGAGCTCCAAAAGAATGGTGATATTAACTGCAACGGATTCGTTCAAGTGACAATGTGGTTGTTTTATTCACCAAATCTCCTTCAATTATAACTTTCAAGAAGATGGTTTACAAGATCGGGATGCAAAAGTTCAAGGATGTTCTCATTAGGGGGAGCAAATACGCGTTGTACTCTTTTTTCCTTTCAAGGTTTTGTCCCACCGGGTTTTCCTTGTAAGGTTTTTAATGAGGCAGCCTATATGCGTATTGTTAGAGATATGTACTCTTTTTTCTTCACTAGATTTTTTTTCTACTGAATTTTTTCTAGTAAGGTTTTAACGAGACATTATTTATCTAGACATTCAAGGGGGGGTGTTATAAATGTATTTACATTATAATGAATGTCTATCAAGATCTATCAACATTTACTTTGATATCTATTAGGATTTGAAGCATCCGTCTTTTACTCAGACTAGGAGTAAAATTTTTCCTATAAATAGAGGGGTTTTGTTCATTGTATTGACGATCTTATGATCTCTCATCCCTCAAGAGAAAAAATAAGAATTCCTCTCTCTATTTTCTCTATTCTCTCTACTCTTCTTCTTTATTCTTTCTTGTTTTATATAACATTTTTGTTGTTTTCACAATTTTCTACTTCCATTTCCAACTTTCATTATTATTACATATAACCCTAATCTTTAAATTTTTACACAAATTCCTCTTATAACTACAACCAATCACCAAGAAAAAAAATATTATTTTTTTCTATGGTACAACATCATTTTTAGTTATTATAGATATTTTAATCTCTTTTTCTTCTTTTAATCAAAATTTACTAACGTGAAGTAAAAAATAATAAATGGCAATCTATGGCGGAAATATATCAACTTTTGTTTTGAATGAACTATATTATAGAAATATAAGGCCTAGTAGATTATGTTATTTAAAAATGAGAAATTTAATATTTTTTTCTTGTCATTCTAATTTTTATGCTTTTAATAAATTATTAAAAAGTGGTCAATAAAGTCGCATATCAAACCTAACGTAACGAACCATATTGACGATTACCTTATTTTGGTCTTATGAATTTTGAACAGAGACGAGTGTGGTAATTAGCTTAACAAAAGTTTGTTCCCTTTACCCCAAAAAAAAGTATAAATAACATAAATACCAACTTTTTAAAAGTAATTACACTATATCCCACTTTTTTAATAACTTTATTCTCTCTTTCTATTAATATACATAACATAGCCGACATATACATAGCATTCTGAGTATATGTGGGATTTTGGTAATATGTTTAGAGAGTTGAGATTTTTTTTAATATTGAAAACATAAGTTGTGTATTTGTGTAATTTTTAGAAAATATATATATATATTCAAGGAAAATCAATATCTTCAATAAAGAAAAAGCAAAAAATTAGCACTAATCTATTCAGAAATAATTCATTCGTAATTTTTTTTTAAAAAAAACAAATTCAATAAAATAATTAATTCAAGTGAAAGTAATTAAGAATTTTCATCAACAAATTTAAGAATATATAAAATATATTTACATCCATCAATCATATTTATCAAAATATATTTTCTTTATTCAATCGATTATGGTTAGATAAATTTATTTAGCTCGTGCTTGTGATATTTTTATTCAAACTTTAGAAGAATAACAATCATAATAATTAGTTTGTTGTTAATTATTTTACCAATTGAAGACATATAAATTATTTTCTCAACATTTGGTTGTATGTTAGTAGGTAAATTAGCAATTGAGTGATTTTGATAATTTTTAAAAGTTAAGGGCATAAAATCATATTTAAAAAGATTTTTCAAAAATTAAAAAAAAAAAAAATCAAAAAGACATGGCCAAACACAACTCCAACTTCAACTCCGGAAAAAAGTAATTTTTATTGTCAAACGGCTACTAAATACCACAAACATGATATACTTCCTCTGTTCCATTTTACCCGTCCCAAATTGGGATGACACAGCTATTAAGAAAATAATAATTGGTAATGTAACTTTACCACTTTACCCCTTTTAATTATGTCTTGTTGTTAGTTCCAATATTGATGGATGACTAATACCAAAACACCATCTATATTCTTAAGAGCAAATACATAATTACCCCCTGATCTTGTTCGAGATTTGCAAAAAGACACCTAAACTTTAACTTCGACCTATTACCCAACGATTCTTCTTTATTTCGTTGCAAACACACTATTTTGACC